>NC_092343.1:239485000-240085000 GCF_046630445.1 Rutidosis leptorrhynchoides
CAAAACCTCGCAACGAAATCAATTAATATGGAACGTTTTTAATCAATAAGAACGGGACATTTCAGTTGGTATCCGAGCGTTGGTCTTAGAGAACCAGAATTTTGCATTAGTGTGTCTTATCGAGTTTGTTAGGATGCATTAGTGAGTCTGGACTTCGACCGTGTTTACTTGAAAAATGATTGCTTAACATTTTTGTTGGAAACTATATATTTTTAACATATGAATATTATGTGATATATTAATCTCTTAACGTGTTTGATATTATGTGATAGATGTCTACCTCTAGAACAAGTCCCATTGACTCACCTAATAATAATGAAGAGTCAAATGTAAATTGGAATGATTTGTGGACTGATTCACAAGTTCCCGAAGAGGAACCGGAAGAAGAGTCGGAATCGGAAGAAGAATCGGAACCGGAAGAAGAATCGGAACCGGATGAAGAAATAGAACCGGTGGGGGAAATAATAAAACGGTTAAGTAAAAGAAAATCCTCAACCAACCGACCAAAGTTAATTATGGTCAATGGTGTTTCCGCCAAGGAAGCAAAATATTGGGAAGATTACCAATTCTCCGATGAATCGGATTCCGACGAGAATTCCGATGATGTTATAGAAATTACCCCAACTGAATTTAAAAAGGCAAAAGAAAATAATAAGGGAAAGGGCATAAAAATAGAGAAATCTAATTCCAACCCCGATGAACTTTATATGTATCGTCAACCCCCGAAGTCCTTAAGTTGTAACAATGACCCGGGAACCTCTAAACCACCAGGTTTTTCTAAACCAATGTGGACAACGACGGCTCGTATTAGGGGAACATCATATATCCCTAGAAACTTGGCAAAACGAACCAAAACCGAAGAAGAAGAAACGAGCGAGTCGGAATAAGATAGTTGTATTCGTGTGGTGTAATATATGTAATATAGTGTTCTTATGCTTTATGATATATGTAAAAATTGCTTGTATTAATAAGTATTTTTTTTTTATGAAACTAACTCTTGTCTATTTTACAGTTTAAAAACACAAAATGGATAGACAACCCAATATTTTAAGAGACCTACCCGGAGACATGATTGATGAAATCTTGTCTAGAGTCGGCCAGAATTCTTCGGCACAACTATTTAAGGCGAGATCAGTTTGTAAGACATTCGAAGAACGTTCCAAGAATGTCTTGGTTTATAAGAGACTTTCGTTTGAAAGATGGGGGATATCACATTGGGAAACCCATAAGTTACGATGTGTTTACTTTGACGCATATATTGCGGGGAACCCAAATGCTATTTTACGCAACGGGTTAAGAAATTATTTTGACTCAATATATCCGAATATTGGACTTCGTGATTTAGAAAAAGCGGCTAACATGCAACATAAAGAAGCATGTTATGCTTACGGATTAGTAATGTTCGCTTCTCACCAAAGTGAGAACAAGAACATCAGGCTACAACTATTAAACAAAACGTTTCCACAAGTGACGGAGTCGGTAATTGGGGTAAGAAATGAGGTTTTTAGATTATTACGGGACTGTTGGACATTACGTAACCCTCGTCCCTTTGATGACGTTACAACACGCTGTCTTATCAACGGCCATAACGGTTATGTTGCACAAGACCAAGGATGGGAAGTAGTCCTAGTAAAACCAGAATGCATGACTTGTTTCTGGACGTATGAATTACGTGTCTTTATTGCCTTTGCCGAACGACTTGTGTACTAGCTAGAATTTTCTTCACAACTATCTTGTATCAAAGTTATTGTGTGCTATATTTCATGCTTTATGTAAAATAAGCGGTATTGTAAGTTTGTAAAATATTGTATAAAAGTTTGAACGCGAAATATTATTACAATCAGTTTTTCATATAGAATTGTAGTAGTTGAATTGTATATTAGCTACTAAGTATGAACTTAACGGGTAGGTACTACCCGAATTTAAACTTATAAAACGCTAATATGAAGAAAAAGCTTTTATAAATGAGTTCATATTATGCTACGAAATACTATTAACTACTCTTAATATTCTGTATGATTAACTTGTTCCATTTAACTATTTTGAAGGAAATGGCACCGACTACTCGACACACCGTGAATATGAATGAAGAGGAATTCCGTACTTTTCTAGCTTCAAACATAGCCGCAGTACAGGCTGCGCTACATACCAACAATAACCTTGGATCTAGCAGTACAGGAAATCGTGTAGGATGCACCTACAAAGAATTCACTGCCTGCAAACCTTTGGAATTTGATGGAACCGAAGGACCGATCGGATTGAAACGGTGGACCGAGAAGGTTGAATCGGTGTTTGCCATAAGTAAGTGTACTGAAGAGGACAAAGTGAAGTACGCTACGCATACCTTCACAGGTTCTGCGTTAACATGGTGGAATACCTATCTAGAGCAAGTGGGACAAGATGATGCGTACGCACTACCGTGGTCAGCATTCAAGCACTTGATGAACGAGAAGTACCGTCCCAGAACCGAGGTCAATAAGCTCAAGACAGAACTTAGAGGGTTACGAACCCAAGGATTTGATATTACCACGTACGAAAGACGATTCACAGAATTGTGCCTATTATGTCCGGGAGCATTCGAAGATGAGGAAGAGAAGATCGACGCGTTTGTGAAAGGATTACCGGAAAGAATCCAAGAAGATATAAGTTCACACGAGCCCGCCTCCATACAACAGGCATGTAGAATGGCTCACAAACTAGTGAACCAGATTGAAGAAAGAATTAAAGAACAGACTGCTGAAGAGGCCAATGTGAAGCAAGTCAAAAGAAAGTGGGAGGAAAACGGTGATAAGAATCACCAATACAACAACAACAGCAATTACAACAATAATCGCAACAATTATCCCAACAATCGCAACATCAATCGCAACTACAACAAACGGCCCAACAACAACAACAACAACAACAGCAACTACAACAATCATCCCAACAACAATAATAACCGCAACAACAACAACAATCAGAAGCAACTATGCCAAAGGTGTGAAAAGAATCACTCGGGGTTCTGCACCAAATTTTGCAACAAGTGTAAAAGAAATGGTCATAGCGCGGCGAAGTGTGAGGTCTACGGACCAGGGGTTAATAGAACGAAAGGAACAAATGGTGTCGGAACGAGTAATGGCGGAGCAAGTAGTGTCGGAGCAAGTTATACCAATGTAGTTTGTTATAAATGTGGAAAACCAGGCCACATTATTAGAAATTGCCCGAACCAGGAGAACACGAATATACAAGGCCGTGGAAGAGTTTTCAATATTAATGCGGTAGAGGCACAGGAAGACCCGGAGCTTGTTACGGGTACGTTTCTTATTGACAATAAATCTGCTTACGTTTTATTTGATTCGGGTGCGGATAGAAGCTATATGAGTAGAGATTTTTGTGCTAAATTAAGTTGTCCATTGACGCCTTTGGATAGTAAATTTTTACTCGAATTAGCAAATGGTAAATTAATTTCAGCAGATAATATATGTCGGAATCGAGAAATTAAACTGGTTAGCGAAACATTTAAGATTGATTTGATACCAGTAGAGTTGGGGAGTTTTGATGTGATAATCGGTATGGACTGGTTGAAAGAAGTGAAAGCGGAGATCGTTTGTTACAAAAATGCAATTCGCATTATACGAGAAAAAGGAAAACCCTTAATGGTGTACGGAGAAAAGGGCAACACGAAGCTACATCTTATTAGTAATTTGAAGGCACAAAAACTAATAAGAAAAGGTTGCTATGCTGTTCTAGCACACGTCGAGAAAGTACAAACTGAAGAAAAGAGCATCAATGATGTTCCCATTGCAAAAGAATTTCCCGATGTATTTCCAAAAGAATTACCGGGATTACCCCCACATCGATCCGTTGAATTTCAAATAGATCTTGTACCAGGAGCTGCACCAATAGCTCGTGCTCCTTACAGACTCGCACCCAGCGAGATGAAAGAACTGCAAAGCCAATTACAAGAACTTTTAGAGCGTGGTTTCATTCGACCAAGAACATCACCGTGGGGAGCTCCTGTTTTGTTTGTCAAGAAGAAAGATGGTACATTCAGGTTGTGTATCGACTACCGAGAGTTGAACAAACTTACCATCAAGAACCGCTACCCACTACCGAGAATCGACGACTTATTTGATCAACTACAAGGCTCGTCTGTTTATTCAAAGATTGACTTACGTTCCGGGTATCATCAAATGCGGGTGAAAGAAGATGATATTCCAAAGACTGCTTTCAGAACACGTTACGGTCATTACGAGTTTATGGTCATGCCGTTTGGTTTAACTAATGCACCAGCTGTGTTCATGGACCTTATGAACCGAGTGTGTGGACCATACCTTGACAAGTTTGTCATTGTTTTCATTGATGACATACTTATTTACTCAAAGAATGACCAAGAACACGGTGAACATTTGAGAAAGGTGTTAGAAGTATTGAGGAAGGAAGAATTGTATGCTAAGTTTTCAAAGTGTGCGTTTTGGTTGGAAGAAGTTCAATTCCTCGGTCACATAGTGAACAAAGAAGGTATTAAGGTGGATCCGGCAAAGATAGAAACTGTTGAAAAGTGGGAAACCCCGAAAACTCCGAAACACATACGCCAGTTTTTAGGACTAGCTGGTTACTACAGAAGGTTCATCCAAGACTTTTCCAGAATAGCAAAACCCTTGACTGCATTAACGCATAAAGGGAAGAAATTTGAATGGAATGATGAACAAGAGAAAGCATTTCAGTTATTGAAGAAAAAGCTAACTACGGCACCTATATTGTCATTGCCTGAAGGGAATGATGATTTTGTGATTTATTGTGACGCATCAAAGCAAGGTCTCGGTTGTGTATTAATGCAACGAACGAAGGTGATTGCTTATGCGTCTAGACAATTGAAGATTCACGAACAAAATTATACGACGCATGATTTGGAATTAGGCGCGGTTGTTTTTGCATTAAAGACTTGGAGGCACTACTTATATGGGGTCAAAAGTATTATATATACCGACCACAAAAGTCTTCAACACATATTTAATCAGAAACAACTGAATATGAGGCAGCGTAGGTGGATTGAATTATTGAATGATTACGACTTTGAGATTCGTTACCACCCGGGGAAGGCAAATGTGGTAGCCGATGCCTTGAGCAGGAAGGACAGAGAACCCATTCGAGTAAAATCTATGAATATAATGATTCATAATAACATTACTACTCAAATAAAGGAGGCGCAACAAGGAGTTTTAAAAGAGGGAAATTTAAAGGATGAAATACCCAAAGGATCGGAGAAGCATCTTAATATTCGGGAAGACGGAACCCGGTATAGGGCTGAAAGGATTTGGGTACCAAAATTTGGAGATATGAGAGAAATGGTACTTAGAGAAGCTCATAAAACCAGATACTCAATACATCCTGGAACGGGGAAGATGTACAAGGATCTCAAGAAACATTTTTGGTGGCCGGGTATGAAAGCCGATGTTGCTAAATACGTAGGAGAATGTTTGACGTGTTCTAAGGTCAAAGCTGAGCATCAGAAACCATCAGGTCTACTTCAACAACCCGAAATCCCGGAATGGAAATGGGAAAACATTACCATGGATTTCATCACTAAATTGCCAAGGACTGCAAGTGGTTTTGATACTATTTGGGTAATAGTTGATCGTCTCACCAAATCAGCACACTTCCTACCAATAAGAGAAGATGACAAGATGGAGAAGTTAGCACGACTGTATTTGAAGGAAGTCGTCTCCAGACATGGAATACCAATCTCTATTATCTCTGATAGGGATGGCAGATTTATTTCAAGATTCTGGCAGACATTACAGCAAGCATTAGGAACTCGTCTAGACATGAGTACTGCCTATCATCCACAAACTGATGGGCAGAGCGAAAGGACGATACAAACGCTTGAAGACATGCTACGAGCATGTGTTATTGATTTCGGAAACAGTTGGGATCGACATCTACCGTTAGCAGAATTTTCCTACAACAACAGCTACCATTCAAGCATTGAGATGGCGCCGTTTGAAGCACTTTATGGTAGAAAGTGCAGGTCTCCGATTTGTTGGAGTGAGGTGGGGGATAGACAGATTACGGGTCCGGAGATTATACAAGAAACTACCGAGAAGATCATCCAAATTCAACAACGGTTGAAAACCGCCCAAAGTCGACAAAAGAGCTACGCTGACATTAAAAGAAAAGATATAGAATTTGAAATTGGAGAGATGGTCATGCTTAAAGTTTCACCTTGGAAAGGCGTTGTTCGATTTGGTAAACGAGGGAAATTAAATCCAAGGTATATTGGACCATTCAAGATTATTGATCGTGTCGGACCAGTAGCTTACCGACTTGAGTTACCTCAACAACTCGCGGCTGTACATAACACTTTCCACGTCTCGAATTTGAAGAAATGTTTTGCTAAAGAAGATCTCACTATTCCGTTAGATGAAATCCAAATCAACGAAAAACTCCAATTCATCGAAGAACCCGTCGAAATAATGGATCGTGAGGTTAAAAGACTTAAGCAAAACAAGATACCAATTGTTAAGGTTCGATGGAATGCTCGTAGAGGACCCGAGTTCACCTGGGAGCGTGAAGATCAGATGAAGAAGAAATACCCGCACCTATTTCCAGAAGATTCGTCAACACCTTCAACAGCTTAAAATTTCGGGACGAAATTTATTTAACGGGTAGGTACTGTAGTGACCCGAACTTTTCCATGTTTATATATATTAATTGAGATTGATGTTTACATGATTAAATGTTTCCAACATGTTAAGCAATCAAACTTGTTAAGACTTGATTAATTGAAATAGGTTTCATATAGACAATTGACCACCCAAGTTGACCGGTGATTCACGAACGTTAAAACTTGTAAAAAAACTATATGATGACATATATATGGTTATATATATAGTTAACATGATATTATGATAAGTAAACATATCATTAATTATATTAACAATGAACTACATATGTAAAAACAAGACTACTAACTTAATGATTTTGAAACGAGACATATATGTAACGTTTATCGTTGTAACGACATTTAATGTATATATATCATATTAAGAGATATTCGTACATCATAATATCATGATAATATAATAATTTAAAATCTCTTTTGATATTATAAACATTGGGTTAACAACATTTAACAAGATCGTTAACCTAAAGGTTTCAAAACAACACTTACATGTAACGACTAACGATGACTTAACGACTCAGTTAAAATGTATATACATGTAGTGTTTTAATATGTATTTATACACTTTTGAAAGACTTCAATACACTTATCAAAATACTTCTACTTAACAAAAATGCTTACAATTACATTCTCGTTCAGTTTCATCAACAATTCTACTCGTATGCACCCGTATTCGTACTCGTACAATACACAGCTTTTAGATGTATGTACTATTGGTATATACACTCCAATGATCAGCTCTTAGCAGCCCATGTGAGTCACCTAACACATGTGGGAACCATCATTTGGCAACTAGCATGAAATATCTCATAAGATTACAAAAATATGAGTAATCATTCATGACTTATTTACATGAAAACAAAATTACATATCCTTTATATCTAATCCATACACCAACGACCAAAAACACCTACAAACACTTTCATTCTTCAATTTTCTTCATCTAATTGAACTCTCTCAAGTTCTATCTTCAAGTTCTAAGTGTTCTTCATAAATTCCAAAAGTTCTAGTTTCATAAAATCAAGAATACTTTCAAGTTTGCTAGCTCACTTCCAATCTTGTAAGGTGATCATCCAACCTCAAGAAATCTTTGTTTCTTATAGTAGGTTATCATTCTAATACAAGGTAATAATCATATTCAAACTTTGGTTCAATTTCTATAACTATAACAATCTTATTTCAAGTGATGATCTTACTTGAACTTGTTTTCGTGTCATGATTTTGCTTCAAGAACTTTGAGCCATCCAAGGATCCATTGAAGCTAGATCCATTTTTCTCTTTTCCAGTAGGTTCATCCAAGGAACTTAAGGTAGTAATGATGTTCATAACATCATTCAATTCATACATATAAAGCTATCTTATTCGAAGGTTTAAACTTGTAATCACTAGAACATAGTTTAGTTAATTCTAAACTTGCTCGCAAAAAAAAGTTAATCCTTCTAACATGACTTTTAAAATCAACTAAACACATGTTCTATATCTATATGATATGCTAACTTAATGATTTAAAACCTGGAAACACGAAAAACATCGTAAAACCGGATTTACGCCGTCGTAGTAACACCGCGGGCTGTTTTGGGTTAGTTAATTAAAAACTATGATAAACTTTGATTTAAAAGTTGTTATTCTGAGAAAATGATTTTTATTATGAACATGAAACTATATCCAAAAATTATGGTTAAACTCAAAGTGGAAGTATGTTTTCTAAAATGGTCATCTAGACGTCGTTCTTTCGACTGAAATGACTACCTTTACAAAAACGACTTGTAACTTATTTTTCCGACTAGAAACCTATACTTTTTTTGTTTATATTCATAAAATAGAGTTCAATATGAAACCATAGCAATTTGATTCACTCAAAACGGATTTAAAATGAAGAAGTTATGGGTAAAACAAGATTGGATAATTTTTCTCATTTTAGCTACGTGAAAATTGGTAACAAATCTATTCCAACCATAACTTAATCAACTTGTATTATATATTATGTAATCTTGAGATACCATAGACACGTATACAATGTTTCGACCTATCATGTCGACACATCTATATATATTTCGGAACAACCATAGACACTCTATATGTGAATGTTGGAGTTAGCTATACAGGGTTGAGGTTGATTCCAAAATATATATAGTTTGAGTTGTGATCAATACTGAGATACGTATACATTGGGTCGTGGATTGATTCAAGATAATATTTATCGATTTATTTCTGTACATCTAACTGTGGACAACTAGTTGTAGGTTACTAACGAGGACAGCTGACTTAATAAACTTAAAACATCAAAATATATTAAAAGTGTTGTAAATATATTTTGAACATACTTTGATATATATGTATATATTGTTATAGGTTCGTGAATCAACCAGTGGCCAAGTCTTACTTCCCGACGAAGTAAAAATCTGTGAAAGTGAGTTATAGTCCCACTTTTAAAATCTAATATTTTTGGGATGAGAATACATGCAGGTTTTATAAATGATTTACAAAATAGACACAAGTACGTGAAACTACATTCTATGGTTGAATTATCGAAATCGAATATGCCCCTTTTTATTAAGTCTGGTAATCTAAGAATTAGGGAACAGACACCCTAATTGACGCGAATCCTAAAGATAGATCTATTGGGCCTAACAAACCCCATCCAAAGTACCGGATGCTTTAGTACTTCGAAATTTATATCATATCCGAAGGGTGTCCCGGAATGATGGGGATATTCTTATATATGCATCTTGTTATTGTCGGTTACCAGGTGTTCACCATATGAATGATTTTTATCTCTATGTATGGGATGTGTATTGAAATATGAAATCTTGTGGTCTATTGTTACGATTTGATATATATAGGTTAAACCTATAACTCACCAACATTTTTGTTGACGTTTTAAGCATGTTTATTCTCAGGTGATTATTAAGAGCTTCCGCTGTCGCATACTTAAATAAGGACAAGATTTGGAGTCCATGTTTGTATGATATTGTGTAAAAACTGCATTCAAGAAACTGATTTCGATGTAGCATATTTGTATTGTAAACCATTATGTAATGGTCGTGTGTAAACAGGATATTTTAGATTATCATTATTTGATAATCTACGTAAAGCTTTTTAAACCTTTATTTATGAAATAAAGGTTATGGTTTGTTTTAAAAATGAATGCAGTCTTTGAAAAACGTCTCATATAGAGGTCAAAACCTCGCAACGAAATCAATTAATATGGAACGTTTTTAATCAATAAGAACGGGACATTTCAGGTAATACCCGAGGAATATTTAGATTTCACATTAACAAGTTACACTGTACATTCTTCGAATCTGATTCAACGGTCATTTACTATCCAACTTACATCCACATATATACAAATTCGTTCACCACAAGTAACCATTTTCATTCAATTTCATATTTGGATTTTGACCTATCAGAATCCAACAAGTGGCATAATGAAGAAAACATTTAACAAAATAAAATTTGTTAGAAACAAACAAATTAACTATGAGAAATTTTGTTAAGAATCCACGCTAACTGTTCCTAGCTAACTGGTAGTCGATACACAACCTGAATGTACCATCTTTCTTCTTGACAAACAAAACAGGAGCTCCCCATGGTGATGTGCTTGGTCGAATGAAATCACGCTCTAAAAGTTCTTGTAACTGACTTTGTAATTCTTTCATTTTGCTGGGTGCGAGTCTGTATGGAGCACGAGCTATTGGTGCAGCTCCTGGTACAAGGTCTATTTAAAATTCAACGGATCGATGTGGGGGTTATCCAGGTAATTCTTTCGAAAATACATCGGGAAATTATTTTGCGACAGGAACATCACTGATGTTCTTTTCTTCAGGTTTAACTTCCTCGATATGTGCTAGAATGACGTAACAACCTTTTCTTATTAGTTTTTGCGCCTTCAAACTACTAATAAGATTTAATTTCGCGTTGTTCTTTTCTCCGTACTCCATTAAAGGTTTTCCTTTTTCACGCATAATGCGAATCGCATTTTTGTAACAAACGACCTCTGCTCTCACCTTTGTCAACCAGTCCATGCCAATTATAACATCAAAACTCCCTAACTCGACTGGTATTAAATCAATTTTAAATGTTTCATCCCCCAGTTTAATTTCTCTCTCCCGACATATATTATCTGCTGAAATTAATTTACCGTTTACTAATTCGAGTAAAAATTTACTATCCAAAGGCGACAATGGGCAACTTAATTTAGCACAAAATTCTCTACTCATATAGCTTCTATCCGCACCCGAATCAAATAAAACATAAGCAGATTTATCGTCAATAAGAAACGTACCGTAATAAGTTCTGGGTCTTCCTGTGCTTCTGTCGCATTAATATTGAAAACTCTTCCACGGCCCTGCCCATTAGTATTCCCCTGATTCGGGCAATTTCTAATAATGTGGCCCGGTTTTCCACATTTATAACAAACAGCGTTGGTATTACTTGCTCTGGCACTATTTGTTTCGGCATTACTTGTTCCGACATTATTTGTTCCTTTAGTTCTGTTAAACTTTGGTCCATAGACCTCACACTTTGTCGCGATATGACCATTTCTTTTACACCTGTTGCAAAATGTCGTGCAAAACCCCTGATGATTTTCTTCACACCTATGACATGGCTGTTTTTGGTTTTTGTTGCTATTGTTATTATTGAGGTTGTTGTTGGGATTGTTATTGTTGTTGAAACGGTTGTTGTAGTTGTTGTTGTTGTTGGGATGTTTATTGTAGTTATTGTTAGGATTGCGGTTATTGTTGCGATTGTTGTTACGGTTGTTGGGATAGTTGTTGCGATTATGGTTGTAATTGTTGTTGTTGTTGTACTGGTGACTCTTATCACCGTTGTTCTCCTACTTCCTCTTGAGTTGTTTCGTGTTGGCTTCTTCGGCCACCTGCTCTTTAATTCTTCCCTCAATCTGATTTATGAGTTTATGAGCCATTCGACTTGCCTTCTGTAAAGAAGCAAGCTCGTGTGAACTTACTTCTTCTTGAATCCTTACTGGTAACCCTTTTACAAACGCGTCGATCTTCTCTTCTTCATCTTCGAATGCTCCCGGACACAATAGGCACAACTCTGTGAATCGTCGTTCATATGTGGTAACGTCGAACCCTTGTGTTCGTAACTCTCTAAGTTCTGCCTTGAGTTTATTGACTTCGTTTCTAGGACGGTACTGCTCGTTCATCAATTGCTTGAATGCCGACCACAGTAGTGCGTAAGCAGCATTTTGTCCTACCTATTCAAGATAGGTGTTCCACCACGTTAACGCAGTACCTGTGAAGGTATGCGTAGCGTACTTAACTTTGTCCTCTTCAGTACACTTACTTATGGCAAACACCGATTCGACTTTCTAGGTCCACCGTTTCAATCCAATTGGTCCTTCGGTTTCATCAAATTCCAAAGGTTTGCAGGCAGTGAATTCTTTGTAGGTGCATCCTACACGATTTCTTGCGCCGTTAGCTGCATTGCTAGATTCAGAGTTATTGTTGGTATGTAGCGCAGCCTGTACTGCAGCTATATTCGCAGCAAGAAAAATACGAAATTCCTCTTCGTTCATATTCATGGTGTGTCGAGTAGTCGGTGCCATTTCCTTCAAAATAGCCAACTGAATCGAGTTAATCATACAGAATATTAAGAGTACTCAATAGTATTTCATAGCATAATATGAACTCATTTATAAAAACTTTTTCTTCATATTAGCGTTTTATAAGTTTAAATTCGGGTACAACCTACCCGTTAAGTTCATACTTAGTAGCTAATATACAATTCAACTACTAAAATTCCATATGAAAAACTGATTATAATAATATATCACATACAAATATTCTTCAAACTTACAACTTCACTATATTACATATAACATGAAATATAGTACACTTTGATACATGACAATTTTGAAGATAAATCTAGTTAAAGGAAATAAAGACACGTAATTCATAAGTCCAGAAACAAGTCATGCATTCTGGTTTTACTAAGACGACTTCCCATCCTTGGTCTTGTGGAAAATAACCGTTATGACCATTTGCTAGGCAGCATGTTGTAATGTCATCAAAAGGACGAGGGTTTTGTAATGTCCAACAGCCCCGTAATAATCTAAAAACCTTGTTTCTCACCCCAACTACTGAATCTGTCACTTGTGGGAAGGTCTTATTTAAAAGTTGCAATCCAATGTTCTTTTTCTCACTTTGGTAAGAAGCGAACATCACTAACCCGTAAGCATAACATGCTTCTTTTTGCTGCATGTTAGAAGCTCTTTCTAATTCACGAAATCCTATGTTGGGATATGCTGAGTCAAAATAGGTTCTTAACCCGTAGAGTAAAATTGCATTTGGGTTCCCCGCATTTAATGATTTAAAGAAAACATGGCGTAACTTACGGTCTCCCTAGTGTGATATACCCCACCTATCAAAGGAAAGCCTTTTATAAACTAAGGAATTTCTGGAAAGTCTTTCAAATGTTTGACAAGTTAATTTCGCCATAACTAAATGTGCTGATGAATTCTCACCGACTCTAGACAAGATTTCCTCAATCATATCCTCTGGTAGGTCTTCTAAAATATTCGGTTGTCTACCCTTAACGTCCATTTTGTTTTTATACTGTAAAATAGACAAGGATTAGATTCGTAAAAGATAATTAACAAACAATACAAGCAATTTTTACATAGAACATAAAAGTACAAGCACACTACAATACATATAATACACAACATGATTACAACCCTCTAATCTGAATCACTGGTTTCTTCTTCTTCGAACTTGGTTCGTTTTCCTAATTTTCTAGGAATATATGGTGTTCCTCTAATACGAGCCGTCGTTTTCCTTAATGGTTTAGAAAAACCTGGTGGTTTAGAGGTTCTCGGGTCATTGTTACATTTTAGGAAATACGAATGTTGTCGATACATATAAAGTTCATCGGGGTTGGAATCGGGTTTCTCTATTTTTATACCTTTTCCCTTATTATTTTCTTTCGCTTTATTAAATTGGGTCGAGGTAATTTCTATAACATCATGGAATCCTCATCAGGATCCGATTCATTGGAAAATTGGTAATCTTCCCAATATTTTGCTTCCTCGGCGGAAACACCATTGACCATTATTAACTTTGGTCCGTTGGTTGAGGATTTTCTTTTATTTAATCGATTTACTATAGGTATCAATATTTCTTCCTCCGGAACCTCTTCTTCTTCTGGTTCCTCCTCTTCCGATTCATCCTCTTCTGGTTCCTCTTCTTCCGGTTCCTCCTCTTCCGGTTCCTTCTCTTCCGGTTCCTCTTTGGGAATTTGTGAATCTTCCTAAAATATATTCGACTCTTCATTATTATTAGGTGAATCAATGGGATTTGTACTAGAGGTAGACATCTATGACACAATATCAAACACGTTAAAAGATTAATGTATCACATAATATTTATATGTTAATAATATATAGTTTCCAACAAAAAAAATGTTAAGCAATCGTTTTTGAAGAAAAACATGGTCGAAGTCCAGACTCACTAATGCATCCTAACAAACTCGGTAAGACACACTAATGCAATTTTCTGGTTCTCTAAGACCAACGTTCAGATACCAACTGAAATATCCCGTTCATATTGATTATAAACGTTCCATATTAATTGATTTGGTCGCGAGGTTTTGACCTCTATATGAGACGTTTTTGAAAGACTGCATTCATTTTTAAAACAACCATAACCTTTATTTTATCTATAAAGGTTTAAAAAGCATTACGAAGATTATCAAATAATGATAATCTAAAATATACCATTTACACACGACCATTACATAATGGTTTACAATAAGAATATATTACATCAAAAATAAGTTTCTTGAATGCAATTTTTACATAATATCATACAAGCATGGACTCCAAATCTTGTCCTTATTTTAGTATGCAACAGCGGAAGCTCTTAATAATCACCTGAGAATAAACATGCTTAAAACGTCAACAAAAATGTTGGTGAGTTGTAGGTTTAACCTATATATTATCAAATCATAATAATAGACCACAAAATTTCATATTTCAATATACATCCCATACATAAAGATAAAAATCATTCATATGTTGAACACCTGGTAACCGACATTAACAAGATGCATATAAGAATATCCCCTATCATTCCGGGAAATCCTTCGGACATGATAAAAACAACATCGAAGTACTAAAGCATCCGGTACTTTAGATGGGGTTCGTTAGGCCCAATAGATCTATCTTTAGGATTCGCGTCAATTAGTAGATCGGTTTACTAATTCTTAGGTTTCGAAGCAAAAGGGGCATATTCGGCTTCGATCATTCACCCATATAATGTAGTTTCATTTACTTGTGTCTATTTCGTAAAAAAATTATAAAACTGCATGTATTCTCATCCCAAAATATTAGTTTTTAAAAGTGGGACTATAACTCACTTTCACAGATTTTTACTTCGTCGGGAAGTAAGACTTGGCCCCTGGTCGATTCACGAACCTATAACAAATATGTACATATATATCAAAGTATATACAAAATATATTTACAACATTTTTAATACGTTTTAATGTTTTAAGTTTATTAAGTCAGATGTCCTCGTTTGTAACCTACAACTAGTTGTCCACAATTAGATGTACAGAAATAAATCGATATATATTATCTTGAATCAATCCACTACTCAGTGTATACACGTCTCAGGCTAGATCACAACTCAAACTATATATATTTTTGGAATCAACCTCAACCCTGTATGGCTAACTCCAACATTACTGCATATAGAGTGTCTATGGTTGTTCCAAATAATATATATAGATGGGTCGATATGATATGTCAAAACATTTGCATACGTGTCTATGGTATCCCAAGATTACATAATATATTAGAATACATGTATAATACAATATAAGTTAGCTAGGATATGATTAATATAGATTTGTAACCAATTTTCACGTAGCTACAACAAGCAAAAATAACCAATCTTGTTTTACCCATAACTTCTTCGTTTTAAATCCGTTTTGAGTGAATCCAATTGCTATGGTTTCATATTGAACTTAAGTTTATGAATATATAAAGAAAATGTCTAAGTTTATAGTCAGAATTACAGGTTACTAGTCGTTTTTGTAAAGGTAGTCATTTCAGTCGAAAGAACGACGTCTAGATGACCATTTTGGAAAACATACTTCCACTTTGAGTTTAACCATGATTTTTGGATATAGTTTCATGTTCATAAGAAAAATCATTTTCCTAGAAGAACAACTTTTAAATCAAAGTTTATCATAGTTTTTAATTAACTAACCCAAAACAGCCCGCGGTGTTACTACAACGGCGTATATCCGGTTTTACGGTATTTTTCGTGTTTTCCGGTTTTAAATCATTAAGTTAGCATATCATATAGATATAGAACATGTGTTTAGTTGATTTTAAAAGTCAAGTTAGAAGGATTAACTTTTGTTTGCGAACAAGTTTAGAATTAACTAAACTATGTTCTAGTGACTTCAAGTTTAAACCTTCGAATAAGGTAGTTTTATATATATGAATCGAATGATGTTATGAACATCATTACTACCTCAGGTTTTATGGATAAACCTACTGGAAATGAGAAAAATAGATCTTGCTTCAAAGGATCCTTGGATGGCTTGAAAGTTCTTGAAGCAGAATCATGACACGAAAACAAGTTCAAGTAAGATTTCCACTCGAAATAAGATTGTTATAGTTATAGAAATTGAATCAAAGTTTGAATATGAGTATTACCTTGTATTAGAAAGATATCTTACTATAAATAAGAAAGATTTCTTGAAGTTGGATGATCACTTTACAAGATTGGAAGTAAGCTAGCAAACTTGGAAGTATTCTTGATTTTATGAAACTAGAACTTATAGAATTTATGAAGAACACTTAGAACTTGAAGATAGAACTTGAGAGAGATCAATTAGATGAAGAAAATTGAAGAATGAAAGTGTTTGTAGGTGTTTTTGGTCCTTGGTATATGGATTAGATATAAAGGATGTGTAATTTTGTTTTCATGTAAATAAGTCATGAATGATTACTCATATTTTTGTAATTTTATGAGATATTTCATGCTAGTTGCCAAATGATGGTTCTCACATGTGTTAGGTAACTCACATGGTCTACCAAGAGCTAATCATTGGAGTGTATATACCAATAGTACATACATCTAAAAGCTGTGTATTGTACGAGTACGAATACGGGTGCATACGAGTAGAATTGTTGATGAAACTGAACGAGGATGTAATTGTAAGCATTTTTGTTAAGTAGAAGTATTTTTATAAGTGTCTTGAAGTCTTTCAAAGGTGTATGAATACATATTAAAACACTACATGTATATACATTTTAACTGAGATGTTAAGTCATCGTTAGTCGTTACATGTAAATGTTGATTTGAAACCTTTAAGTTAACGATCTTGTTAAATGTTGTTAACCTAATGTTTATTATATCTAATGAGATGTTAAATTATTATATTATCATGGTATTATGATATATTACTATATCTTAATATGATATATATACATTTAAATGTCGTTACAACGATAATCGTTACATATATGTCTCGTTTCGAAAACCTTAAGTTAGTAGTCTTGTTTTTACATATGTAGTTCATTGTTAATATACATAATGACATGTTTACTTATCATTTATCATGATTAAACATAGTGTATTAATATCTTAATATGATTCATATGTATTTAGTAAGACGTTGTTATAACGATAATCATTATATATATCGTTTCGAGTTTCTTAATTCAATAAACTCAATTTTATGTATATAACTCATTGTTAAAATACCTAATGAGATACTTACTTATCATAATATAATGTTAACTATATATATAATCATATATATGTCATCATATAGTTTTTACAAGTTTTAACGTTCGTGAATCACCGGTCAACTTGGGTGGTCAATTGTCTATATGAAACCTATTTCAATTAATCAAGTCTTAACAAGTTTGATTACTTAACATGTTGGAAACACTTAATCATGTAAATATCAATTTCATTTAATATATATAAACATGGAAAAGTTCGGGTCACTACAATTATAACCTCAATATATACATTGTTATTTTATCATCGTTATCGGAGAACCGTTTATATTCCTCCACATTAGCAGTAAACTTACCAGCAACTTCATTACTCATTGGCTTAAGTTGCACCGAAGAACCATTATAATTGTTCATTTAAACCCTAACATATACTCAACCGCATCTTGTAACAAGAACTGCCATACCAATTACCGGGAATCAGCAATCAGTACTTTGAAAACTCACAGCATATCTATATCAAGAGTTATATGTATAGCCTTATCTCTTAGAATTATGACCTTCCATTCTGAAATTTTGAAAAGCACCCAGCCTACAAATCAATACATTGAACTTTGAAAAAGCTGAATGAAGCAGCAGAAACTGTAGAAAATCGTAAATGACCTTAATCGTCGAAAGTTTGATGATAAAGAATAGTATGTTGGAAAAGCTCAGAAAAGTTGGAACTGGAAAACGGATTGAACTAACCACGAAGGTGACCAAGGACAAATACAAGGACCATACCCTATATTCAAAGAATCCAGATAATTCTGGATCCGTTGAAATCTTTAGAGAATATCTTGCTCCGAAGTTATGTTAAATCTTGTGGAAAATCTTTCTTCATCAACCTTAGATCTTAGAAATTCTGAAAATATCATCATAAATATCTTCAATATTCCTGAGGATATTTTCACAACTCTTCTTATCCGAAATTAGTTATCTCTTCCTGCTATCGGTGTTACATCATAAAAGAAACTATTTTAGTTTCTAAATTCTGAAACCTTCAAGTTTAAAATATGAATGATTTTGAAGTAGTGTTGGGGACTGAAGCATGAGTTAGTATAATATATTGACACTTGATCAACGTGATTATATTACAGTAAGTCATGTTGAGTTTCTAATGGAACGTGATGATTCACAGATCATAACGTCATCATGTGCCATGTTACACAACTCTTTCATTCTACTTAAATATATCAAGAAAGTATATTCTTGATAGTTCTATTCTCAGTGACTCTGGTAATTTGACAAATCAAAACATGCTATTACATACTTTCTTGTTTAGAACATTAAGTTCATTCGAAACTCCATACTTACGAATTCTGGACCGTTACTCGTTTTACTAGAGATCGAGAGGAGAATAAAAAGGCAAAGAGCTCTGAAACATAAGGGAAGATACAAAACTTGACAACAACACCGAAATCACAAACCGTGTACATTAATACGAATAGCAATATAAAGACAAGGGAGTATGATGAACACAATAACCCCAAGAGCGAAGTAGAAGTAAACAGATACCTCCGGTGGTAGGTAAAAACGAAGAATGATCGATATGAAGGCCAGGAATATATCCAAAAATTAAAACTGGATGAAGCATATTGACTGATGATTTGAAAGTATGAATTAAAATATAGAAAATGGGAGTGGTGGGAAGTAATGGAGCGGAAGAAGTTTATTTATAGTGAAAATACCAGACAAAGTAATCGAGACATATGATCGCATTTAATTATAGAGATCTTAATTTCTATAAATCCCAAAGAATCAGATCTTATAGATTTCCAAGATTTTCTTTTAAATTCCTTGATTTCCGGAAATCAGCTGTGACTACGTCAAAGAGTTAAATATCTATCTCAATCTTTTGTGATAGCTTCACTTGTACTCTTCATAAAAATCGAATTATTTTATCCCTATTACTCAATGGTAATAAAACTCTAATTTCTAGCTCGTATGTGTCATGAAAACATATTTATTGTTAGCCATGACTATCTCACTCAAATTTCGGGAAGAAATTTCTTTAACGGGTAGGTACTGTGATGACCCGGAAATTTCCGACCAAATTTAAACTTAATCTTTATATAATTTCATATTTCCGACACGATAAGCAAAGTATGTAATGTTGATATTTCAAAAACTTTGACATGTGTTCATATATTCACTTGACCTTTCACTATTCCCGACGATTTACGAACAACTAAATTGTAAATAGATATATATAATTTTATTTGAAATATTATTTGAAATAATATATGATTTAATTGTTGGAAATAAATATATAAAATAATATCAGTATATTTAATATTATTAATTTAATATATAATATATAGATATGCACATAATTAAATATATATATATATATATATATTATAAAAAGAAATATTATATATTGTAATTGTTATAATCAATGTCGAAAAATAATAATAATATATAATAATAAATATTTAAAAATTATATATATAAATAAAGTATATAGAATATACATTCTGTGATTTCGAAGTTATTTAATAAACGACGTTAACGCTCAATTGTCATGCGATAGATAGTAAAAGAGTTAAAAAGAAACTTATGTGATTTTAAAATAAACAGTGATCTGAAAATGAGTTTTATAAATTATAGGCTTAGTAAAAATGTATTTAGGAGCTATTTATTAAATTTTAAAACTTTTTATATTTTACTTGGGGTTGGGAGTGAATAATTAATGTAATTTTTATTTAATAGTTAATGCTCGATTTTTATACCATAATGAGCAAAATAAATAAATATAATTAATTTAAAAATATGGGATTTTTCTGAACACTTTTATCCGCCACTGGTTTCGAACGATACACAGCCCGTGAAATTATATTACTGTTTCTCCTGTGTCTTCTTTCCACATGTGAATTCCTTTACTTTTAACATAAATTATTATTATTATTATTATTTTATTTATAATTAAATATGTAGATTGATTGATAGAAGATAGATACATCAATAGATATAGATATACATGGCATACTTAAACATATATTCATTCATCACACAACAAACCTTCATATTCTTCTTCTTCTAAGATCTCCACCATTCTTGGCCGTCATCACCTTCCACCGGTCACCACCTTAACCGCGAGCACTATAATCTCCTGTCACTACAACAATCACCACCATTAAAACTATCTATCAACCCATTTCTATTACTAATCTATCCACCATCCTCACTACATTCGAACAAACCTCGATCACCCATCGCGAACACCTTCATTGACCACCATCAATCACCGGTTAACACCCAATACAACCTACCACCACCGTCACCCTCACACCCACCACCCTAACCACCGGGACCATCACCATCCACCACCATATTTTTCTTGTTTAATTCGTTGGCTTAGAGAACCACCACCATTGTTATCTTATTATTTTTTCGATCAACAACCATCGCCACCCCATCGGTCACCGTGAAACCACCACAAACCCACCTCCACCTCTTTCCTCTCTCTCTATTTTTCTCTCACTACACCATGAAACACCACCACTGCTTGTTATTGTTTACGATCGCTGCTACTATTAGTTTCTATTTACTATTTCTGAACAGAAACAAAAACGATGATGATGATGTTGACTTAAATGGTGGTGAGGAAGAAGGAAAACGAAAATGATGATGAATAGTGTCAAGATGATGTTACTATGATTAGGATATTATCGATGAGATGAATGATAATAATTAATGACGATGATTACGTGATGGTATGATGATGCCGTGTTAAATGATCATAAAGATAAAAACGAAAATGTTGTGAAGAAGACGATGAACAGTGGTAAATGATTATGATAATGATTTACGATGATTGTGAAGGCAAACCGAAGGCCGCTGCACACTTTCATTTCTATTCGATCAGACCCATAAAAATTATCATTATCGGATATCTAACATATGCAAGCTTTCTGTTTCCATTTTGACGACTAAACCACCATTTTTTTTCTTTCTTGGTTCGAAGTACGTGTGCTGCTACTATTTGACTTCTGTTTCTATTTCTATTACCTATTAACTGGATTGAAAGTAGATGATGATGAACACGATGGAAGGGATGATGATATGATAGTTGTGTGAAAGAATGAAAACAGAAATAAACTGGATATGTATATATAAATCTTTATTAAATCAGAAAAACATAATTGGATGGATAGTTGAGGGTGTTTGCGGTTGTTCGAACGGTCGTGGGTGAAGCGATCCGTCCTAATCCATCTGGACGAAGTCCATATCGATTACAAACGATTCACAACAGTTGATTACATCGCGAGGTAATTGACCTCTATATGATACATTTTACAAACATTGCATTCGTTTTTAAAAGACAAACTTTCGTTACATCGACGGTTGACAGGCATGTATAGCATTTCATAATATATCCAAATATAATTGACTTAATAATAATCTTGATGAACTCAAAGACTCAAATGCAACATCTTTTGAAATATTTCATGAATGACTCCAAGTAATATCTCTAATAAGAGCAAATGCACAGCGGAAGATTTCTTTCGTACCTGAGAATAAACATGCTTTCAAGTGTCAACCAAAAGGTTGGTGAGTTTATTAGTTTAACATAAATAAACATTTCCATCATTTTAATAGACCACAAGATTTTCATTTCCAGTTCTCATAAATATACGTCTCATGCATAGAGACAAAATAATCATTCATATGGTGAACACCTGGTAACCGACATTCACAAGATGCATATAAGAATATCCCCATCATTCCGGGATCCTCCTTCGGACATGATATAAATTTCGAAGTACTAAAGCATCAGGTACTTTGGATGGGGCTTGTTGGGCCCGATAGATCTATCTTTAGGATTCGCGTCAATTAGGGTGTCTGTTCCCTAATTCTTAGATTACCAGACTTAATAAAAAGGGCATATTCAATTTCGATAATTCAACCATATAATGTAGTTTCAATTACTTGTGTCTATTTCGTAAAACATTTATAAAAATTGCGTATGTATTCTCAGCCCAAAAATATAAAGGGTAAAAAGGCAAATGAAACTCACAATACTGTATTTTGTAGTAAAAATACATATGACGACATTGAGCAATGCAGGGTTGGCCTCGGATTCACGAACCTATATCATTTGTATATTCATTAATATATATATATATATATATATATATATATATATATATATATATATATATATATAATAGTAATTGAATAAATATCTTTATTATATTTTAATTTATATATTATGTATAGTTGATTAGTGTATATATTCAATTTAATTTAATATTTGTATTGTTATATTCATACGTCCATATTTATATATATAATTGTTTAGTATTACATTTAAAATCGATAGTTTGTCTTTTGTAAGTATTTATATAAATAATCTTAATAAATTGGATGTATATATAGTTATATGAAATTTTATTTTTATTATAGTATATATAATAAGTATATTTATGTATAAAAATATTTATCTATTTGAAAAGATAGTTTTTGATGATAATAATGATTTACTAATAATAATAATAACTTTATTAATAATAATAATATTGTTAATACTGATACTTACAACAATAACAGAATTTTATTGATAATGATAATATTTTTATCTCATAACACGCTTCCTAAGTTTCTAATATCTTCATATGAAAATAATACAAAAAAAAAATGTTTAGTGTTATTACTAATCTTAATGATAATAACTGTAGTTTTTAAATGAATCAAAAAGTTTGATAATAATAATACTGAAAATAATACTTTTGATAAAAATACATAATGCTTAATGATCATAATAATAATAACAACAATCTTTTTATTATTAATGTTAATATTTATATTAATACTTAAGTGACAATAATAATAATAATAAATACATTAATGATACTTATAAGATTTATAATAATGATAATAATAATAATAATAATAATAATAATAATAGTTATACTAATTATAATCATAATAACAATAATAATAATAACAATAATAACAATTATAATAACAATAATCATAATAATAATAATAATTATAATGGAAAAAAAAATATATACCATTTTTAAAGGTTTCTTAAAAAAAATTGCTCAAAATGAGGCTCGAACCTGAGACCTCTCGTTCACCCACAATACACCCAAACCACTCCTCCATCGACTATCTTTCTGATTATTAATTCATTCCAATTAATTATAACCGTTGCTTCATTGTTCTTAATTCATCTCCTCCCTCAAACCATAAATCGACCAAGGAGCAAAACCGATGGTTAATGTGCTACTAAGTAGTTTTTGGATTTAAAACAGATACGTAAAACAATTAATGAGTGTTTAAATGAATTGGAAAAGAAAAAAATATATATATATATATTTATCAGAAATTTAGTCTGCTGTGTCGTGTTTTACAAAAAAAAAATCGCTTTTTGAATTCGAGCTAGTATTAGAATATGTTTTCAACATGAAACAGGTTGCAAATACCTCCTAGAATCTTTTTAAATCCTTAATTGATCCAAAAACCACAACCAGAGTTATAATTTCGCGAAGAACAGATGTTGACTTTTTTTTAAATTGAAAACTTTGACCTCCGAATTAGAATTCAATACTAAAAATTGTAACTTGAAATCTTGCAGATAGTTTAAACACATGATGTTTAACAATACTGCAGTTATAGATTTTTAAATAAAACCCTAATTCGAATTTTTGGCAAAAAGAATAAAAAGCAGGGTTATCGTGACCTGTTTTCTTGATTTTCTGTGTTTTTATTTCCAAATTCCAGTACACGATTTATATAAGATAATAAGTACTTGATTAAACAGTGGAATTAATTCTAATTGATTTGTGGAATTGACTGGTAACGAGTTTAGACAAAAAAATTCAATCAAAAAATAATAAAAACAGAATAAGAAATAAAAACAGAATAAATATGTTATAGGTTCGTACCAATTTATCTGTTATTAATTCAATTAAGTTTTGTTTTGTTTCTAACACTGAATCGACAAGGTTAAAAAATGGATAAGGAAATATAACAGATTTTGTACATCTTCTTGACTTTTTGTTTATATTTAATTTATAGTAATTATTAATAAATATATAAATATATTAATAAAAGAAATATTTTATAATTTAATGAAAATACTACTACTAATAAATAATAATAATGAAAATGTGAAGATTTTAATAATGACATTAATGATTTCCTAAAAAAATTAATAATAATTATTACTAGGATAATAATAATAATAATAATTTTTAATGATAATATCTATAATTAAAATAATAATAATATAATAACATACATGTATCAAATTTTATATGTTATTATTTTAATAGTATTAATAACACTGATATTAATATTAATAATGGAAGTAATATTAACAACACTAATATAATGTCTATGTTTTATCTTATGATTACATTTATGTTTATTAATTATTATATATATATATATATATATATATATATATATATATATATATATATATATATATATATATATATATATATATATATATTGTATATTTTATACCTTTTAATAATTTACATATAGTACTAATTATGTATAGATGTTACATAAATATTTCAACTACTATATATAATTATGTTTTCATTATTAAGTAAATAATTATATTATATATTATTTATATTGAAACAAATAATCTCAGAGTATACATTTAATACTTTGCTAACATTGACAAATTTTGTATATTCTATCTACTATCTACATTTACATAAATAGTTTTAAATAATAAGGTTAAGTTTTCTTTCACATTCACATAATAGTTCATATATATATATATTTATTTACAATTACAATAATTGTTCGTGAATCGTCGGCACAGTCAAAGGGTAATTGAATATATAAACACAGTTCAAAATTGTTAAGACTTTAACATAACAAACTTTGCTTATCGTGTCGAAACTATAATAAGATTAAGTTTAAATTTGATCGGAAATTGACGGGTCGTCACAGTACCTACCCGTTAAAGAAATTTCGTCCCGAAATTTGAGTGAGGTGGTCATGGCTAACAATAAAAATGTTTTCATGACATATATGAGTTGATAAAATAGAGTTTTTGTGATGACCCGGGAATTTCCGACCAAAATTAAACTTAATCTTTATATGTTTCCGACACGATTTAAACTGAATCTCAAAAACTTTGAACTATTTTTTTTTCATGAAGGCATTTAACCATTAACTATTCCCGACGATTCACGAACCTTTGTGTGTAAATGAATATGTACATATATGTAAATATAAGAATGTATAATAATTAGAAGTAATGAAACATAACTTAAATTAAATATGTAAAATAAATTACAAAATAATTAAGCGTAATTTAAAATGAATCTATATGTGATTCCTATGTATAATTATTAAATGCATATTGTAACAAAAGGTATAAATAATAAATAAATAATATATAAGTAGTGCATATTGATATACAAAAGTATTATTACTAATATTAGTAATAGCAACAATAATATTGATATTATTATAAGTAGTGTATTTATTATTAGTATTACTAATAATATTATTGTTATCATTTCTTATTAAGATTATTATTATTAACTTATTCAAATAATCAATTTTATGATTATTAGTATTATTATTAATTACTATTATTATTAATATAATTATTAGAATTATTAATATTATTATTTATCCTTTATTATTACTATTTCATTTATCAAGAGTATTAATAATATTAAGTAATATTATTAATAGTAATAATATAGTTAAAATTATTAATATCCAAAATTATAAATTTTACAAAGATATATGAAAACAGTTATACAAATAATTATACTGATGATTTACATATACAGATACATGTTAGGAATCTGTACAAATACGTATTATATACAGATATATAATAAATATACATACAAATATAAACGTATTCAGTTATAGATCGTTTTGAACTGTATATGATTTGTTTTTGTGATTCTAAATTCGTACCAATCAGTATCTGTGACGACCCCGTCAAAACACTTAACGGATCCGTCAGTTGGTCCCATAGCTTGATCGGACTTAAATGAATTAAATAAACAAAGTTGCATTCTTTTATTTCAAAATGTTGCCCAAAAAGGAAACAAACCCAATTAAGTAGTTTAAAATCAACCAACCATAGTAATGAACCAAAAGTTGACACAAAACATTGCCAACAAACCCACAATTTAAATTATCTAAAATAGAATGCAAACTTAAGTTTCATAAATAGTTTCATAAAATCTGCCCAAATGCATGCAGACTCTTCTAACGACAGCGGAAGCATCAAATAACTCAAGTACCTGTGAAAACATGCAAGTAAACTGTCAACACAAAGGTTGAGTGAATTATAGGTTTAAATAAATAAGTAAACTTTAGACCACAAGATTTAAAAATGTTAGAAAACATTAAACATTATTCCATTATCAATGAGCCACCTGGTAACCACTTAACCCTTTATTTACCCTTGCCAAACACAATAAAAATATACACTTGGACAGTGTATCTACAACAAAATACGAAGTACTAATCATTCCGATTATAAATTGCTAGCGCGACTAGCTCGAAATGGGGTTGTCAAACCCGATAGATCTATCCGTAGGATTCGCGTTCACCGGTAGAAACCAATGATTACAGTTACCAGACTAGGGAATATTTTTGTCCAACTCACAATGAATAATTAAATTTAACTGTTACTTGTGTCTAACCGTAAATAAAAATATGCATGTAATCACATCCCAAAAAGTATACTTTGAAAAGTATATAAAAACGGGACTATAACTCACCTTAATTAGCAACCGAAGAAATCTCACAAACAAGCGAACAGCAAGTAAAGTAAAGTGATCAAGAAAGATCACAACGCCGACCTATAAATAAAGCAGGTCGAAATAAATAACTAACTTAGGCCAAGTCTTAGTATGATAGCTATTGTACATGTTGCAAGTAGGCATAGAACATTACTCAGCAAGCATCGGTTTGATTGGAACAGCATAAGGACGCACACTTTCTATTTTTAGAAAGTTTCTATTTTTAGCAGGTTTCCATTTTTGGAAAGTTTTCTATTTTAGGAAAGTTTCTATTTTTGGAAAGTTTCTATTTTTGGAAAGTTTCGAAATTTAGAAACTTCTATTTTTAGAAAGTTTTGAAGTTAGGAAAGTTTCCTTATTTAGAAAGTCAACAGAAGTCAACTGAAAGTCAAAGTCAACCGAAAGTCAACTCAAAAGTCAACCTTGGTCAAACATAGTCAACATTAATTTGAAAAGTGTAAGTTATAATAATAACATAGGTTATAATGTTATTTAAAGTCAAAAGTGTATAATAATGTCTTAACATAAGTTTAATTAAATAAAATGAATTATTAAAGTTAATATAAGTTGAAATGTTATAATTAGTACGACATAAGTATTTAAATAAATTAATTAAATACTAATCATAATATAAGTATTATTAATAATAATAATTTTTAAATTATATCATAAGTATTTTTAATTAATAATGAATTATTAATCATATCATAAGTTTCTAATTAAAATTATTAAATCATAAGTATTTAATAATTAAATAATAATTAAGTCTTATAATAATTAAATAATTATTTAATCTTTATTATAAGTCTTTTAATAATTTCTCAAAAACAAATTTAATACTTATCATAAGTATTTTCCTTTAATAATAAAAGTATTATTAATCATAAGTTTAATTAAAATGTTAATTAAATCATAATTAATAATTAAATGATATAATAAATATTTATATCATAAGTTTTAAATAATAATAATTACTTCTTTTATCTAAAGTAATTTATTAATAATGAAATCCATAATTTTTATCATAAGTTTAATCATTAACCACAAGTTTTAAGTTTAAAAGTTCATCGGGTCGTATCTTGAGCCCCGGGTGTCGGTTTCGGGCGAGCCACATATGCATTTCCGCCTACTCAAACCACCCAACACAATTATGAACTCAAGAACAGTCCCTAGGTCGTGGATATCAGCCATGACCACACTTGGAAAAATCAATTTACTCAAAACAGTAATTCGGGCACAACGGGTGAACCGTGGCTCAGATTTAGGTGACCCGAACATGAAAATTCGTCTCACCATCAGTCCTAACCAAATGAAACACCCTAAAGACACCAAGGATGGTCACAAAGTCGGACCCAACCTTGTTCATGCCAAGAACACCTTTCAATCTTTAACAAAAATCAAATTAAGCATATCTAGGGCTCCGGGAATCGAAACGACATGAATCCGGAGTCTAAAATTAATGTCTTGATGAGAGGAACTCATTTATGTACTTTATTTTAACATGCATATCAGTTACAAAGTCAGAAAACGCGAATCAAACTGCTGTCCAAAATTTACAAACCGAAAACATATGCAAACGAGTAATTCTACGCATCCAAACAACATTACAACAACTAATAAACATCATACTAATAATATAAACACAAAATACAGAAATATAAATAAAAATGAAAAGTTCTAGGGTTAGGGTTTATACCCAAATCGAGAATCAAAGTATATAATCGCGTAGAGAACGAAGAGAGGAACACGTTTATGCTAGCTATCTCTTGATCCAAGCTTGAAAATTAATGAAGATGATGATAATGGTGGTGGTAGGCGACGGCTAGGGAGAAGGGAGAAGAGGGAGAGAAAAACTAAATTAGGTTTAGATGAAAGTAGAAGTAAAATTGCAAAAATGGGAAAACAAGAGCCAACACTCCCTCCCCTTGGGAGTGTTCGGCCGAATTTGCAAGGGGGTGGGCCCCTTAGTGGGCCAACTTGTCCATTATTGAAAAACGTGCAATTCCTGATGGCCCGAAAGCCCGAACGAATCCCGAAATGCGAAAACACGCTTACGCGATTAAAATTTCGGAAAGATAACAAACGCGCGACGAAAAATAAATATAAATACACCTATTAATAATATGATCATAAAATATCATATTTAAAATATTTAGGATTTAAAAATCCCGAAAGCTCGACCGTTGGTTTAAAAACCGAAAAGATTCGCCGGATGGAAATCCACGAGACGTAGAAACGTATAAATTAAAATATGAATACATATATTCACATAACACATAATAATTATTATATATATATATTATTACAAAAATAATAATATAGGTCATAGAAATGACGTGGCACACTAACAGTTAACGGTCGTTAAATAATTAACGGAAAAAGATAACTGAAAAAGTAGGGTCGTGACAGTACCTTCCCGTTACGGAAATTTCATCCCGAAATTTAAGCAGGCGCAGGGGTTGACTCGGCATCTGAGAACAAATGCGGGTACTTCTGCTTCATTTGGTCTTCACTCTCCCAAGTGAACTCGGGACCGCGTCTAGCATTCCATCGGACCCGAACAATAGGAACTCTGCTCTGTTTAAGAGTCTTAACCTCTCGGTCCATGATCTCAACTGGCTCCTCAATGAAATGCAATTGCTTGTCAACTTGAAGTTCCTCCAAAGGAATAGTCTGATCAAATTCAGCCAAACACTTCTTTAAGTTCAAAATATGGAAAACATCGTGAACATCACTGAGTTCTTGTGGCAACTTCAAACGATAAGCCACCGGTCCAACTCTTTCAATGATCTCAAACGGTCCCACGAAACGAGGACTTAACTTCCCTCTTTTACCAAAACGAATAACACCCTTCCAAGGCGAAACTTTTAACATAACACGATCACCAACTTGAAATTCAACATCTTTCCTTCCTTTGTCGGCATAACTCTTTTGCCGACTTCTAGCAGTTCTCAACCTTTCTTTAATTTGCACAATCTTCTCAGTAGTCTCGTGAATAATCTCTGGACCTGCAAGTTGAGCATCCCCAACCTCATTCCAACAAATAGGATACCTACATTTCCTACTGTACAAAGCTTCAAACGGTGCGGCTTTAATACTTGCGTGATAACTGTTGTTATAAGAAAACTCAGCTAACGGCAAATACTTATCCCACCCATTCCCAAAATCAATCACACAAGCTCGCAACATATCTTCTAATGTCTGAATGGTCCTCTCACTTTGACCATCCGTTTGAGGATGATAAGCGGTGCTCATATCTAATCGAGTTCCCAAGGCTTCCTGTAAAGATCGCCAAAACCTCGATACAAAACGACTGTCTCGGTCCGAAATAATGGATACAGGAACACCATGCCTAGAAACAATCTCCTTTAAGTACAAACTAGTGAGCTTCTCCATTGAATCTATTTCCCTGATTGGCAAAAAGTGAGCCGACTTAGTGAGTCGATCTACAATCACCCAGATAGTGTCATAGCCACCCGCAACTCTCGGTAACTTAGTAATAAAATCCATTGTAATTCCTTCCCACTTCCACTCGGGAATCTCGGGTTGTACCAACAGTCCAGACGGTTTTTGATGTTCAGCTTTAACCTTAGCACAGGTCAAACACTTAGCCACATACGTAACCACATCACCTTTCAAATTTGGCCACCAATACAGCGCCTTAAAGATCATGATACATCTTTCCTGAACCAGGATGAATAGAGTACCTAGACTTATGAGCCTCATCCAAAACAAGTTGTCGCAGTTCACCAAACTTCGGAACCCAAAGACGTCCTACAAAGTACCTAGTACCATCTGCTCGAATCTCAAATTTCTTAGCCATACCTCTTACGTTCTCTTTCACAAAATTCTCTTCCTTCAAGGCTTCTTGTTGTGCCTCAAGAATCTGCCTTGCTAGGTTTGTTCTAATTGTCATATTCAAGGCCCTAAACCTGCGAGGTTCAGCCCTTTCTTTACGACTCAACGCATCCGCCACAAACATTGGCCTTACCCGGATGATACAAAAGTTCACAATCGTAATCATTCAACGTCTCAATCCATCTTCGTTGTCTCATGTTCAACTGTTTCTGATTGAGGATATGTTGAAGACTTTTGTGATCTGTGTACACAGTACTCTTGACCCCATATAAATAATGTCTCCAAATCTTAAGTGCAAAAACAACGGCCCCCAACTCTAAATCATGAGTTGTATAGTTCTGCTCGTGAATCTTCAACTGACGTGATGCGTACGCAATAACTTTCTTTCGTTGCATCAAAACACAACCAAAGCCTTGACGCGAAGCATCACAATAAACAACAAAATCATCATTACCCTCAGGTAGTGACAATATCGGAGCGGTAGTCAACTTCTTCTTTAAAATCTGAAAAGCAGTCTCTTGTTCATCCTTCCACTCGTACTTCTTCCCTTTATGCGTTAAAGCAGTCAAAGGTTTCGCGATACGAGAGAAATCTTGTATGAACCTTCTATAGTAACCTGCTAATCCTAGGAACTGACGAATCTGAGTAGGAGTTTTCGGGGTTTCCCACTTTTCAATCGCCTCAATTTTAGCAGGATCAACTTGTATTCCCTGTTTACTAACAATATGACCAAGGAACTGAACTTCTCTTAACCAAAAAGCACACTTAGAGAACTTAGCGTACAACTCTTCTTTCTTTAACAAATCAAGCACTAACCACAAGTGTTCTTCGTGCTCTTCATCACTCTTAGAATAGATAAGGATGTCGTCGATGAAAACAATAACGAACTTGTCCAGATAGGGTCTACACACACGGTTCATGAGGTCCATGAACACAGCAGGTGCATTTGTCAATCCGAACGGCATAACAAGAAATTCAAAGTGACCGTAACGGGTGCGAAAAGCAGTTTTTGAAACATCAGATTCTTTAACACGCAACTGATGATAGCCAGAACGAAGATCAATTTTTGAATAAACAGAAGAACCCTGAAGCTGATCGAACAGATCATCAATTCTCGGAAGAGGATAACGATTTTTAACAGTGAGCTTATTCAGTTCACGATAATCAATGCATAAACGAAAAGAACCATCCTTCTTCTTAACAAACAGAACAGGAGCTCCCCAAGGGGACGAACTAGGACGAATAAAACCTTTGTCTAACAACTCACGGAGTTGACTTGACAATTCTTGAAGTTCAGAAGGCGCAAGACGATAAGGAGCACGTGCTACAGGAGCAGCGCCGGGAACAAGATCAATCTGAAATTCTACCGCGCGTTGCGGCGGAAGGCCAGGTAAGTCATCGGGAAACACCTCGGGAAAATCCCTAACAATATGAACGTCATCAACGTTCTTTACTTCCTTACTAGGATCAACAACATGAGCAAGGATAGCATGACAGCCTTTGCGGAGATGTTTACGAACTTTCATACAGCTAATAAGGTTTAACTGTGTGCATTTCTTATCTCCAAAGACCATCAGTGGCTCTCCAATCACATCAGTAATACGAATAGCCTTATCATAACACACGATCTCAGCACGGTTCGTAGACAGCCAATCCATACCAATAACAATATCAAAACTACCAAGTTCAATCGGTATCAAATCTATCTCGAAATCCCTACCACCCAGGTTAATGTTACACTTACGATGTACAGTCTTAGCAGTAAGTTCCTTACCATTAGCTACTTCAACAACATAAGTATTGTCTAAGAGAGTTAACGGCGTTTTGATTCTCGGACTTAATTTACTCGACACGAAACTTAAATCAGCCCCTGAATCAAATAACACATAAACTGATAAATCGTTGACTGAGAACATACCAGTAACAAGCTTAGGATCTTCCTCCGCATCCTTAGCATTAATGTTGAACGCTCGGCCGCCTGCAGTCTCTGCAGTTTTCTTGTTGGGACAAGCATCTCGGAAATGCCCCAGCTTCCCACACTCATAACAAACCCTTGGATTACCTCCATTATTCGATTTCCCATTACCGTTACCGTTACCACCTCTATTACCAACATTATTATTATTACCACCAGTCGCGGGAGTAGCAGATCCCGGCAAAAGCACTGTACAATCTTTAGCAATGTGCCCTTGCTTAGAGCACCTCTTACAAGTAACTGTTCAGTAACCATCATGAGCTTTATAGCAACGAGGACACACACGCTGATTTCTGTTATTAGCACCTGAGGTATCCTGTTTCTTCTGCTGACCCTGGTTTTGATTGCGGTTGTTATCCCACTTTCGTTTCCCATTATCAGCCTTCTTGACAACCTCCTCACTACTTTCAACAACTGTAGTCTTGCTTCTTCTCAACACCTTGTCATTAAGTATGTGGGCCATAGACATAGCTGCCTCAATAGTCTGGGGTTCACTGGACTCAACCCCGTGTTCAATCTTCTCGAACAAACCATCAATGTAAGCCTCAATTTTGCGGTCCTCATCCGCATAAACCCTAGGACACAGCAAAGTTAACTCGAAAAACCTTCGTTCATAGGCATCTAACTCGGTGCCATGCATTTTCAAATTCTTGAGCTCAACCTCTAGCTTCTTAAGCTCACCCCGAGGTCTATAGCGGGTGATCAATCTTTCCTTAAAATCATTCCAGGCCAAACCATAAGCTACATCGCTTCCCAAACTACTAACCAGATTGTTCCACCATGTCAAGGCACTATCCTTGAGAGTGCAACTAGTAAAACTAACTTTGTCCTCTTCACGGAGCCGACTGACCCTGAAAATAGATTCGATTTTCTCGAACCAACGAGTAAGCCCTATTGGTCCTTCCGTACCACTGAATTCTTGGGGTCGACCAGCCATAAAAGTTTTGTGGGAGCATCCCACGTTGTTGTTCACATTGGCGTTAACATTAGCATTTGCTGCCATAGCAGCAGCAATTCCTTCATTGATCAGGCGTTGCATACGCGCTTCAGTGGACTCCCTTGGAGGCATGATCTTCAAAATAGAATAACACATCCGTTAGTACCAAGAATAATACTAGTGTCATAAAGGAATAGATCAAAACACGAAAAGACTAACCATTAAGATATTAGTCAACTAACACTATGAGTAATAACATGACAGTTATGATTGTTATAGAAATAACCATCACATGCATACATATTTTATGATAACATCATACAACATACATAGCACCTAACATACATGAACATATATTACGCATAATATAACATGCCAAGAGCCATAATATCAGAAATAAAACATGATAATAGACGTCATAAAAATAACCATCCATACATAATGAAAAAAAATATCCCATAACAAAAGCTTAATAAAATCCTCGGCAAAACGCCGTACATAACCCAAAATGTATGTATAAAAAAGACATTAAGTCTGATGAAATAGATAATCAATATGAATAATCACATCACATTCGCTTAGAGCGGGTGTGATAAGCTGGTCCAGTATGAGTCTCAGCAGGATCCTCATACTTACGCAACTTCCCTTTCACAACATCCAACTCTTCCTTCAACACACGAACAGTGCTCTCGAGAGCCTCGAACTTAGCATTAACTTCTCGATCACGCTTACGGTTCGCATCCTCAACCCTATGCTTGAAAGTGATAAAGTTACCCATGTCGGCACGGATCTCGTCCATAACTTCATTATGTGGCAAGGTGCGCAAACAATCACTAAGGGCGTTAATACGTGTCACTTCATTATAAGCCCGGTTCATATGAGTAATGGTAGAAAAATAGTAATGAACAGGATCATCGATCTCTGGTTGATTAGCACGACGTCTAGCAGGAGACGGTGGAGCAGGAGCAGCAACAGAGTTATCGCTCGAAGTCGACATCTGCAAACAGCAAAACCGCAAACCACATACTAAAAAGATATGAAAGCTAATAATATAACTTATACGAAATGAAATGCATAATAATGCTATAGCAAAAAGGTCGGGCTGTAGACTAGACTCTAATGCACCCTAATAACCACGGGTTGACCACATTAAGACCGCCTAGTTCCCTACAACCAGAGCTCTGATACCACATGTGACGACCCCGTCAAAACACTTAACGGATCCGTCAGTTGGTCCCATAGCTTGATCGGACTTAAATGAATTAAATAAACAAAGTTGCATTCTTTTATTTCAAAATGTTGCCCAAAAAGGAAACAAACCCAATTAAGTAGTTTAAAATCAACCAACCATAGTAATGAACCAAAAGTTGACACAAAACATTGCCAACAAACCCACAATTTAAATTATCCAAAATAGAATGCAAACTTAAGTTTCATAAATAGTTTCATAAAATCTGCCCAAATGCATGCAGACTCTTCTAACGACAGCGGAAGCATCAAATAACTCAAGTACCTGTGAAAACATGCAAGTAAACTGTCAACACAAAGGTTGAGTGAATTATAGGTTTAAATAAATAAGTAAACTTTAGACCACAAGATTTAAAAATGTTAGAAAACATTAAACATTATTCCATTATCAATGAGCCACCTGGTAACCACTTAACCCTTTATTTACCCTTGCCAAACACAATAAAAATATACACTTGGACAGTGTATCTACAACAAAATACGAAGTACTAAATATTCCGATTATAAATTGCTAGCGCGACTAGCTCGAAATGGGGTTGTCAAACCCGATAGATCTATCCGTAGGATTCGCGTTCACCGGTAGAAACCAATGATTACAGTTACCAGACTAGGGAATATTTTTGTCCAACTCACAATGAATAATTAAATTTAACTGTTACTTGTGTCTAACCGTAAATAAAAATATGCATGTAATCACATCCCAAAAAGTATACTTTGAAAAGTATATAAAAACGGGACTATAACTCACCTTAATTAGCAACCGAAGAAATCTCACAAACAAGCGAACAGCAAGTAAAGTAAAGTGATCAAGAAAGATCACAACGCCGACCTATAAATAAAGCAGGTCGAAATAAATAACTAACTTAGGCCAAGTCTTAGTATGATAGCTATTGTACATGTTGCAAGTAGGCATAGAACATTACTCAGCAAGCATCGGTTTGATTGGAACAGCATAAGGACGCACACTTTCTATTTTTAGAAAGTTTCTATTTTTAGCAGGTTTCCATTTTTGGAAAGTTTTCTATTTTAGGAAAGTTTCTATTTGGAAAGTTTCTATTTTTGGAAAGTTTCCAAATTTAGAAACTTCTATTTTTAGAAAGTTTTGAAGTTAGGAAAGTTTCCTTATTTAGAAAGTCAACAGAAGTCAACTGAAAGTCAAAGTCAACCGAAAGTCAACTCAAAAGTCAACCTTGGTCAAACATAGTCAACATTAATTTGAAAAGTGTAAGTTATAATAATAACATAGGTTATAATGTTATTTAAAGTCAAAAGTGTATAATAATGTCTTAACATAAGTTTAATTAAATAAAATGAATTATTAAAGTTAATATAAGTTGAAATGTTATAATTAGTACGACATAAGTATTTAAATAAATTAATTAAATACTAATCATAATATAAGTATTATTAATAATAATAATTTTTAAATTATATCATAAGTATTTTTAATTAATAATGAATTATTAATCATATCATAAGTTTCTAATTAAAATTATTAAATCATAAGTATTTAATAATTAAATCATAATTAAATAATAATTAAGTCTTATAATAATTAAATAATTATTTAATCTTTATTATAAGTCTTTTAATAATTTCTCAAAAACAAATTTAATACTTATCATAAGTATTTTCCTTTAATAATAAAAGTATTATTAATCATAAGTTTAATTAAAATGTTAATTAAATCATAATTAATAATTAAATGATATAATAAATATTTATATCATAAGTTTTAAATAATAATAATTACTTCTTTTATCTAAAGTAATTTATTAATAATGAAATCCATAATTTTTATCATAAGTTTAATCATTAACCACAAGTTTTAAGTTTAAAAGTTCATCGGGTCGTATCTTGAGCCCCGGGTGTCGGTTTCGGGCGAGCCACATATGCATTTCCGCCTACTCAAACCACCCAACACAATTATGAACTCAAGAACACTCCAAGAACAGTCCCTAGGTCGTGGATATCAGCCATGACCACACTTGGGAAAATCAATTTACTCAAAACAGTAATTCGGGCACAACGGGTGAACCGTGGCTCAGATTTAGGTGACCCGAACATGAAAATTCGTCTCACCATCAGTCCTAACCAAATGAAACACCCTAAAGACACCAAGGATGGTCACAAAGTCGGACCCAACCTTGTTCATGCCAAGAACACCTTTCAATCTTTAACAAAAATCAAATTAAGCATATCTAGGGCTCCGGGAATCGAAACGACATGAATCCGGAGTCTAAAATTAATGTCTTGATGAGAGGAACTCATTTATGTACTTTATTTTAACATGCATATCAGTTACAAAGTCAGAAAACACGAATCAAACTGCTGTCCAAAATTTACAAACCGAAAACATATGCAAACGAGTAATTCTACGCATCCAAACAACATTACAACAACTAATAAACATCATACTAATAATATAAACACAAAATACAGAAATATAAATAAAAATGAAAAGTTCTGGGGTTAGGGTTTATACCCAAATCGAGAATCAAAGTATATAATTGCGTAGAGAACGAAGAGAGGAACACGTTTATGCTAGCTATCTCTTGATCCAAGCTTGAAAATTAATGAAGATGATGATAATGGTGGTGGTAGGCGACGGCTAGGGAGAAGGGAGAAGAGGGAGAGAAAAACTAAATTAGGTTTAGATGAAAGTAGAAGTAAAATTGCAAAAATGGGAAAACAAGAGCCAACACTCCCTCCCCTTGGGAGTGTTCGGCCGAATTTGCAAGGGGGTGGGCCCCTTAGTGGGCCAACTTGTCCATTATTGAAAAACGTGCAATTCCTGATGGCCCGAAAGCCCGAACGAATCCCGAAACGCGAAAACACGCTTACGCGATTAAAATTTCGGAAAGATAACAAACGCGCGACGAAAAATAAATATAAATACACCTATTAATAATATGATCATAAAATATCATATTTAAAATATTTAGGATTTAAAAATCCCGAAAGCTCGACCGTTGGTTTAAAAACCGAAAAGATTCGCCGGATGGAAATCCGCGAGACGTAGAAACGTATAAATTAAAATATGAATACATATATTCACATAACACATAATAATTATTATATATATATTATTACAAAAATAATAATATAGGTCATAGAAATGACGTGGCACACTAACAGTTAACGGTCGTTAAATAATTAACGGAAAAAGATAACAGAAAAAGTAGGGTCGTGACAGTATCTAATCAATTGAACAACTCCAAGAATTTGTAGCAATCACATTCAATCTTTTATATTTTATTTTGTTTGTTGTCCTTGGGAATATTTTCTGTCGACCAATTGGCAGTATAAGACAACGAATTATTAGTAATATCATATTCAACCAACTTCACGTTTCCAATATCAATTATCAATTACATCTGTCTACATCGAATTATTTCTGAAACAGAAAAGAATGTTGAAAGAAGTCGACCTCTGTTCTTTATCATTTTCCCAAATACTTCAAATCTGAATTCCCACCATTGGGACGTGCTGCAAAACTCTAGCTAAACAACCGAAGAGCACCACCACTTCATCTCCATCTACAATCACCACGATCATCATCTATACGTATGTTTATATATATATATAATTTCATTTTCTGTATCAATTTGACAACCAAGAAATTTATAACCACCATCATCAAACTCCATCACTATGATCAACCTCAAATACCCTCACCACCTTGAACCCATGAAACGCCATCTTTAAACCCATCAATATCTACCACCCTTCGAAAACACCTTGATTTTTCCTTTTTTCATTATGAAATCACCCAAACACCACCACAAAACAACCACAAACCCACCTGCAGCGTGTTTCTTTTTTTTGTTGTTTCGGCAGATTCGAGCAGCAGCAAAAGCTGCCACGGTTGGTATATTTTTTTTTTTACCAAACCTCATCGTTACAATTGCAATTTTTTTTACAATAAAGAAAATGAACCACCACTTGAATCACCTATTTATATATATACATATATCTAGGTATCGATATGCTTTCATGCGTTTTTTTTTACCTTTCTGTTTGGGTCCAGCGAGCACCAACCATAAACCCTTCTTATACACCTTTAAATTTGTGGCAGACAACTTTAAACAAAGTAACACCACCTGTATTTTTTTAAACGATTGATACAAATGAGCTTGGATCGTTATCTACCAAACAAACCCCACGTCATCATTTGTTTAATTGGATTCTAAATATCACGTGCAATCTTCTTTTTAAACTTGCACCTTATGAGTTGACCTTAGACATGTAAAAGTTCAATATTAATTCAAAAGGAAAGTAACCATGTTGTGGATGGGGGACAAGGTGACATCATGGCCAACCAAGGAGGACGGCCACTAATTTTGCTTTGGGAAATTTTTGCATAACCATGTGGGTAATACAACATTTAGTGGTGATAAATACTAAATGATGATGATTCTGTGAGGGAAGGATGTCACGAAGGAGGAGATGGAATGATGATGGGGGATGACGTTGAGGATTACAGTGAAATGTCAATTGTTACAAGGTTTACAATTTGGGCCTGGTACCGTGTTATTGAATCCATAAATGAGAATTGCTGGGCCGAATACTTGTGTTTTCTGTATTGGGCCGAAACCCAATTTTCCTGTGGGCCAAGAAGGGAGTTGAGCATGATGTTGGTTCGGTGATAAGATATAGATATACGTTAATGATGATGATGGAAATAACGATGAGTTGATACATGAACAAGATAAAAAGGGAAATAGGAATACAACGGATTACATATATATATATATATATATATATATATATATATATATATATATGTATATATATATATATATATATATATATATATATATATGGATCGCTACATATTTCAGAAAGACAGGAATAGAGGAACGGTTTAGGGGTGTTGTTGGTTAGTGAGAGATCTTGAGTTCGAGCCCGGTCCATGGCAATTCTTTTTAGAAAAAGCTTATAAGGGTATACACAAATTATTTTATTTCTATTATTATTATTATTATGATCCTTAATATTATTGTTATGATTATTATTATTAATTATTAATGTTATTATTACAATTATTACTACAAGTATTATAAATATTAGTATTATTATTATCTATTATTATTATTAACATAATTAGGAACGTTATTGTTATTATTATCAATAGTTTGAAAATAATAAAATTTATTATTATTTTCCTTAAATATTAGTATTAGTATCATTTTATTAGTTATTAGTATTATTATTATCAATATTAACATAAACATCATTAAAAATAAAATTTATTGTTATTATTATTATTACCATTATTGATAAAGTTATTATTATGTGAGTTCATGTATATGTATTAATATATATATACAAATGATATAGGTTCGTGAATCTGAGGCCAATCTTATACTTGTTCAATGTCGTTCTATGTATTTTTACTACAAAATACATTAGGTGAGTTTCATTTGATCCCTTTTACTCTTTACATTTTTGGGCTGAGAATACATGCAAATATTTTATTAACTGTTTTACAATATTTATATGCGTGAGTTTCATTAAACCCTTTTTTCAATGCTTTTGCAATATATATTTTTGGGACTGAGAATACGTGCGCTGCTTTTATAACTATTTTACGAAATAGACACAAGTAATCGAAACTACATTCTATGGTTGGATTATCTAATCGAATATGCCCTTTTTATTAAGTCTGGTAATCTAAGAATTAGGGAACAGACACCCTAATTGACGCGAACTCTAAAGATAGATCTATCGGGTCCAACAAGCCCCATCCAAAGTACCGGATGCTTTAGTACTTTGAAATTTATATCATGTCCGAAGGAGGATCCCAGAATGATGGGGATATTCTTGTATGTATATTGTGAATGTCGATTACCAGGTGTTCAAACAATATGAATGATATTTTTGTCTCTATGCATGGGACGTATGTTTATGAGAAATAGAAATATGAAATCTTGTGGTCTATTAAACTTATGAAATGATTATTTATGTTAAACTAATGAACTCACCAACCTTTTGGTTGACACTTTAAAGCATGTTTATTCTCAGGTATGAAAGAAATCTTCCGCTGTGTAATTGCTCATTTAAAAGATATTACTTGGAGTCATTCATGACATATTTCAAAAGTCGTTGCATTCGAGTCGTAGAGTTCATCAAGATTATTAAGTCAATTATAGTTAGATGTATTATGAAATGGTATGCATGCCGTCAACTTTCGATGTAATAAAAGATTATCTTTTCAAAAACGAATGCAATGTTTGTGAATGTATCATATAGAGGTCAAGTACCTCGCGATGTAATCAACTGTTGTGAAACGTTTATAATCGATATGGACTTCGTCCGGATGGATTAGGACGGGTCCTTTCAGTTGGTATCAGAGCGGTGGTCTTAGTGAACCAGGTCTTGCATTAGTATGTCTAACTGATAGTCGTTAGGATGCATTAGTGAGTCTGGACTTTGACCGTGTCTGCATGTCAAAAGTTTTGCTTATCATTTTGTGTCGAAAATTTCCTGCTTATCATTCTTAGAGAATCACTTGCTTATCATCCTTAGTCTAGACACATCTTATTGCATTAATTGCATGATTAGTGTATTGACAAAAATTTATATCTTAGCATATCTGCTAATTCATACCTTAGCGTACATGTTATTGTTACCGATGCCTGACAGCTTCCGTAGATTCCTCCGTAACTTATGGGATTTTAGTATTATATATGCATATGTAAATTATGTATTGCAGGGTACTAATCTACATCCTATAATCTATTTCTTATCGAAAATCCTTCATCTGATCGTACGAGATGAATCTTGCAACTAGTTCGAGCCCCTCAGATTCCAATAGCTATTCCGATAGTTATTCCGACAGCTATTCTGACATAGATGTTCACCTAAGCTCCGAAAACAGCGTCATCGGCATGAATCAACCAATCAGCCATTATCAATTCATCTGATGGGTTCGTAGTCGACTTAATTAATGGAAATGCGCAGAAAGTAATCCCTTCCACCAACCGAATTCACCTCTTGACAATGAACCTGAAGCATTTACCGGCGAATCTGTTCGAGACACCATTTTCGGTCTCATTTCCAGAGTAACTCGACAAGATTAGATTCTATCCACAATTCTGAACCTTATTCATTCGCTCGTTCTGACCGACAATCATCCTGGAATAATAAGTCAATAAACTTCGCGCTCGAATAATCAATTTGGAGAATATGGTGCAAAATGTACCAGCTTCAGCAACATCACCGGCACCAACAGTACCATCAATAACAGCACCAGTACCATCAACAATCCATGCTTCAATATCATCATCTGTACTTTGAGTATGATCTTCGTTCTACGTATCGTTCTACCTCATTTATCTTCGTTCGACATGGCGAATATGTAATCTCTAAAGTTTTAGAGATTATTTATTCTAGTTCCAACAGAAAAGCAAATGAGTTTAATATCATATTAACTCATTAAATCCATGAATACATCTGAAGAAAATATATATGTATATATGTTTTCATAAAGATTGTAATTAAAAATTCTCTTGTACAAACTGTTAATGATGAAAATATTTTAACGGGTAGGTAATACCCGAGGACTATTTAAATTTCACATTAATAAGTTACATTGTACGCTCTTTGAATCTGTTTCAACAGTCATATACTATCCTACTTACATCCACTGATATACAAATCCGTTCACCACAGAATAACCATATTCATCCAATTACATATTTGGATTTTGACCTATCAAAATCCAACAAGTGGCATAATGAAGAAATAATAGACACAATAAAAATTGATTAGAAACAGATTAATTAACAATATGAAATTCTATTAAGAATCCACGCTAACAAAATCCTAGCTAACTGTTCCTAGCTAACTGTTAATTCCGTATTACCATTTAATTATCGCAATTTATTTATCGCAGTGTATTTATCGCAATTTACATTCTCGCAATTTTATTTATCGTCATTTAATTTCTGTTATTTACTTTACGTACTTTAATTATCGTCATTTAATTTCTGTTATTTATTTTACGCACTTTAAATATCGGGACACGTATACAAGGTTTTGACATATCATATCGACGCATCTATATATATTATTTGGAATCACCATAGACACTCTATATGCAGTAATGATCGAGTTCTCTATACAGGGTTGAGGTTGATTCTCAAATAATATATATACTTTGAGTTGTGATCGAGTCTGAGACATGTACACGGGTCACGATATTTATTAATTAATTCGAATATTATATATTAAACTATATATGAATTATTGGACTGTCAACTGTGGACTATCAACTGTGGACTAATAACATTGGACAATTAAAATGAATTAAAATATTGATTATAACATATAAAACTAAATAATTCTTCAAGTTTGCCACTTGATTTCATCTTAAACCTCATTTGTATCTTGACGATTACAATCCGCGTTCAAATCTTTCATGATTCCTGAAAATACCTCAATCGAGAAGATGAACCAACCGCATTTCATCTACGGAAGGAAAGATTTATGCATATAGTTACACACCTGGAAAACACTCGGAACCTGAGTAAATCGTTTAACATGTATCTTTGCAAACTCATTCGGCGTTCTTATTACCGATAATAACTTTGCAATTCCTTTTCAAATTAGCCAATTTTATAACAGCTCCAACAAATGAACTTCGATCTTTCATTTGAATAAGTCTTATTATAACTTTGGTATATACGTTTTCCCCTTCATCATCATTACCGAAGAACCATTTATATCCCACCACATTAGCAGTAAATTTACCAGCAACTTCACTACTCATTGACTTAAGCCTCTCCGAAAAGTCACTATACTTATTCATTGAAACCCTATCATATACTCATCCGCATCTTGTAACGAATACTGTCATACCAATTACCGGGAATCAGCTATCAGTACTTTGAAAACTCACAGCATATCTACATCAACAGTTATATGTATCCATATAACATTTATCTCTTAGAATTATGATCTTTCATTCTGAAATTTTGAAAAGGCACCCAGCTTACGAATCAATACATTGAACTTTAAAAAAGCTGAATGAAGCAGCAGAAACTGTAGGCAACCGTAAACGACCTTAGTTGTCGAAAGTTTGATGATAAAGAATAATATGTTGGAAAAGCTCAGAAACGTTGAAACTGGAAAACGGATAGAGTTAACCATGAAGGAAACCAAGGACAAATACAAGGACCTTACCATATATTCAAAGAATCCAGATAATTCTGAATCCGTTGAAATCTTTAGAGAATACCTTGCTCCTTACTCATATTAAAATCTTGCGGAAAATCTTTCTTCATCAACCATCGAATTTAGAAATTCCAAAATATCATCATCAATATCTTCGATATTTCTGAGGATATTTTCATAAATATTCTCGTCCGAAATTATATACCTCTTCGTGCTTCCTGTGTATCATTATAATGGAAACATTCAATAGAAAATCTAGTACCGAAAAGCAGATTATGCGAAACTATGAAGAAAGCCGTGGACAAATCACAATGAATAAATTTGACTTCAAAGAATCCGAATGATTCAATGTCTGCTATGGTCTTTAGTGAATATCTTTCTCATTACTTTAAACCCTTGCAGATAATAGTTTCTATTATCCTCTAATCTTAGATATTCCAAGATATTATCGTATCTTTCATTATAAATATCCTCGATATTTTTGAATATATTTTCATAACTAATCTTATCTGAAATCATTTATCTCTTTGAGATATCAGTGTTACATCATATGAGAAACTATTAGTTTCTATATTCTGCGAATCTTCGAATTTAAAATATGAATGTTTTTGAGGTAGTGTTGGGAACTGATGCATGAGTTAGTACAATATAATGACACTTGATCAACGTGATTATATTACAGTAAGTCATGCTGAGTTTCTATATGGAACGTGATGATTCACAGATTATAACGTTGTCATGTGCCATGTTACATAACTCTTTCATTCTGCTTAACTTCTGAACATATCAAGAAAATATATTCTTGATAGTTCTATTCTCAGTGATTCAGGTAATTTGACAAAACAAATCGTGCTACTACTTTTCCTTTCTACCTGGTATATTATGATAATTCGAAACTCCATACCTATGAATTCTGGACCGTTACTTGCGAAAAGTAAACCAAAGCATGAAGCTCCGAAATAGAAAGGGGGTATATATCGCAGCAAATAAGAGAGCGCATTAACTGTGGATGACAATAATTATAAGAGACAGAAGCAGGGACATTGAAATATAAGGGAAGATATAAAACCCAATAACAAAACAGAAGTTACAAACCATGGATATTAATACGATTAGCAATATAAAGACACGGTATAACTAAGAATAGTATTCCCCAAGGTAATAGTAGAACTAAACAGATTTTCTGGTGGGAGATTGAAAAGAAGGATGACAGATACATAGATAGGAAAATATCAAGAATCAGAACTGGATGGAGCATTTTCCCAATATTTTAGAAGTAGGAATAGAGGAAGAAAGTATAGGAATGGTGAAAGTAATGGAACGGAAGAAGTTCATTTATAGTGAAAATACCAGACAAAGAAATCAAGGCAGATTTCCGCATTAATTATAGAGATCTTAATTTCCTTATTCGCCGAAGAAAAAAATCTTTTAGATTTCGGAGATTTTCTTTAAATCCCTTGAATTCCGGAATTTAACCCTGACTCTGTCAAAAGTTAAGATGAATCTTTACTTTCCAATTTCACTCTTTGGTGATAGCTTCATTCGTACTCTTCGAATAACCGAATTATTATTATCCATATTACTCAATAATGATAAAACTCAATTTATCAACTCATATTCGTCATGAAAACATTTTTATTATTATCCATGACCACCTCACTCAAATTTCGGGACAAAATTTCTTTAACGGGTAGGTACTGTGATGACCCGGGAATTTCCGACCAAAATTAAACTTAATCTTTATATGTTTCCGACACGATAGGCAAAGTATGTTAAACTGAATCTCAAAAACTTTGAACTATTTTTTTTTCATGAAGGCATTTAACCATTAACTATTCCCGACGATTCACGAACCTTTGTGTGTAAATAAATATGTACATATATGTAAATATAAGAATGTATAATAATTAGAAGTAATGAAACATAACTTAAATTAAATATGTAAAATAAATTACAAAATAATTAAGCGTAATTTAAAATGAATCTATATGTGATTCCTATGTATAACTATTAAATGCATATTGTAACAAAAGGTATAAATAATAAATAAATAATATATAATATTGATTAAATTTAGTTACACGTTTGAATCTAATTATTATGTTAATATTATTATCATTACTCTCATTATTAATAATGTTAATATTAATATATGTATTATTATTTCTAAAATGAAATGGAAAAATTTAATATACAAAAGTATTATTACTAATATTAGTAATAGCAACAATAATATTGATATTATTATAAGTAGTGTATTTATTATTAGTATTACTAATAATATTATTGTTATCATTTCTTATTAAGATTATTATTATTAACTTATTCAAATAATCAATTTTATGATTATTAGTATTATTATTAATTACTATTATTATTAATATAATTATTAGAATTATTAATATTATTATTTATCCTTTATTATTTCTATTTCATTTATCAAGAGTATTAATAATATTAAGTAATATTATTAATAGTAATAATATAGTTAAAATTATTAATATCTAAAATTATAAATTTTACAAAGATATATGAAAACAGTTATACAAATAATTATACTGATGATTTATATATACAGATACATGTTAGGAATCTGTACAAATACGTATTATATACAGATATATAATAAATATACATACAAATATAAACGTATCCAATTATAGATCGTTTCGAACTGTATATGATTTGTTTTTGTGATTCTAGATTCGTACCAATCAGTATCTAATCAATTGAACAACTCCAAGAATTTGTTAGCAATCACATTCAATCTTTTATATTTTATTTTGTTTGTTGTCCTTGGGAATATTTTCTGTCGACCAATTGGCAGTATAAGACAACGAATTATTAGTAATATCATATTCAACCAACTTCACGTTTCCAATATCAATTATCAATTACATCTGTCTACATCAAATTATTTCTGAAACAGAAAAGAATGTTGAAAGAAGTCGACCTCTGTTCTTTATCATTTTCCCAAATACTTCAAATCTGAATTCCCACCATTGGGACGTGCTGCAAAACTCCAGCTAAACAACCGAAGAGCACCACCACTTCATCTTCATCTACAATCACCAAGATCATCATCTATACGTATGTATATATATATATATATATATATATATATATATATATATATATATATATATATATACATATATATATATATATATATATATATATATATATATATATATATATATATATATATATATAATTTCATTTTCTGTATCAATTTGACAACCAAGAAATTTATAACCACCATCATCAAACTCCATCACTATGATCAACCTCAAATACCCTCACCACCTTGAACCTATGAAACGCCATCTTTAAACCCATCAATATCTACCACCCTTCGAAAACACCTTGATTTTTCCTTTTTTCATTATGAAATCACCCAAACACCACCACAAAACAACCACAAACCCACCTGCAGCGTGTTTCTTTTTTTTGTTGTTTCGGCAGATTCGAGCAGCAGCAAAAGCTGCCACGGTTGGTATATTTTTTTTTACCAAACCTCATCGTTACAATTGCAATTTTTTTTACAATAAAGAAAATGAACCACCACTTGAATCACCTATTTATATATATATATATACATATATCTAGGTATCGATATGCTTTCATGCGTTTTTTTTTTACCTTTCTGTTTGGGTCCAGCGAGCACCAACCATAAACCCTTCTTATACTCCTTTAAATTTGTGGCAGACAACTTTAAACAAAGTAACACCACATGTATTTTTTTAAATGATTGATACAAATGAGCTTGGATCGTTATCTACCAAACAAACCCCACGTCATCATTTGTTTAATTGGATTCCAAATATCACGTGCAATCTTCTTTTTAAACTTGCACCTTATGAGTTGACCTTAGACATGTAAAAGTTCAATATTAATTCAAAAGGAAAGTAACCATGTTGTGAATGGGGGACAAGGTGACATCACGGCCAACCAAGGGGGACGGCCACTAATTTTGCTTTGGGAAATTTTCGCATAACCATGTAGGTAATACAACATTTAGTGGTGATAAATACTAAATGATGATGATTCTGTGAGGGAAGGATGTCACGAAGGAGGAGATGGAATGATGATGGGGGATGACGTTGAGGATTACAGTGAAATGTCAATTGTTACAAGGTTTACAATTTGGGCCTGGTACCGTGTTATTGAATCCATAAATGAGAATTGTTGGGCCGAATACTTGTGTTTCTGTATTGGGCCGAAACCCAATTTTCCTGTGGGCCAAGAAGGGAGTTGAGCATGATGTTGGTTCGGTAATAAGATATAGATATACGTTAATGATGATGATGGAAATAACGATGAGTTGATACATGAACAAGATAAAAAGGGAAATAGGGATACAACGGATTTTATATATATATATATATATATATATATATATATATATATATATATATATATATATATATGGATCGCTACATATTTCAGAAAGACAGGAATAGAGGAACGGTTTAGGGGTGTTGTTGGTTAGTGAGAGATCTTGAGTTCGAGCCCGGTCCATGGCAATTCTTTTTAGAAAAAGCTTATAAGGGTATACACAAATTATTTTATTTCTATTATTATTATTATTATGATCCTTAATATTATTGTTATGATTATTATTATTAATTATTAATGTTATTATTACAATTATTACTACAAGTATTATAAATATTAGTATTATTATTATCTATTATTATTATTATTATTAACATAATTAGGAACGTTATTGTTATTATTATCAATAGTTTGAAAATAATAAAATTATTATTATTTTCCTTAAATATTAGTATTAGTATCATTTTATTAGTTATTAGTATTATTATTATCAATATTAACATAAACATCATTAAAAATAATATTTATTGTTATTATTATTATTACCATTATTGATAAAGTTATTATTATGTGAGTTCATGTATATGTATTAATATATATATACAAATGATATAGGTTCGTGAATCCGAGGTCAATCTTATACTTGTTCAATGTCGTTCTATGTATTTTTACTACAAAATACATTAGGTGAGTTTCATTTGATCCCTTTTACTCTTTACATTTTTGGGCTGAGAATACATGCAAATATTTTATTAACTGTTTTACAATATTTATATGCGTGAGTTTCATTAAACCCTTTTTTCAATGCTTTTGCAATATATATTTTTGGGACTGAGAATACATGCGCTGCTTTTATAACTGTTTTATGAAATAGACACAAGTAATCGAAAATACATTCTATGGTTGGATTATCTAATCGAATATGCCCTTTTTATTAAGTCTGGTAATCTAAGAATTAGGGAACAGACACCCTAATTGACGCGAACTCTAAAGATAGATCTATCGGGCCCAACAAGCCCCATCCAAAGTACCGGATGCTTTAGTACTTCGAAATTTATATCATGTTCGAAGGAGGATCCCGGAATGATGGGGATATTCTTATATGTATATTGTGAATGTCGATTACCAGGTGTTCAAACCATATGAATGATATTTTTGTCTCTATGCATGGGACGTATGTTTATGAGAAATGGAAATATGAAATCTTGTGGTCTATTAAACTTATGAAATGATTATTTATGTTAAACTAATGAACTCACCAACCTTTTGGTTGACACTTTAAAGCATGTTTATTCTCAGGTATGAAAGAAATCTTCCGCTGTGCAATTGCTCATTTAAAAGATATTATTTAGAGTCATTCATGACATATTTCAAAAGACGTTGCATTCGAGTTGTAGAGTTCATCAAGATTATTAAGTCAATTATAGTTAGATGTATTATGAAATGGTATGCATGCTGTCAACTTTCGATGTAATAAAAGATTGTCTTTTCAAAAACGAATGCAATGTTTGTAAATGTATCATATAGAGGTCAAGTACCTCGCGATGTAATCAACTGTTGTGAAACGTTTATAATCGATATGGACTTCGTCCGGATGGATTAGGACGGGTCCTTTCAGTTTTATCATTATTGAGTAATACAGATAAAATAATTCGATTATTCGAAGCGTATGAGTGAAATTATCAAAAAAGGTGAAATGAAAAAGACGAGTTTCATCATAACTTTTTACTAGTCATGGTTGAATTTAGAAAATAAGGTGCGTCTTAACTTTTGACGTAAAGAGTTGAATTCCAGAATTCAAGGGAATCTTCGTAATAAGATTTGATTCTTCGGTAATCAAGGAAATTAGGATCCGCTTTAAATGCGATCATCTGTTTTGATTGCTCTGTCGAATATTTTGCTATAAATCCACCCCCTTCGTTTCCTTACAACTCACCCCTTCTATTCCTTCTCCTCATTTCATAATTTAAAGCATTCGTCAATATGCTTCATCCAGTTCTAACTCTTGATATACTCCTAACCTTCATATCTGTCATTCTCATTTTTCATCTACCACTGGAGGATTTTATTTACTTTTACTATTATCTTGGGGTTATAGTATTATTAATTCTCAAGTGCCTTTACGTTGCAATACGTATTGATATGTACGGTTTGTAATTTACGTGTTGTTGTCGGGCTTTATATTCTTCCTTATATTTCGAAGTCCCTTCTTCTATTTTCCATAATCATTGTTATCCACAGTTAATGCTCTCTCTTATTTTCTGCGATTTATACCCCTTTTTATTTCGGAGCTCCATGCTTTTGTAAGACCCTAATCAGTTTGTACAGCAGTGTAAATATGTTACATAAAGTGTGGGTGATGTTGTGCAGTTAAACAGAAGTCACTGACTGAGCTAAGCCTAGTGCGCGCCGCGCACACTAAAGGGAGCGCGCCGCGCATCCCTTACTGTAGCCGGGTTCCAGTTTTTTAAATCAGATATTTTGATGGGCATTTTGGTAAATTCACTTATGGACGAATTAAAGGCCATAGATCAGTTTGGTTGAGCCTTATTACTCCATTTCTAACCACTAAACGTCATCCACTTAAATCCTAGTGAGAGAGTGTGATTCAAGTGTGAGAAAACTCAAATCGGAGAAGAAGAAGCGTGTTTCGGGTTTTAGCTCGAGCATTAAAGTTGTTCATCTCCTCGTTAGCTTCGTTTTGATTGTGGTGGTAAGCCCTAAACTTGATTACCTTAGTTTAATGTGTTTAAGGGTTAGGGTTTGGGTTAGTGTTGCACATAAAACCCATTTGTAAGTAATTTGGGGGTTTTGGGTAAGTTGGGTCATGAAGACCCAAATGGTGACTAACCTAGGGTTTTAAAAGGGTAAATGGGTCTTAAAGGCCTAGCAAATCACTAGTACACTTATAGTTAATGTTAGTGGGTGTCATTTGGGTTGTGGATGACCCAAGTGGGTGTGTTGACCTTAAAATGGGTCAAATGGGCCTTAATGACCTAAGTGGTCTTGCATGTGTGAAAATGAGTTAAATTGGTGATTTAAAAAAATGTAATAAGATCATATTTGACTAGAGTTAGGGTTTTTGGTGAAGTTGACCCATTATTAGGGTTAATGGTGCAAAATGGGTCGGGATTGCACTTTGGGTCAAAATGACTCAGGAATGGTGAAAGAATTGGTTGACCGACTTGAGTTTGCGTTTGATAATATGTATAACGTGATAGGTGTAGTGACCCAGAAAATTTCCGACCAAATTTAAATCTAATCTTTATATAGTTCTGACACAATAAGCAAAGTCTGTAACATTGAATCTCAAAATTTTGAAGTGTCTCCATTTATGCAATTACCCTTTGACTGTTCTCGACGATTCACGAACCTTTAATGTATATATAAATGATTATATAGTTATATATAATAAATTAAATATGTTACTAAACTATTATAAAATAACTTAAAATAACCAAAACTTGTTATTGGAATATGTAGAGTATTTTGACTATAAATGATTACGAATATGATTTGTGAACGATTAACTGTATACCTTAAATTATTTGTTTCAAAAATGAATAATTAATATATTTATCTATGTAACAAAACTTAATATTTAAAACAATGTTATTATTATAAACTTCATTAATTTCTTATTATTTTTGTGACTTATTATTATTATTATTATTATTATTATTATTATTATTATTATTATTATTATTATTATTATTATTATTATTTTTATTTGTATTTAGATTAATACTAATATATTTATAATGATTAATTATTAATAATAATTATATAAAACTGTACGTACAATTTTGGAATCACAATCCGTTAGAAGTAACAATCAAAATATATGAAATTGATTGTGTTGTCTCCAAGCTAGTACCAATCAAAATCTAATCACAGGATATAAACAAATTCTGTTATCAATCAATTACATGAATCTAACTAGCAAACAATATGTTATTGTTGTATTACTGTTTTCATTGCTTTTCACCCTGCACCACCTCTATAATTACAACACTAGAGAACTTTCTTTTCTTTTCTTTTTTGTTGTTGACGAGCACTCAACCAAGATCACCATCATTCACTACCTCGGATCACCATAAACCGCCACTACCACTTTAAGTTATCACCACCATTGTAAATCGATCACCACCACCTATCTTTCTCGTTCTCTCTCTTAATTGAAATCGAGACCACCATCTTTGACATTGAAACACCATCACAATCGACACCCATATGTGTTGCTGCTACTCGCTATCCTTCTGTTTCTTTTTATTTCTTTCTCGATGAAAAACAATTAAATCCAGACTAACTATTGGGCTACTGTTACTACCGTTTTGCAACTCAAAACCACCCCACGAAACCACCATGGACAAACACTTCTTATTTGATGAAACCGCTATCATTGAACACCAATTTTTGATCGACTTCCTTGTTCTCTGTGACACCATTAAACCCATACACCACCATTAAAACTGCTATACTTACTCGACTATAACTGCTACTGTAGCTACTGCTATTTGTTTTGGTTCCACAGCCAAACCATTTGCAAACCGCTGCAGCTTAGCTTCTGTCTTTCGTTATTTATTGATTCAGACCACGAATTACCATTTAATGTTGTTACTTCAGCTCGTAAAACCCAACCACCGTTATTTTTTTTGATGTTTTCGTGTTCTGATCATCTTCATAAACCCATGAACAAGATGATGTTTCGTGAATTTTTTTTTTAAAGAATGATGAGTGGAGGTGCATAGTGGCTTTAAAGATGAAATATAAATAATGAAAACTGCGTACTTCTTTTCTTGTGCCCCGTATCTTTCTTCTTTGATGGGGCTATCGACACATTCAAGTGGGTAGTGAAAAAGAGATCCACTTTTTGCATTATAATATGGACCACATGGGTCTTCAGTATTTTTTTTTTTTCTCGATTAAATTAAAGAAGGATGATGAATGATGATATATTTAAAACCTAATGGACGATGAGGTGGCTTGTGCAACTGTTTTCACTTATATTTTTTTTAAACGATTATGATAAGTATGATGATGGTAGACGTGGGGTTCACAAGAGGAAAATGTGGGGATTTACCAACTACCGTATTATTTTTCTTGCTAGTCGATTTCTGTAACAACCATTAACATTCCACCAGTTGTGATATGGGCCGTGTTCTTTTTCCATTAAATCCATGATCTAATTCGTTTTATATTGGGTCGATCCAAATTGCTGTTTCTGCTTGCTGCTACGATCTATGTGTTGCGAGATGAGAACATGAAGATAATCACGGATTAAAATGATGATGATGACCGTGAATGATGAAGATGATGATAACGGACGATTATGATAATACTTGGATAATGATTATGAATGATATAGATGATGATGGTTGATATGTTCATGATGATGTCGTGAGTTAATGAAGATGATGATGGTAAGCTTTGATAATGCTATGATCAGTTGTGGAAGAAGAAGGAAGCAGAAAGCACGAGTTAATTAGATTTAATTTAATAATTAGAACAGATAAAAAGCTACAGAGTAATGATTTCAGGGAGTGACGGGGAGCAAGAGGTCGCGGGTTCGAGTCCCGGTTCAGGCGTTTTTTTTAAAGCTTGTTACTTTAAGGTATAAATTATTATTATTAGTTATTGTTATTTTTATAATTATTATTGTTATTGTTATTAGTATCATTATTATTATTGTTACTAGTATTATTATTATTAAGATTATCATTAGTATACTTATCAATTTTGTTATCATTAGTAATATAATTATTATTATACAAGTATTAGGATAGAAATTTTCATTTATTAATATTATTATAATAACAACTAATATTATTAGTATTATTATGAAAATGTTAAAATTATTTTTTTTATTAATATTAGTATTAGTATAAATTTTGTAACTAATAGTATAATTATTATTATTACTAAACAAATGTATCATTAAATAAATATTAGAGTTATTATTATTGTTAACATGTGTATTATTATAAATATAACCATTATTATTATTATTAACATTTTTAATGTAATTATTATTTTGTTATCATCAAAACAATCAATATTATCGTAAATAGATACTTTTATATCAAAATACTTTAAACTATACTTTTCTTATTAAAAAGATATTAGTTAAACTATATCAAGTAATATATATAAATATATATATACTAAAACTTAATATACGGTTTTTATTATTAATGATATGTAATAGCTATATAAAACATATAAACTAAATATATTAATTTTATCTAAATAACATATAGTATAATTAGTATATTATTAATAACAAAATATATATATATATATATATATATATATATATATATATATATATATATATATATATATATATATATATATATATATATATATTCAATTACGATTATATATTTTAATATATATATATACAAATGATATAGGTTCGTGAATCCGAGGCCAACCATATACTTGTTCAATGTGGTTATATGTATTTTTACTACAAAATACATTAGGTGAGTTCATTTGCTCCCTTTTTCCTCATTACATTTTTGGGCTGAGAATACATGCAAATGCTTTATTAACTGTTTTACAATATTTATATGCGTGAGTTTCATTTGCCTTTTTACCCTTTATATTTTTGGGCTGAGAATACATGCGCTGCTTTTATAACTGTTTTACGAAATAGACACGAGTAAATGAAACTACATTCTATGGCTGGATTATTAAACCGAATATGCCCCTTTTTAGTCTGGTAATCTAAGAATTAGGGAACAGACACCCTAATTGACGCGAATCCTAAAGATAGATCTATCGGGCCCAACAAGCCCCATCCAAAGTACTGGATGCTTTAGTACTTCAAAATTTATATCATGTCCGAAGGAGGATCCCGGAATGATGGGGATATTCTTATATACAAATTGTGAATGTCGGTTACCAGGTGTTCAATCCATGTGAATGATATTTTTGTCTCTATGCATGGGACGCAAGTTTATGAGAAATGGAAATATAAAATCTTGTGGTCTATTAAAATTATGAAATGATTATTTATGTTAAACTAATGAACTCACCAACCTTTTGGTTGACACTTTTAAAGCATGTTTATTCTCAGGTACGAAAGAAATCTTCCGCTGTGCTTTTGCTCATCTTAGAGATATTAATTGGAGTCATTCATGACATATTTCAAAAGACGTTGCATTTGAGTCGTTGAGTTCATTCAAGATTATTATTAAATCAATTATAGTAAGATATGTTATGAAATGGTATGCATGTCGTCAACTTTAGATGTAATGAAAGATTGTCTTTTCAAAACGAATGCAATGTTTGTAGAATGTATCATATAGAGGTCAATTACCACGCGATGAAATCAACTGTTGTGAATCGTTTATAATCGATATGGACTTCGTCCGAATGGATTAGGACGGGTCCTTTCAGTTGGTATCAGAGCGGTGGTCTTAGTGAACCGGGTCTGCATTAGTGTGTCTAACTGATAAGTCGTTAGAATGCATTAGTGAGTCTGGACTTTGACCGTGTCTGCATGTCAAAAGTTTTGCTTGTCATTTTGTGTCGAAAATTTCCTGCTTATCATTCTTAGAGAATAACTTGCTTATCATCCTTAGTCTAAACACATCTTATTGCATTAATTGCATGATTAGTGTATAGACAAAAATTTATATCTTAGCATATCTGCTAATTCATATCTTAGCGTACCTGTTATTGTTACCGATGCCTGACAGCTTCCGTGGATTCCTCCGTTGCTTATGGGATTTTAGTATTATATATGCATATGTAAATTATGTACTGCAGGCTACTAATCTATATCCTATAATCTATTTCTTATCGAAAATCCTTCATCTGATCGTACGAGATGAATCCCTAAACCAGTTCGAGTCCCTCAGATTCCGACAGCTATTCCGACATAGATGTTCACCTAAGCTCCGAAAACAGCGTCATCGGCATGAATCAACCAATCAGCCATTATCAATTCATCTTATGGGTTCGTAGTCGACTTAATTAATGGAAACGCGCGGAAGGCAATCCCTTCCACCAACCGAATTCACCTCTTGACAATGAACCTGAAGCGTTTACCAGCGAACCTGTTCGAGACACCATTTTCAGTCTCATTTCCAGGGTAACTTGACAAGATTATATTCTATCCACAATTCTGAACCTTATTCATCCGCTCGTTCCGACCGACAATCATCCTGGAGTAATGAGTCAACAAACTTCGCGCTCGAATAATCAATTCGGAGAATATGGTGCAAAATGTACCAGCTTCAACAACATCATCGACACCAACAGTACAATCAATAACAGCACCAGTACCATCAACAATCCATGCTTCAATATCATCATCTGTACTTTGAGTATGATCTTCGTTCGACATGTCGAATATGTAATCTCTAAAGTTTTAAAGATTATTTATTCTAGTTCCAACCGAAAAGCAAATGAGTTTAATATTATATTAACTCATTAAATCCATGAATACATCTGAAGAAAATATATATGTATATATGTTTTCATAAAGATTGTAATTAAAAATTCTCTTGTACAAACTGTTAATGGTGAAAATATTTTAACGGATAGGTAATACCCGAGGACTATTTAAATTTCACATTAATAAGTTACATTGTATATTCTTCGAAGCTGATTCAACAGTCGTTTACAATCCTACTTACATCCACCGATATACAAATCCGTTCACCACAAAATACCCATATTCATCCAAATTTCATATTTAGATTTTTATTTATCAGAATCCAACAAGTGGCATAATGAAGAAATAATGGACACAATAAAAATTGATTAGAAACAGACTAATTGACAATATGAAATTTTGTTAAGAAACCACGCTAACAAAATCCCAGCTAACTGTTCCTAGCTAACTGTTAATTCCATATTACATTTTATTTATCGCAATTTAATTATCACAATTTATTTTATCTCAATTTTAATTCTCGCAATTTTATTTATCGTCATTTAATTTCTGTATTTATTTTACGCACTTTAAATATCGGGACACATATACAAGGTTTTGACATATCATATCGACGCATTTATATATATTATTTGGAATAACCATAGACACTCTATATGCAGTAATGATCGAGTTCTCTATACAGGGTTGAGGTTGATTCTACAATAATATATATAATTTGAGTTGTGATCGAGTCTGAGACGTATACGGGTCACGACACGTATTAATTAATTCGAATATTGTATAATAAACTATATATGAATTATTGGACTGTTAACTGTGGACTATCAACTATAGACTGTCAACATTAGACAAATTAAAATGAATTAAAATATTGATTATAACATATGAAACTAAACAATTCTTCAAGTTTGCCAATTGATTTCATCTTAAACTTCATTTGTATCTTGACGATTACAATCAGCGTTCAAACCTTTCATGATTCTTGAAAACCCCTCAATCGGGAGGATGAATCAACCGGACTCCATCTACGGAAGAAAAGATTTACGCATATAGTTATGCACCTGAAAAATTCTCGAAACCTGTATAAACGTTTAACACGTATCTGTGCTAGCTCCTTTGGCGTTGTTATCACCGAAAATAACTTTGCAATTCCTTTCCAAATTAGCCAATTTTGTCACAGCTTCAACAATTCAACTTCGACTTTTCATTCGAAGTAACCTTACTATAAATCCTGATATATATGATTACCCTTTTAATACCGGAGAATTCTTGTATATTCCACCATATTACCAGCAGACGTACCAGCAACCTCGTCGCTTCTTGGCTTAAATCTCTCTGATAAATCATTATATTTGTTCATTGAAACCCTATCATATACTCATCCATATCTTGTAGCGAGAACTGCCATACCAATTACCGGGAATCAGCAATTAGTACTTTGAAAACTCACAGCATATCTACATCAACAGTTATATGTATGACATATATCGCTTAGAATTATGATCCCTCATTCCGAAATTCTGAAAAGAACTCGGTCACAAATCAATACTCTGAATGTTGAAAAAAAAAACTGAATGAAGCAGCAGAAACCATAGACAACCGTAAACGACCTTAATCATCGGAAGTTTGATGATAAAGAATAGTATGTTGGAAAAGCTCAGAAAAATTAGAACTGGAAAACGGATTGAGCTAACCACGAAGGAGACCAAGGAAAAATACAAAGACCATACCCTATATTCAAAGAATCCATATAATTCTGGATCCGTTGAAATCTTTAGAGAATATCTTGCTCCGAAGTCATGTTAAAATCTTGCGGAAAATCTTTCTCCATCAACCATCGAACTTAGAAATTCCAAAATATCATCATCAATACCTTCGATATTTCTGAGGATATTTTCATAAATATTCTCGTCCGAAATTATATATCTCTTCGTGCTTCCTGTATATCATTATATTGGAAACATTCAATAGAAAATTTAGTACCAAAAAGTGGATTATGCGAAACTATGAAGGAAGTCATGACAAATCACAAAGAATAAGTTTGACTTCAAAGAATCCAAATTATTCAATGTCTACTGAAGTCTTTAGGGAATATCTTGCTACTTACTCTAAACCCTTGCGGACAATAGTTTCCATTATCCTCTGATCTTAGATATTCCAAGATATCATCGTATCTTTCATTATAAATATCCTCCATATTTTTGAAGATATTTTCATAACTATTCTTATCTAAACTCATTAATCTCTTAGTGCTATCAGTGTTACATCATATAGAAACTGTTAGTTCCTATATTCTGTAAACTTTCGAGTCTAAAATATGAATGTTTTGAAGTAGTGTTGGGAACTGATGCACGAGTTAGTATAATATAATGACACTTGATCAACGTGATTATATTACAGTAAGTCATGCTGAGTTTCTAATGAAACGTGATGATGGTTCACAGTAGATTATACCGTCATCATGTGTCATGTTTCATAACTCTTTCATTCTAATTAACTTCTGAACATATCCAGAAAATGTATTCTTGATAGATCTATCTCCCGTGATGTTGATAAATTTGAAAATCAAATCGTGCTATCACGTTCTTTCCTGCATAGAACATTATAATCGTTAAAAATTCTATATCTACGAATTCTGGACCATTATTCGCTTGATTTAAAGTTGAGAAGAGAAAACAAAAGAATGAATCTCCGAAATAGAAATAGGGAGTATAAATCACAGCAAATAGGAGAGAGCATTAACTGTGAATGACAATGATTATTAAAGACAGAAGCAGGGACTTTGAAATTTAAAGGAAAAATATAAAGCCCTATAACAACAACAAACCATGTATATCAATACGTATCGCAACGTAAAGACACGAGAGAATTAAAAATACTATAATCCCAAGGGCAAAGTAGAAGAAAACATATTCCTCTGGTGGAAATAGGAAAAGGAGGATGATTGTTATAATAGTAAGGATAAGGACAAGGATCAGGACTGGGTTAAGCATTCTTTACAATATTTTGAATATGGGAATTGAGTATAGGAATGGTAAAAGTAACGAAATGGAAGGAGTTATTTTATAATGAAATATCTGATAGAGATATCAAGGCAAATCTCCGCATTTAATTAGAGAGATCCTAAATTCTTGATTTGCCGAAGAATCAAATCTTTTAGATTTCGTAGATTTTTTTTAAATCCCTTGAATTCCGGAATTCAACCCTGTTTACGTCAAAAGCTAAGGAAAAATTTTATTTTCTTCAATTCACTCTTTTACGATAGCTTCATTCGTGTTCTTAGAATAATCGAATTATTTTAGCATTATTATTCAATGCTGATAAACCTCTGATTATCAACTCATATTCTTCATGAAAACATTTTTATTATTAGCCATGACAACCTCACTCAAATTTCGAAACGAAATTTCTTTAACGGGTAGGTACTGTAGTGACCCGGAAAATTTCCGACCAAATTTAAACTTAATCTTTATATAGTTCTGACACAATAAGCAAAGTCTGTAACATTGAATCTCAAAATTTTGAAGTGTCTCCATTTATGCAATTACCCTTTGACTGTTCTCGACGATTCACGAACCTTTAATGTATATATAAATGATTATATAGTTATATATAATAAATTAAATATGTTACTAAACTATTATAAAATAACTTAAAATAACCAAAACTTGTTATTGGAATATGTAGACTATTTTGACTATAAATGATTACGAATATGATTTGTGAACGATTAACTGTATACCTTAAACTATTTGTTTCAAAAATGAATAATTAATATATTTATCTATGTAACAAAACTTAATATTTAAAACAATGTTATTATTATAAACTTCATTAATTTCTTATTATTTTTTTTACTTATTATTATTATTATTATTATTATTATTATTATTATTATTATTATTATTATTATTATTATTATTATTTGTATTTAGATTAATACTAATATATTTATAATGATTAATTATTAATAATAATTATATAAAACTGTACGTACAATTTTGGAATCACAATCCGTTAGAAGTAACAATCAAAATATATGAAATTGATTGTGTTGTCTCCAAGCTAGTACCAATCAAAATCTAATCACAGGATATAAACAAATTCTGTTATCAATCAGTTACATGAATCTAACTAGCAAACAATATGTTATTGTTGTATTACTGTTTTCATTGCTTTTCACCCTACACCACCTCTATAATTACAACACTAGAGAACTTTCATTTCTTTTCTTTTTTGTTGTTGACGAGCACTCAACCAAGATCACCATCATTCACTACCTCGGATCACCATAAACCGCCACTACCACTTTAAGTTATCACCACCATTGTAAATCGATCACCACCACCTATCTTTCTCGTTCTCTCTCTTAATTGAAATCGAGACCACCATCGTTGACATTGAAACACCATCACAATCGACACCCATATGTGTTGCTGCTACTCGCTATCCTTCTGTTTCTTTTTATTTCTTTCTCGATGAAAAACAATTAAATCCAGACTAACTATTGGGCTACTGTTACTACCGTTTTGCAACTCAAAACCACCCCACGAAACCACCATGGACAAACACTTCTTATTTGATGAAACCGCTATCATTGAACACCAATTTTTGATCGACTTCCTTGTTCTCTGTGACACCATTAAACCCATACACCACCATTAAAACTGCTATACTTACTCGACTATAACTGCTACTGTAGCTACTGCTATTTGTTTCGGTTCCACAGCCAAACCATTTGCAAACCGCTGCAGCTTAGCTTCTGTCTTTCGTTATTTATTGATTCAGACCACGAATCACCATTTAATGTTGTTACTTCAGCTCGTAAAACCCAACCACCGTTATTTTTTTTGATGTTTTTGTGTTCTGATCATCTTCATAAACCCATGAACAAGATGATGTTTCGTGAATTTTTTTTTAAAGAATGATGAGTGGAGGTGCATAGTGGCTTTAAAGATGAAATATAAATAATGAAAACTGCGTACTTCTTTTCTTGTGCCCCGTATCTTTCTTCTTTGATGGGGCTATCGACACATTCAAGTGGGTAGTGAAAAAGAGATCCATTTTTTGCATTATAATATGGACCACATGGGTCTTCAGTATTATTTTTTTTTCTCGATTAAATTAAAGAAGGATGATGAATGATGATATATTTAAAACCTAATGGACGATGAGGTGGCTTGTGCAACTGTTTTCACTTATATTTTTTTAAATGATTGTGATAAGTATGATGATGGTAGACGTGGGGTTCACAAGAGGAAAATGTGGGGATTTACCAACTACCGTATTATTTTTCTTGCTAGTCGATTTCTGTAACAACCATTGACATTCCACCAGTTGTGATATGGGCCGTGTTCTTTTTCCATTAAATCCATGATCTAATTCGTTTTATATTGGGCCGATCCAAATTGCTGTTTCTGCTTGCTGCTACGATCTATGTGTTGCGAGATGAGAACATGAAGATAATCACGGATTAAAATGATGATGATGACCGTGAATGATGAAGATGATGATAACGGACGATTATGATAATACTTGGATAATGATTATGAATGATATAGATGATGATGGTTGATATGTTCATGATGATGCCGTGAGTTAATGAAGATGATGATGGTAAGCTTTGATAATGCTATGATCAGTTGTGGAAGAAGAAGGAAGCAGAAAGCACGAGTTAATTAGATTTAATTTAATAATTAGAACATATAAAAAGCTACGGAGTAATGGTTTCAGGGAGTGACGGGGAGCAAGAGGTCGCGGGTTCGAGTCCCGGTTCAGGCGTTTTTTTTTTAAAGCTTGTTACTTTAAGGTATAAATTATTATTATTAGTTATTGTTATTTTTCTAATTATTATTGTTATTGTTATTAGTATCATTATTATTATTGTTACTAGTATTATTATTATTAAGATTATCATTAGTATACTTATCAATTTTGTTATCATTAGTAATATAATTATTATTATACAAGTATTAGGATAGAAATTTTCATTTATTAATATTATTATAATAACAACTAATATTATTAGTATTATTATGAAAATGTTAAAATTATTTTTTTTATTAATATTAGTATTAGTATAAATTTTGTAACTAATAGTATAATTATTATTATTACTAAACAAATGTATCATTAAATAAATATTAGAGTTATTATTATTGTTAACATGTGTATTATTATAAATATAACCATTATTATTATTATTAACATTTTTAATGTAATTATTATTTTGTTATCATCAAAACAATCAATATTATCGTAAATAGATACTTTTATATCAAAATACTTTAAACTATACTTTTCTTATTAAAAAGATATTAGTTAAACTATATCAAGTAATATATATAAATATATATATACTAAAACTTAATATACGGTTTTTATTATTAATGATATGTAATAGCTATATAAAACATATAAACTAAATATATTAATTTTATCTAAATAACATATAGTATAATTAGTATATTATTAATAACAAAATATATATATATATATATATATATATATATATATATATATATAATTATTCAATTACGATTATATATTTTAATATATATATATATATATATATATACAAATGATATAGGTTCGTGAATCCGAGGTCAACCATATACTTGTTCAATGTCGTTATATGTATTTTTACTACAAAATACATTAGGTGAGTTCATTTGCTCCCTTTTTCCTCATTACATTTTTGGGCTGAGAATACATGCAAATGCTTTATTAAGTGTTTTACAATATTTATATGCGTGAGTTTCATTTGCCTTTTTACCCTTTATATTTTTGGGCTGAGAATACATGTGCTGCTTTTATAACTGTTTTACGAAATAGACACGAGTAAATGAAACTACATTCTATGGCTGGATTATTAAACCGAATATGCCCCTTTTTAGTCTGGTAATCTAAGAATTAGGGAACAGACACCCTAATTGACGCGAATCCTAAAGATAGATCTATCGGGCCCAACAAGCCCCATCCAAAGTACCGGATGCTTTAGTACTTCGAAATTTATATCATGTCCGAAGGAGGATCCCGGAATGATGGGGATATTCTTATATACAAATTGTGAATGTCGGTTACCAGGTGTTCAATCCATATGAATGATATTTTTGTCTCTATGTATGGGACGCATGTTTATGAGAAATGGAAATATAAAATCTTGTGGTCTATTAAAATTATGAAATGATTATTTATGTTAAACTAATGAACTCACCAACCTTTTGGTTGACACTTTTAAAGCATGTTTATTCTCAGGTACGAAAGAAATCTTCCGCTGTGCTTTTGCTCATCTTAGAGATATTAATTGGACTCATTCATGACATATTTCAAAAGACATTGCATTCGAGTCGTTGAGTTCATTCAAGATTATTATTAAATCAATTATAGTAAGATATGTTATGAAATGGTATGCATGTAGTCAACTTTAGATGTAATGAAAGATTGTCTTTTCAAAACGAATGCAATGTTTGTAAAATGTATCATATAGAGGTCAAGTGCCACGCGATGAAATCAACTGTTGTGAATCGTTTATAATCGATATGGACTTCGTCCGAATAGATTAGGACGGGTCCTTTCAATAGGTACGTTACTTTGAGGTTTCGCAAGCTCGGGTATCTTTTCACAAGACTTTGAGGTGAGTGGAATAATTATATGCGTATGTATATAATGTATCTATTTGTTGTAGCATGAAAGGTGTAGTGTCGAGGTGTTAAGACACCACGTTTCACGTGAAGGGTGTAGCATCGAGGTGTTAAGATGCCACCTAGGAGTGTAGTGTCGAGGTGTTAAGACACCACTCCGTAAAATAATGAGTGTTGCATCGAGGTGTTAATATGCCACTCGGGGTGATGTGCCGAGGTGTTAAGGTGCTACCCTAGGGATTAGTGGTGCGAGGTGTTAAGTGCCCTAATGGATGTTATGAACACCGATGGCGTTTTCGAGAGCGCCGTTCCCTTGTACTATTGGTCGACCATGGTTACTTGTGTTGTAAGCATATTATATCATTTTGAGTTATATTATTATGCGGTTGTTGCTAGCTTGTGGTATTGGAGATTATAGCTTGTTAATGTGACGATAAGCTAATTGTGTTGCTAGCATGTTTGCGGTTTGTGTAAGTGTATGCAAGTAGGTATAATTATATATGTATTCGTATAATTATTGCATTCACTAAGCTTTGCTTACCCTCTCGTTGTTTACCATTTTATAGGTTCGGTTTTGGACAAGGGTAAGGGCATCGTATTGGACTAGAGATCCCGCTTGATACTAGGGGACGCTTTTGGCTTTAGTAGCTCTTGGAGTTTGACCTGTAGTTGGGTAGTTTAATACCAAACGCCATGCTCATTATGTAGTTTGGAACTTAAACTTGTTGGTGGTCGAAACTCTAAACTTGTATTAAACTTGTATTTTGGGTCGTGTGGGCCCCGCTTGTAAAACATCATTTTTATGTTTGATTCGTGTTAGTTTTACATATATAAGTTTGTTGTGAAAAGCGTTCGGTCTAAAAGTGTCGGGAAGTCGAAGATCTATTCGCGAAAAATGGACATTTTGATCAGAACTGTCTCAGGCCTTGTGCGCGCCGCGCACAGGCAGTGGTGCGCGTCGCGCACCCTTCATATCAGTTTTAAATTTTTTTTTTATTCCGCGTTTTTGGTTGGTTAACGGGCTGGGTTGTTACAAGTGGTATCAGAGCATGGTCTAAGGGATTTAGGCGACTTGAGATAGGTGCCTAGACTTAGACCTTATTGTGTGAGCGCTTTATGCGGGACTTGTAGGACTTTGGGTCTAATCGGGAATTGTTAGTGTGACGACCCGGCAATTTCCGACCAAATTTAAACTTAATTCTTATATGATTTCGACACGATAAGCAAAGTCTGTAATGTTGAGTCTCAAAAACTTTGAACTGTTTTGTATATTCAATTGACCTTCGACCATTCTCGACGATTCACGAACAACTATATATAAATAGATACATATACATTAATTTGAAATATTATTCGAAATAATATATGAGTTAATTGTTGGAAATAAATATGTAAAATAATATGTGATATAATGAAAACTACTATTATCTATTATAAATATATTCATATATATATATATATATATATATATATATATATATATATATATATATATATATATATATATATATATATATATGTGTGTGTGTGTGTGTGTGTGTGTATATATATAAATATGTATATAAATACTACTTGTAAATATATAAAATAATATTAAACCTATTTGTTTAAAAATATATAATATATATTTATGTGATAAAACTTGTTATTTAAAACTGATTATATTTAGAGAGAGAGTAAATGGAAAATGAATGATTTCGAGCTTAATTAGTAAACGTCAGTAACACTAGGTTAATGTTTTGTTAGTTTTAATATAGATATTGTACATGTTCATGAAGGATTGAAATAAAAGTTGGACTGTAAATTGATTACGAAGATTTTAGATTTGTCAAAAAATATTATCACCTTTTTAATGAAGGAAATATTTGACAAAATAAAATTTGTTAGAAACAAATAAATTAACTATGAGAAATTTTGTTAAGAATCCACGCTAACAAAATCCTAGCTAACTGTTCCTAGCTAACTGTTAATTCCGTATTACATTTTATTTATCGCAATTTAATTATCGCAATTTATTTATCGCAATTTATATTCTCGTAATTTTAATTTATCGTCATTTAATTTCTGTTATTTATTTTACGCACTTTAAATATCGGGACACGTATGCAAGGTTTTGACATATCATATCGACGCATCTATATATATTATTTGGAATCACCATAGACACTCTATATGCAGTAATGATCGAATTCTCTATACAGGGTTGAGGTTGATTCCATAATAATATATATACTTTGAGTTGTGATCGAGTCTGAGACATGTACACGGGTCACGACACGTATAAATTAATTCGAATATTATATATTAAATTATATATGAATTATTAGACTGTTAATTGTGGACTATCGACTGTTGACTAATAACATTGGACAATTATAATGAATTAAAATATTGTTTATAACATATGAAACTAAACAATTCTTCAAGTTTGCCACTTGATTTCATCTTAAACCTCAATTGTATCTTGACGATTACAATCGGCGTTCAAACCTTTCATGATTCTTGAAAACACCTCAATCGATAGGATGAATCAATCGCACTTCATCTACGGAAGAAAAGATTGATACATATAGTTATACACTTGAAAACACTCGGAACCTGAGTAAACATTTAACACGTATCTGTGCTAGCTCTTTTGGTGTTGTTATTACCGAAAATAACTTTGCAATCCCTTTCCAAAATTAGTCAATTTTGTCACAGCTCCAGCAAGTCAACTTCGATTTTCATTCGGATTAACCTTATTATAATCTTGATATATATGTGTGCTCTTTTGTTGTTACCGGGGAACCTTTTATATCCCACCATATTATCAGTAGACGTACCAGCAACCTCGTTGCTCCTTGGCTTAAATCTCTCCGACAAATCACTATATTTATCTATTGAATTCTTATCATATACTCATCCGCATCTTGTAACGAGAACTGCCATACCAATTATCGGGAATCAGCAATCAGTACTTTGAAAACTCACAGCATATCTACATCAACAGTTATATGTATAACATTTATCTCTTAGAATTATGATCTTTTATTCTGAAATTTTGAACAGCACCTAGTCTACAAATCAATACTACAAATTCTGAAAAAGCGGACTACAGCAACACAAACTGTACATGACATTAACTGTTGAAAGTTTGATGATAAAGAATGGAGTATTGGAAACACTCAATAGAAAATTTAGTACCGAAAAGCGGATTATGCGAAACTATGAAGGAAGCCGTGGGCAAATCACAAAGAATAAGTTTGACTTCAAAGAATTCAAATGATTCTGTTTCTGATGAAATCTTTAGCGAATACCTTGCTTTCGAATCTAAACCTTTACGGACAAATCTTCTTCATCATCCATCGATATTAGAAATTCCAAGATATCATCGTATCTTTCATTATAAATATCCTCCATATTTCTGAAGAAATTTTCATAACTATTCTTATCTGAAATCATTAATCTCTTCCTGATATCAGTGTTACATCATATAGAAACTGTTAGTTTCTATATTCTGTAAACTTTCGAGCTTAAAATATGAATGTTATTGAAGTAATGTTGGGAACTGATGCATGAGTTAGTATAATATAATGACACTTGATCAACGTGATTATATTACAGTAAGTCATGCTGAGTTTCTAATGAGACGTGATGATTCACAGATCCTAACATCATCACGTGCCACGTTACATAACTCTTTTATTCTACTTAACTTCTGAACATATCAAGAAAATATATTCTTGATAGTTCTATTCTCAGTGATTCTGAAAATTTGACAAATCAAATCGTGCTAATACGTTCTTTCTTGGTTAGAACATTAAGTTCATTCGAAAACTCCGTACTTACGAATTATGGACCGTTGCTCGCTTTACTAGAGGTCGAGAGGATAATAAAAAGGCAAAGAGATCCAAAATATAAGAGAAAATATAAAGCCCAATAACAACAAAGAGGTTACAAACCATGGATATTAATATGAATAGCAATATAAGGACACGGTATAATTAAGGATAGTATCACCCCAAGGTAATAGTAGAAGTAAACATATTCTTCTGATGAAAGATTGAAAAGAAGGATGACATAAATGATAATTAGAAAAATATCAAGGATTAGAAAGGGATTAAGCATTTTCACAATCTTTTGGATGTATGAACTAAGAAAGAAAGTATAGGAATGGTGAGAATAATGGAAAGGAAGAGCTTAATTTGTAATGAAAATATCAGACAGAGTAATCGAGACAGATCACCGTATTTAATTATAGAGATCTTAATTTTCTTACTCGCCGAAGAATCAAGTCTTTTAGATTTCGAATATTTTCTTTAAACCCTTGAATTTTGGAATTCAACCAAGACAACGTCAAAAGCTAAGACGCACCTTATTTTCTAATTTCCACCATGACTACGTCAAAAGTTAAATCTTTATCTCAATCTGTTGTGACAGCTTCATTCGTACGCTTCTCCTAATCGAATCATTTTATCTATATTAGTCAATAATGATAAAACACCATTTATCAACTCATATTTGTCATGGAAACATTTTTATGGTTAGCCATGACCACCTCACTCAAATTTCGGGACGAAATTTCTTTAACGGGTAGGTACTGTGATGACCCGGCAATTTCCGACCAAATTTAAACTTAATTCTTATATGATTTCGACACGATAAGCAAAGTCTGTAATGTTGAGTCTCAAAAACTTTGAACTGTTTTGTATATTCAATTGACCTTCGACCATTCTCGACGATTCACGAACAACTATATATAAATAGATACATATACATTAATTTGAAATATTATTTGAAATAATAAATGTGTTAATTGTTGGAAATAAATATGTAAAATAATATGTGATATAATGAAAACTACTATTATAAATATATTCATATATATATATATATATATATATATATATATATATATATATGTGTGTGTGTGTGTGTGTGTGTGTGTGTGTGTGTGTGTGTATGTGTGTAAATATGTATATAAATACTACTTGTAAATATATAAAATAATATTAAACCTATTTGTTTAAAAATATATAATATATATTTATGTGATAAAACTTGTTATTTAAAACTGATTATATTTAGAGAGAGAGTAAATGGAAAATGAATGATTTCGAGCTTAATTAGTAAACGTCAGTAACACTAGGTTAATGTTTTGTTAGTTTTAATATAGATATTGTACATGTTCATGAAGGATTGAAATAAAAGTTGGACTGTAAATTGATTACGAAGATTTTAGATTTGTCAAAAAATATTTTTACCTTTTTAAGATTAAATATTAGCACTCTGTACATATAAATTAGAACAGAAAATAAATAATTATTGAACCTTTTTTATCAGGTTTCAAACAGTTAATGAGTGAAATAATTAAATATATTTAATCTAAAAATTTGGGATTTTTAGGAACACTTTTATACGTTAACTTTTTAGCAATGGACACGTCCCGTGAAAAGTGTCGCTAACTATAATACAAATTGAGAAAAATTATTAATAATTATATTATTTTTATAGTAACACGTTTGAATTCTCATAACTTATCAATTACATATTACTATTATTGATTGAAAAGTGGGATCAATGTTTCTATTATTATCCTAATCTATCTATCCACCTGTAAGTCTCCATATTTATGCATATTATTATGTATATGACTTAAAAACACACAACCACATACACTTGCCAACACATTTCAATCACCAAACCATCTCCATTACTATAACCATCATCGGCCACTATAACTACCGAGAACAACCACCACCTTCGTTCATCACCTCTAGATCACCATGTCACCACCATGATGCTACCACCCTTTTCTTTCTATATAAATACACATATGCATATACATGAACCAACCATCACCCTACCATGTTTTTGGTCACCACCATAACCCGTCACCTTCAACTCACCGGCCACCACCTTCACTCGATCTCCAACCATCGGCTACCACCATCTACGACACTCTACAACCACCCCACCCGTCACCATCACCGAGATCACCTACACCACCTTGAATCCACTATCATTTTATCTCTCTCTCTTCTCTCTCTCTTGTTTCTATTTGAAAAACCGTCTCTTAAAACCAACACCACCTTCGATGATAATTAATCACCACCCACGGTCATCCCATAAACAGCACCCATCACCACCGTGATTTAGAGAACCACCAGCACTAACCTGATATTACGATTATAATTCACCCAATAAACCACCATACTTCAACTAGGGTTACAACCAAGAATAACACCTTTTTGGATCGATGATTCCAGCTTCTACTATACTTGCAAACCAACCTTTAAACCAATAGCACCTGTTGCTACGATCATTTTTTTTCTGTTTGCTGTCGAGCTCCAACACCTTGACCACTGCAGATCCAAGACTACTACTTTTGCTCAGTCACTGTTTTCTGTTTCAGCCATGTATCACCAACACCATCGAACCACCATACAAACCATTAACAACCACATGATATTCCTCTCTATTATGGTTAATTGTTGAGGTTAGAACTTTGAATAACCCTGTTGAATCGAGACCTAGAACCAAACCTGCATATTTTTTTTTTCTGTTCAAGAACTCACGAAAACCACAATGATAATTAAACGACTAGATTGGGAATAAAAGAAAACAGGCTGCGTATGTATATATCGTGCCAGCTGTTTTTCTTTTTATATTTTTTTCTGCCGACAACCAATTAATCCTAAAATCCCACTTATTAAACTTTTGAGCTGTTGTATATATCTTAATTGGAATTCCCATTTGAACCGTGCTCTATTTTTTTTCTACTCTTGGGCTGTGATAATTTATATGGACTTTTTATATATGGGCCGCGTATTAGTTTTCATGATTGGGATGATGTCATCTTGGGTATCTGATCGATTAGTGTAAGATGAAAAAGGAAACCGCAAGTATTCGGGTTATATAGAATTAGTGTAGGACTTTTAACAGAAAGACACGGTTAGAGCAGTGGTGTGGTGTTGTTGTGCGTGAGCGAGAGGTCTTGAGTTCGAGTCCCGGCTCGGACGATTTATTATTTTTAAGCTTTAAAGGTAGTCTTCATAATCATTATTATTATTATTGTTATTATTATATTATTCCCATTATTATTATTAATTATAACAAACAAATATTATTTACATAAAAATATAATTACTACGTATACCATAATCATATTATATACTATTATATTGTAATACATTATATTATATATAAAACATTAATGTATAACATTTATAACATATTTACAATATTAATATATTTTACTAAATGATATTACATAATAGTTTTACTAAATTAACTAAAGAGTATTTGCTATATAGGTAAATAATAAATTATAATAAGTTAATACTAAAAATACTTAAATATAACATATAACTTATTAAATATAACAAGTATAATATATAAAACTTGTTTTACTATTTTACACATTTATTATATGTGTTAATATTATTTGATATATCAATAATTGATATAGGTTCGTGAATCCGAGGCCAACCCTGCATTGTTCAATGTCGTCATATGTATTTTTACTACAAAATACAGTATTGTGAGTTTCATTTACCTTTTTACCCTTTATATTTTTGGGCTGAGAATACATGCGCAACTTTTATAACTGTTTTACGAAATAGACACAAGTAATCGAAATTACGTTCTATGGTTGAATGATCGAAACTGAATATGCCCCTTTTTATTAAGTCTGGTAATCTAAGAATTAGGGAACAGACACCCTAATTGACGCGAACTCTAAAGATAGATCTATCGGGCCCAACAAGCCCCATCCAAAGTACCGGATGCTTTAGTACTTCGAAATTTATATCATGTCCGAAGGAGGATCCCGAAATGATGGGGATATTCTTATATGCATATTGTGAATGTCGGTTACCAGGTGTTCAATCCATATGAATGATATTTTTGTCTCTATGCATGGGACGTATGATTATGGGAAATGGAAGTATGAAATCTTGTGGTCTATTAAAATTATGAAATGATTCTTTATGATAAACTAATGAACTCACCAACCTTTTGGTTGACACTTTAAAGCATGTTTATTCTCAGGTACGAAAGAAATCTTCCGCTGTGCATTTGCTCATATTAGAGATATTACTTGGAGTCATTCATGACATATTTCAAAACATGTTGCATTCGAGTCGTTGAGTTCATCAAGATTTTTATTAAGTCAATTATATGTGGATATATTATGAAATGCTTTACATGCCTGTCAACTATCGATGTAACGAAAGTTTGTCTTTTAAAAACGAATGCAATGTTTGTAAAATTTATCATATAGAGGTCAATTACCTCGCGATGTAATCAACTGTTGTGAATCGTTTGTAATCGATATGGACTTCGTCCGGATGGATTAGGATGGGTCATCACAGTTGGTATCAGAGCAGTGGTCTTAGCGAACTAGGTCTGCATTAGTGTGTCTGACTGAGAAGTCGTTAGGATGCATTAGTGAGTCTGGACTTCGACCGTGTCTGCATGTCAAATTTTGCTTATCGTTTCTAGTCGGAAATCATCTTCTTATCATCCTTAGGAAATTACCTGCTTATCATTCTTAGTCTAGACACGTTTTACTGCATTGACTGCATGATTATGTATAGACAAAAATTTATATCTTAGCATATATGCTAATTCATATTTTAGCGTATCTGTTATAGTTACCGATGCCTGACAGCTTCCGTAGATTCCTCCGTAATTTATGGGATTTTAGTATTATATATGCATATGTAAATTATGTATTGCAGGCTACTAATCTACATCCTATAATCTATTTCTTATTGAAAATCCTTCATCTGATCGTACGAGATGAATCCCTCAACCAGTTCGAGTCCCTCAGATTTCGATAGCTATTCCGATAGTTATTCCGACAGTTATTCTGACATGGATATTCACCTAAGCTCCGTAAGCAGTGTCACCAGAATGAATCAACCAATCAGCCATCCCCAATTCATCTGATGATTTTGTAGTCGACTAAATCAATGGAGACGAGAAAAAGGTGATCCTTTCCACTCACCAACCTGCGCTCTTGGTGAAGAACCTGAAGCACTTACCGGTGAACCTGTTCGTAACACCATTTTCTTTCATTTCCAGAGTGTCTCGCTACAACTATATCACAATGCAGATTCAAAACTTTATTCATTCGCTCGTTCATACCGACAATCATCCCGGAGTAATAAAGTCAATGAGTTTCGCGCCCGAGTTGTAGCCTTAGAAAATATGGTGCAAAATGTACCAGCTTCAGCAACATCAACCGCATCAACTGTACCACCAGCAACAATGCAAACCACAACAACACACGCCTCAACATCACAATAAGCACCCCGAGCATAATCATCATTCTACATGACGTTTTACATCATTTATCTTCGTTCAACATGGCGAATATGTAATCTCTAATGTTTTAGAGATCATATACTCTTGTTCTAACGTAAATCAAATGAGTTTAATATCATATTAACTCATTAAATCCATGATTACATCTGAAGAAAATATATATACAAGTATGTTTTCATAAAGAATGTAATTAAAAATTCTTTTGTACAAACTGTTAATGGTGAAAATATTTTAACGGGTAGGTAATACCCGAGGAATATTTAGACTTCACATTAATAAGTTACACTGTACATTCTTCGAATCTGATTCAACAAGTCAATTACCATCCTACTTACATCCACAGATATACGAATCTGATTCACCACAGAATAACCATATTCATCCAATTTCATATTTGGATTTTGATTTATAAAAAAAAAAATCAAGTGGCATAATGAAGGAAATATTTGACAAAATAAAATTTGTTAGAAACAAACAAATTAACTATGAGAAATTTTGTTAAGAATCCACGCTAACAAAATCCTAGCTAACTGTTCCTAGCTAACTGTTAATTCCGTATTACATTTTATTTATCGCAATTTAATTATCGCAATTTATTTATCGCAATTTATATTCTCGTAATTTTAATTTATCGTCATTTAATTTCTGTTATTTATTTTACGCACTTTAAATATCGGGACACGTATGCAAGGTTTTGACATATCATATCGACGCATCTATATATATTATTTGGAATCACCATAGACACTCTATATGCAGTAATGATCGAGTTCTCTATACAGGGTTGAGGTTGATTCCATAATAATATATATACTTTGAGTTGTGATCGAGTCTGAGACATGTACACGGGTCACGACAAGTATAAATTAATTCGAATATTATATATTAAATTATATATGAATTATTGGACTGTTAATTGTGGACTATCGATTGTGGACTAATAACATTGGACAATTATAATGAATTAAAACATTGTTTATAACATATGAAACTAAACAATTCTTCAAGTTTGCCACTTGATTTCATCTTAAACCTCAATTGTATCTTGACGATTACAATCGGCGTTCAAACCTTTCATGATTCTTGAAAACACCTCAATCGATAGGATGAATCAATCGCACTTCATCTACGGAAGAAAAGATTGATACATATAGTTATACACCTGAAAACACTCGGAACCTGAGTAAACATTTAACACGTATCTGTGCTAGCTCTTTTGGTGTTGTTATTACCGAAAATAACTTTGCAATCCCTTTCCAAAATTAGTCAATTTTGTCACAGCTCCAGCAAGTCAACTTCGATTTTCATTCGGATTAACCTTATTATAATCTTGATATATATGCGTGCTCTTTTGTTGTTACCGGGGAACCTTTTATATCCCACCATATTATCAGTAGACGTACCAGCAACCTCGTTGCTCCTTGGCTTAAATCTCTCCGACAAATCACTATATTTATCTATTGAATTCTTATCATATACTCATCCGCATCTTGTAACGAGAACTGCCATACCAATTATCGGGAATCAGCAATCAGTACTTTGAAAACTCACAGCATATCTACATCAACAGTTATATGTATAATATTTATCTCTTAGAATTATGATCTTTCATTCTGAAATTTTGAACAACACCTAGTCTACAAATCAATACTACAAATTCTGAAAAAGCGGACTACAGTAACACAAACTGTACACGACATTAACTGTTGAAAGTTTGATGATAAAGAATGGAGTATTGGAAACACTCAATAGAAAATTTAGTACCGAAAAGCGGATTATGCGAAACTATGAAGGAAGCCGTGGGCAAATCACAAAGAATAAGTTTGACTTCAAAGAATTCAAATGATTCTGTTTCTGATGAAATCTTTAGCGAATACCTTGCTTTCGAATCTAAACCTTTACGGACAAATCTTCTTCATCATCCATCGATATTAGAAATTCTAAGATATCATCGTATCTTTCATTATAAATATCCTCCATATTTCTGAAGATATTTTCATAACTATTCTTATCTGAAATCATTAATCTCTTCCTGATATCAGTGTTACATCATATAGAAACTGTTAGTTTCTATATTCTGTAAACTTTCGAGCTTAAAATATGAATGTTATTGAAGTAATGTTGGGAACTGATGCATGAGTTAGTATAATATAATGACACTTGATCAACGTGATTATATTACAGTAAGTCATGCTGAGTTTCTAATGAGACGTGATGATTCACAGATCCTAACGTCATCACGTGCCACGTTACATAACTCTTTCATTCTACTTAACTTCTGAACATATCAAGAAAATATATTCTTGATAGTTCTATTCTCAGTGATTCTGGAAATTTGACAAATCAAATCGTGCTAATACGTTCTTTCTTGGTTAGAACATTAAGTTCATTCGAAAACTCCGTACTTACGAATTATGGACCGTTGCTCGCTTTACTAGAGGTCGAGAGGATAATAAAAAGGCAAAGAGATCCAAAATATAAGAGAAAATATAAAGCCCAATAACAACAAAGAGGTTACAAACCATGGATATTAATATGAATAGCAATATAAGGACACGGTATAATTAAGGATAGTATCACCCCAAGGTAATAGTAGAAGTAAACATATTCTTCTGATGAAAGATTGAAAAGAAGGATGACATAAATGATAATTAGAAAAATATCAAGGATTAGAAAGGGATTAAGCATTTTCACAATCTTTTGGATGTATGAACTAAGAAAGAAAGTATAGGAATGGTGAGAATAATGGAAAGGAAGAGCTTAATTTGTAATGAAAATATCAGACAGAGTAATCGAGACAGATCACCGTATTTAATTATAGAGATCTTAATTTTCTTACTCGCCGAAGAATCAAGTCTTTTAGATTTTGAATATTTTCTTTAAACCCTTGAATTTCGGAATTCAACCAAGACAACGTCAAAAGCTAAGACGCACCTTATTTTCTAATTTCCACCATGACTACGTCAAAAGTTAAATCTCTATCTCAATCTGTTGTGACAGCTTCATTCGTACGCTTCACCTAATCGAATCGTTTTATCTATATTAGTCAATAATGATAAAACACCATTTATCAACTCATATTTGTCATGGAAACATTTTTATGGTTAGCCATGACCACCTCACTCAAATTTCAGGACGAAATTTCTTTAACGGGTAGGTACTGTGACGACCCGGCAATTTCCGACCAAATTTAAACTTAATTCTTATATAATTTCGACACGATAAGCAAAGTCTGTAATGTTGAGTCTCAAAAACTTTGAACTGTTTTGTATATTCAATTGACCTTCGACCATTCTCGACGATTCACGAACAACTATATATAAATAGATACATATACATTAATTTGAAATATTATTTGAAATAATATATGAGTTAATTGTTGGAAATAAATATGTAAAATAATATGTGATATAATGAAAACTACTATTATAAATATATTCATATATATATATATATATATATATATATATATATATATATATATATATATATATATATATATATATATATATATGTGTGTGTGTGTGTGTGTGTGTGTGTGTGTGTATATAAATATGTATATAAATACTACTTGTAAATATATAAAATAATATTAAACCTATTTGTTTAAAAATATATAATATATATTTATGTGATAAAACTTGTTATTTAAAACTGATTATATTTAGAGAGAGAGTAAATGGAAAATGAATGATTTCGAGCTTAATTAGTAAACGTCAGTAACACTAGGTTAATGTTTTGTTAGTTTTAATATAGATATTGTACATGTTCATGAAGGATTGAAATAAAAGTTGGACTGTAAATTGATTACGAAGATTTTAGATTTGTCAAAAAATATTTTTACCTTTTTATGATTAAATATTAGCACTCCGTACATATAAATTGGAACAGAAAATAAATAATTATTGAACCTTTTTTATCAGGTTTCAAACAGTTAATGAGTGAAATAATTAAATATATTTAATCTAAAATTTTGGGATTTTTAGGAACACTTTTATACGTTAACTGTTTAGCAATGGACACGTCCCGTGAAAAGTGTCGGTAACTATAATACAAATTGAGAAAAGTTATTAATAATTATATTATTTTTATAGTAACACGTTTGAATTCTCATAACTTATCAATTACATATTACTGTTATTGATTGAAAAGTGGGATCAATGTTTCTATTATTATCCTAATCTATCTATCCACCTGTAAGTCTCCATATTTATACATATTATTATGTATATGACTTAAAAACACACAACCACATACACTTGCCAACACATTTCAATCACCAAACCATCTCCATTACTATAACCATCATCGGCCACTATAACTACCGAGAACAACCACCACCTTCGTTCATCACCTCTAGATCACCATGTCACCACCATGATGCTACCACCCTTTTCTTTCTATATAAATACACATATGCATATACATGAACCAACCATCACCCTACCATGTTTTTGGTCACCACCATAACCCGTCACCTTCAACTCACCGGCCACCACCTTCACTCGATCTCCAACCATTGGCTACCACCATCTACGACACTCTATAACCACCCCACCCGTCACCATCACCGAGATCACCTACACCACCTTGAATCCACTATCATTTTATCTCTCTCTCTTCTCTCTCTCTTGTTTCTATTCGAAAAACCGTCTCTTAAAACCAACACCACCTTCGATGATAATTAATCACCACCCACGGTCATCCCATAAACACCACCCATCACCACCGTGATTTAGAGAACCACCATCACTAACCTGATATTACGATTATAATTCACCCAATAAACCACCATACTTCAACTAGGGTTACAACCAAGAACAACACCTTTTTGGATCGATGATTCCAGCTTCTACTATACTTGCAAACCAACCTTTAAACCAATAGCACCTGTTGCTACGATCATTTTTTTTCTGTTTGCTGTCGAGCTCCAACACCTTGACCACTGCAGATCCAAGACTACTACTTTTGCTCAGTCACTGTTTTCTGTTTCAGCCATGTATCACCAACACCATCGAACCACCATACAAACCATTAACAACCACATGATATTCCTCTCTATTATGGTTAATTGTTGAGGTTAGAACTTTGAATAACCCTGTTGAATCGAGACCTAGAACCAAACCTGCATATTTTTTTTTTCTGTTCAAGAACTCACGAAAACCACAATGATAATTAAATGACTAGATTGGGAATAAAAGAAAACAGGCTGCGTATGTATATATCGTGCCAGCTGTTTTTCTTTTTATATTTTTTTCTGCCGACAACCAATTAATCCTAAAATCCCACTTGTTAAACTTTTGAGCTGTTGTATATATCTTAATTGGAATTCCCATTTGAACTGTGCTCTATTTTTTTTCTACTCTTGGGCTGTGATAATTTATATGGACTTTTTATATATGGGCCGCGTATTAGTTTTCATGATTGGGATGATGTCATCTTGGGTATCTGATCGATTAGTGTAAGATGAAAAAGGAAACCGCAAGTATTCGGGTTATATAGAATTAGTGTAGGACTTTTAACAGAAAGACACGGTTAGAGCAGTGGTGTGGTGTTGTTGTGCGTGAGCGAGAGGTCTCGAGTTCGAGTCCCGGCTCGGACGATTTATTATTTTTAAGCTTTAAAGGTAGTCTTCATAATTATTATTATTATTATTGTTATTATTATTTTATTCCCATTATTATTATTATTATTAATTATAACAAACAAATATTATTTACATAAAAATATAATTACTACGTATATCATAATCATATTATATACTATTATATTGTAATACATTATATTATATATAAAACATTAATGTATAACATTTATAACATATTTACAATATTAATATATTTTACTAATTGATATTACATAATAGTTTTACTAAATTAACTAAAGAGTATTTGCTATATAGGTAAATAATAAATTATAATAAGTTAATACTAAAAATACTTAAATATAACATATAACTTATTAAATATAACAAGTATAATATATAAAACTTGTTTTACTATTTTACACATTTATTATATGTGTTAATATTATTTGATATATCAATAATTGATATAGGTTCGTGAATCCGAGGCCAACCCTGCATTGTTCAATATCGTCATATGTATTTTTACTACAAAATACAGTATTGTGAGTTTCATTTACCTTTTTACCCTTTATATTTTTGGGCTGAGAATACATGCGCAACTTTTATAACTGTTTTACGAAATAGACACAAGTAATCGAAATTACGTTCTATGGTTGAATGATCAAAACTGAATATGCCCCTTTTTATTAAGTCTGGTAATCTAAGAATTAGGGAACAGACACCCTAATTGACGCGAACTCTAAAGATAGATCTATCGGGCCCAACAAGCCCATCCAAAGTACCGGATGCTTTAGTACTTTGAAATTTATATCATGTCCGAAGGAGGATCCCGGAATGATGGGGATATTCTTATATGCATATTGTGAATGTCGGTTACCAGGTGTTCAATCCATATGAATGATATTTTTGTCTCTATGCATGGGACGTATGATTATGAGAAATGGAAGTATGAAATCTTGTGGTCTATTAAAATTATGAAATGATTCTTTATGATAAACTAATGAACTCACCAACCTTTTGGTTGACACTTTAAAGCATGTTTATTCTCAGGTACGAAAGAAATCTTCCGCTGTGCATTTGCTCATATTAGAGATATTACTTGGAGTCATTCATGACATATTTCAAAAGATGTTGCATTCGAGTCGTTGAGTTCATCAAGATTATTATTAAGTCAATTATATTTGGATATATTATGAAATGCTTTACATGCCTGTCAACTGTCGATGTAACGAAAGTTTGTCTTTTAAAAACGAATGCAATGTTTGTAAAATTTATCATATAGAGGTCAATTACCTCGCGATGTAATCAACTGTTGTGAATCATTTGTAATCGATATGGACTTCGTCCGGATGGATTAGGATGGGTCATCACAGTTAGTGCATTGGTTTATGAGAATTAACCTTGTGCTAATTGTTTGTGTTGTGTTTAGCAAGCATCAAGTGAGATAGGTGTTGTACTAGCGAGTTAATGCGACGTGCTCGCGTAGTAATGACTAGTTACCAATGTTACGGGCACAAATCGTGTTAAACAAGCAATGTACGACAATTGTTGAGCGAGATGGAGTAGTGTGGCATATATGTATATACACATGTAATTGTCCTTTCGTTTTTGTGGTTTAACCTATTTCGTTTTATAGAATGAAGACGAGAAACGGTCCCGATCATGATAACGGAAGTACAAGCGAGGACGCCGAGTTTTCGACCAAGGTTGAGGCCGTCTTTAAAAAGTTAAAAGCGGATTTTCTTACGGACGTCCGAAAGGTCTTTCAAGATTCGGTCGATGGGCAGGTGACCAATTTGATAAATGAATGAATGAAGGCCACTATCGAAGAGGCCCTTGACGCTAGGAATATCTATCCTCGCGGTGAAGGAGGCGAAGGAAGGCGGGACTTCCACTACAAGAACTTCAAGGATGCTCAACCCCCGATGTTTAATGGGGTGCGGGATCCTTTAAAAAGTACATGTTGGATCTCCGATATTGAGGGAGCTTTCCGTAACGCGGAATGTCCTCCCGAAAAGAAGACGAGGTATGGTTCTAGCATGTTACGCGAAGAAGCTAAGTTGTGGTGGGACGATAAAATCAACTTGTATGATGAAGAACAATGTATGGGTTTGACTTGGGAAGACTTCAAGAAAGAGTTTTTCAAAGAATACCGAACTTCTTCCGACCTCGATAGAATCCGGGACGAGTTGCACCATTTGCAACAAGGTTCCATGGATTTGGTTACCCTCAAGCCTACATTCTTGGCAAAGACTCGTTTTTGCCCAGAATATGTTGGTGATGATCATAAGCTCATGAAGGATTTCTACCGTACTTTGAATGATGAGTACAAGGGGAAGATTAGTCGGGGTATGGCTAAGACTTTTGATGAATTGTTTGAGTTGGCTCGGGGTTTTGAGCCGGAGGTTCCAAGAAAGAGTGATTTCATGTTTTCCAAAAGAAAGTTTGAAGGTTTTAGTTACTCTAACGCCTCAAGCAAGAAGAGCAAGAGCAAGAGGGGGGCCGAAAGTGTCAATAGTGCAAAGAAGGGCACTACCGGTGGGTTTTCTTATACGTGCTACAATTGTGGGCAACCGGGTCATATGGCTCGTGAGTGTCCGAAACCATCTTCCGAAAAAAAGTCACTTGTTTTAATTGCGGCAAAGAAGGGCATAAGAAGTCGGAGTGTCCCGACTTGCAAAACGACAATGTGAATCGGTTAGAGAAGGTGGCGGGTACGGCTAGGGGACGCAACTACTTGATGACTAATGATGAAGCCAAGCAATCAAACGAAGTCGTCTCAGGTACTTTCGTGGTTAATTCTAATCCGGCAAGAATTCTATTTGATAGCGGTGCAAATTTGTCGTTTGTGTCTCCTAAATTTGTGCCTAAACTTGATAGACCGTTAGCTAAGTTAAGTCATCCGGTAGAAGTCGAAATAGCGGACGGCAAGACGGTGCTAGTGGTTGATGTGTGTGAAAATTGTGATGTTGTTTTTGGTGCCGAAACCTTTAAAATTGATCTTATTCCAATGACCTTGGGCGACTTTGATATTGTCGTTGGTATGGATTGGCTCGATCGTTATAGAGCCGATATTGCATGCCATGATAAGTTTATTCGTGTGAAGACCCTAAGTGGGGGAGAGTTAATTATTCATGGTGATAAGCGAAGGAGACCGGTGCCGATATGCACTTTTGCACGGGCACGTCGTTTTGTTTATACCGGTGGCATGGCTTTCCTTGCTCATGTTGTTGATACTCGCAATGAGCCACCACCTATTCGTGAAATTTCGGTTGTTAGTGAATTCGAAGACGTTTTTCCGGACGAATTACCGGGTGTTCCGGCGGAAAGACAAGTTGAGTTTCGTATTGAGTTGGTTCCGGGAGCTACTCCCATTGCTAAAACTCCTTATCGTTTAGCACCAATGGAAATGCAAGAGTTAAATCAAACCCAAGAGTTGCTCGAGAAGGGTTTTATTCGACCGAGTGCTTCGCCATGGGGCGCTCCGGTGTTATTTGTGAAGAAGAAAGATGGTAGTATGCGTATGTGCATTGATTACCGTGAGTTGAATAAAGTGACGATCAAGAATCGTTATCCATTACCTAGGATTGACAATTTATTTGATCAATTTCAAGGTGCAACGTATTTCTCTAAGATCGACCTACGGTCTGGCTATCACCAAATGCCGGTCCGTGAGGAAGACATAGAGAAAACGGCTTTTCGAACGCGTTACGGGCATTATGAGTTTGTAGTTATGCCCTTTGGTCTTACGAATGCACCGGCGGCATTCATGGATCTTATGAAACGAGTGTGCCAACCTATGTTGGACAAGTCGGTAATAGTGTTCATTGACGACATACTAGTCTACTCGAAAAGTATGAACGAACATGAACATCATTTGCGTGAAGTATTGAAGACGCTACGAAAGGAGAAGTTGTATGCAAAGTTCTCCAAATGTGAATTTTGGCTAAGGGAAGTTCAATTCCTTGGTCATATTGTGAACGAAAACGGTATTCAAGTAGATCCGGGGAAGATCGAGACGGTGAAGAGTTGGGGACGACCGACTACGCCTACGGAAATCGGAAGTTTTCTCGAATTGGCCGGTTATTATTGTCGGTTTATCCAAGATTTTTCTAAGATCGCTTCTTCGTTAACGAAATTGACAAGGAAGAATGCGAGGTTTGTTTGGGAGAACGAGCAAGAAATTGCTTTTCAATTGTTAAAAGAGAAGTTGTGTCAAGCTCCGGTGTTAGTGTTACCGGAAGGTGTTGAAGACCTGGTGGTTTATTGTGATGCTTCCTTAAATGGTCTCGGGTGTGTTCTAATGCAAAGAGGTAAAGTCATCGCTTATGCCTCTCGACAATTAAAGGAACATGAAACGAGGTATCCGACTCATGATCTTGAGTTGGCGGCGGTTGTGCATGCGTTGAAAATTTGGCGCCATTACTTGTATGGTGTCAAGTGTACGATTTATTCGAATCATAAGAGTTTGAAACATCTCTTTAATCAACGAGATTTGAATTATCGCCAACGTAGGTGGATGGATGTGGTGAAAGACTACGATTGTGAAATACTTTATCATCCGGGTAAGGCGAATGTGGTCGCGGATGCGTTGAGTCGAAAGAGTCAACATCCGGCGATACAAGTTGGATCGTTACGTTTGATTATTACCAACGATTTTCTTGAAAAGCTTGGTGAGATTCAAATAGAGGCTTATGTTCACAACAAGCATACGGAGCGAATCGTGGGCCAATCGGAGTTTATTACTATGGGTCCGCGTGGTTTGTTGTCTTTCCAAGGAAGGGTGTGGGTGCCTAAGATGGGTGATTACCGACGAGTGCTACTTGATGAAGCACATAAGTCAAAATATTCCATTCATCCGGGCGCGACGAAAATGTATCTTGACTTGAAGAAAGATTATTGGTGGTCGGGCATGAAGCGTGATGTTGTGAAGTATGTTGAGCAATGCGTCACTTATTTGCAAGTAAAAGCCAAGCACCAAAAGCCGTATGGTAAGTTGCAACCTTTAGAAATCCCGAAATGGAAATGGGAGCACATTACCATGGATTTCATCATGAAGTTACCTAAGACGGCGAGAACCCAATTTGATACGATTTGGGTGATAGTTGACCGGCTGACGAAAAGTGCTTTGTTTCTTCCCATTACAGAAGCGATATCGTCGGAGACCTTGGCTAAGTTGTTTATCAAGGAAGTGGTCGCTCGACATGGGGTTCCTATATCTATTATTTCGGATCTAGATACCCGTTTTACATCTCGATTTTGGGAAAAGTTTCATGAGGATATGGGTACACAATTGAAGTTGAGCACGGCGTATCATCCTCAAACGGACGGTCAAACCGAACGTACGAATCGAACGTTGGAAGATATGTTACGGGCGTGCATTATTGATTTCGGTGGTAGTTGGGACGAGCATTTGCCTTTGGTGGAATTCTCGTACAATAATAGTTATCACACTAGTATCGGGATGCCACCTTATGAGATGCTTTACGGGCGGAGGTGTCGAACTCCCATTTTTTGAGGAGAAGTGGGTCAAAGAGAAATCGGGAGTACCGATTTGGTTTTAGAGACGAATAACAAGATTGATATTATTCGGGAACATTTGAGAAAGGCTCAAGATAGACAAAAGTCGTATGCCGACAAACGTAGACGAACGATCGAATTTCAAGAAGGCGATATGTGATGCTTAAGGTTTCGCCATGGAAGGGTATTATCCGATTTCGAAAACGGGGAAAGTTAGCTCCTCGGTTTATTGGTCCCTTTAAAGTTTTAGCTCGTGTTGGTGAAGTCGCGTATCGTTTGGAATTACCCGAAGAGCTTGCGGGGATTCATAATACATTTCATGTTTCCCATCTCCGTAAGTGTCTTGCGGATGATTCATCATGGGTGCCGTTAGACGAAATTGAGCTAAACAATAAGTTAGAGTATATTGAGGAGCCGATTGCCATACTCGATGAGAAGGTCAAAAGGTTGTGGCATAAAGAGGTTAGGACTTTTAAAGTTCAATGGCATCGTAGTAAGGGTTCCGAGTTTACTTGGGAGCCCGAAGAATTCGTGTTGGTTTATCTTCCCTCTTGTCATGCGGCTTGGATCACGAGGACGCGCTCCGAATAAGTGGGGGAGAGTTGTAAGACCCTAATCAGTTTGTACAGCAGTGTAAATATGTTACATAGAGTGTGGGTGATGTTGTGCAGTTAAACAGAAGTCACTGAGTGAGCTGAGCCTAGTGTGCGCCGCGCACACTAAAGGGAGCGCGCCGCGCACCCCTTACTGTAGCCTGGTTCCAGTTTTTTAAATCAGATATTTTGATGGGCATTTTGGTAAATTCACTTATGGACGAATTAAAGGCCCTAGATCAGTTTGGTTGAGCCTCATTACTCCATTTCTAACCACCAAACTTCATCCACTTAAATCCTAGTGAGAGAGTGTGATTCAAATGTGAGAAAGCTCAAATCGGAGAAGAAGAAGCGTGTTTCGGGTTTTAGCTCGAGCATTAAAGTTGTTCATCTCCTCGTTAGCTTCGTTTTGATTGTGGTGGTAAGCCCTAAACTTGATTACCTTAGTTTAATGTGTTTAAGGGTTAGGGTTTGGGTTAGTGTTGCACATAAAACCCATTTGTAAGTAATTTTGGGGTTTTGGGTAAGTTGGGTCATGAAGACCCAAATGGTGACTAACCTAGGGTTTTAAAATGGTAAATGGGTCTTAAAGGCCTAGCAAATCACTAGTACACTTATAGTTAATGTTAGTGGGTGTCATTTGGGTTGTGGATGACCCAAATGGGTGTGTTGACCTTAAAATGGGTCAAATGGGTCTTTAATGACCTAAGTGGTCTTGCATGTGTGAAAATGAGTTAAATTGGTGATTTAAAAAAATGTAATAAGATCATATTTGACTAGAGTTAGGGTTTTTGGTGAAGTTGACCCATTATTAGGGTTAATGGTGCAAAATGGGTCGGGATTGCACTTTGGGTCAAAATGACTCAGGAATGGTGAAAGAATTGGTTGACCGACTTGAGTTTGCGTTTGATAATATGTATAACGTGATAGGTACATTACTTTGAGGTTTCGCAAGCTCGGGTATCTTTTCACAAGACTTTGAGGTGAGTGGAATAATTATATGCGTATGTATATAATGTATCTATTTGTTGTAGCGTGAAATGTGTAGTGTCGAGGTATTAAGACACCACGTTTCACGTGAAGGGTGTAGCATCGAGGTGTTAAGATGCCACTCGGGTGTAGCATCGAGGTGTTAAGATGCCACTCGGGTGTAGCATTGAGGTGTTAAGATGCCACCTAGGAGTGTAGTGTCAAGGTGTTAAGACACCACTCCGTAAAATAATGAGTGTTGCATCGAGGTGTTAAGATGCCACTCGGGGTGATGTGCCGAGGTGTTAAGGTGCCACCCTAGGGGTTAGTGGTGCGAGGTGTTAAGTGCCCTAATGGATGTTATGAACACCGATGGCGTTTTCGCGAGCGGCGTTCCCTTGTACTATTGGTCGACCATGGTTACTTGTGTTGTAAGCATATTATATCATTTCGAGTTATATTATTATGCGGTTGTTGCTAGCTTGTGGTATTGGAGATTATAGCTTGTTAATGTGACGATAAGCTAATTGTGTTGCTAGCATGTTTACGGTTTGTGTAAGTGTATGCAAGTAGGTATAATTATATATGTATTCGTATAATTATTGCATTCACTAAGCTTTGCTTACCCTCTCGTTGTTTACCATTTTATAGGTTCGGTTTTGGACAAGGGTAAGGGCATCGTATTGGACTAGAGATCCCGCTTGATACTAGGGGACGCTTTTGGCTTTAGTAGCTCTTAGAGTTTGACCGGTAGTTGGGTAGTTTAATCCCAAACGCCATGCTCATTGTGTAGTTTGGAACTTAAACTTGTTGGTGGTCGAAACTCTAAACTTGTATTAAACTTGTATTTTGGGTCGTGTGGGCCCCGCTTGTAAAACATCATTTTTATGTTTGATTCGTGTTAGTTTTACATATATAAGTTTGTTGTGAAAAGCGTTCGGTCTAAAAGTGTCGGGAAGTCGAAGATCTTTTCGCGAAAAATGGACATTTTGATCAGAACTGTCTCAGGCCTTGTGCGCGCCGCGCACAGGTAGTGGTGCGCCGCGCACCCTCCATATCAGTTTTAAATTTTTTTTTTATTCCGCGTTTTTGGTTGGTTAACGGGTTGGGTTGTTACAGCTTTTGTTTTCTTTTTGCAAATAATGGTCCAGAATTCGTAAGTATGGAATTTCGAATGAACTTAATGTTCTAAACAAAAAAGAACGTAGTATCACGATTTGATATGTCAAATTACCAAAATCACTGAGAATAGAACTATTAAGAATATACTTTCTTGATATGTTCAGAAGTTAAGCAGAATGAAAGATTTATGTAACATGGCACATGATGACGTTATAGTCTGTGAATCATCATGTTCCATTAGAAACTCAGCATGACCTACTGTAATATAATCACGTTGATCACATGTCATTATATTATACTAGCTCATGCTTCAGTCCCCAACACGACTTCAAACCATTCATATTTTAATCTCGAAAGTTTACAGAATATAGAAACTAACAGTTTCTATATTATGTAACACTGATAGCACGAATAGATTAATGAGTTCAGATAGAATAGTTATGAAAATATCTTTAGAAATATGGAGGATATTTATAATGAAAGATACGATAATATCTTAGAATTTTTAATATCGAAGAATGGTGAAGAAAATTTGTCAGCAAGAGTTTGGAGTCAAAAGCAAGGTATTCATTAATGACTTCAGCAGGTACTAAATCATTTAGATTCTTTGAAGTTAAACTTATTCTTTGTGATTTGTCCACGGTTTCCTTCATAGTTTTGCATAATCCGCTTTTCGGTACTAAATTTTCTATTGAGTGTTTCCAATACTCCATTCTTTATCATCAACTTTTGGCTGTTGAGGCCATTTACAGTTTTTGTTGCTTCATTCAAATTTTCAAAATTCAGAGCCTTAATTTGCAGACTGGGTACTTTTCAGAATTTCAGAATGGAAGATCATAGTTCTAAGAGATAAATGTTATATGGATACATATAACTGTTGAGGTGGAAACGTTGCGAGATTCACAATACAGATTTGCTAATTTCTGGTAATTGGTATGGCAATTCTTGTTACAAGGTACGGATGAGTACATGATGAGACTTCAATAGATAAATATAGTGATTTGTCGGAGAGATTTAAGCCAAAGAGCAACAAGGTTGCTGGTACATCTGCTGGTAATATGGTGGAATATAATAAAAGGTTCCCCGGTAACAATAAAAGAGCACACATATAAATCAAGGTTATAATAAGGTTGTTTCGAACTAAAAGTCAAAGTTGACTTGCTGGAGCTGTGACAAAATTTGCTAATTTGGAAAGAGATTGCAAAGTTATTTTGGGTAATAATAACACTAAGGAATTAGCATAGCTACATTTTAAACGTTTTCTCAGTTGCAGAGATTTTCTCAGGTGAATAACTATATGCATCAATCTTTTCTTCCGTAGACGAAGTGCGGTTGGTTCATCCTCTCGATTGAGGTATTTTCAAGAATCATGAAAGGTTTGAACGCAAATTAGAATCATCAAGATACAAATGAGGTTTAAGATGAAATCAAGTGGCAACCTTGAAGAATTGTTTAGTTTCATATATTATAATCAATATTTTAATTCATTTTAATTGTCCAATGTTATTAGTCCACAGTCGATAGTCCACAGTTGACAGTCCAATAATTCATATAAAGTTTATTATAAAATATTCGAATTTATTAATACGTATCGTGACCCGTGTACATGTCTCAGACTCGATCACAACTCAAAGTATATATATTATTATAGAATCAACCTCAACCATGTATAGAGAACTCGATCATTACTGCATATAGAGTGTCTATGGTTATTCCAAATAATATATATATATATATATATATATATATATATATATATATATATATATATATATATATATATATATATGCGTCGATATGATATGTCAAAACCTTGTATACATGTCCCGATATTTAAAGTGCGTAATACAGAAATTAAATGACAATAAATAAAGTGCGTAAAGTAAATAACAGAAATTAAATGATTATAAATAAAATTGCGAGAATGTAAATTGCGATTATTAATTTGCGATAAATAAAATGTAATCAGTTAGCTAGAAACAATTAGCTAGGAACAATTAGCGTGGATTCTTAGCAAAATTTTTCATAGTTAATTTGTTTGTTTCTAACAAATTTTATTTTGTCAAATGTTTTCTTCATTATGCCACTTGTTGGATTCTGATAGGTCAAAATTCAAATATGAAATTGATTGAAAATGGTTACTCTGTGTTGACGGATATGTATATCGATGAATGTAAGTAAGATAGTAAATGACTGTTGAATCAAGTTCGAAGATTGTACAGTGTAACTTATTAATGCGAAATCTAAATATTCCTCGGGTATTACCTACCCGTTAAAATATTTTCACCATTAACAGTTTGTACAATAAAAAAAATTTAATTACAATCTCTATGAAAACATATATACATATATATTTTCTTCAGACGTAATCATGGATTTAATGAGTCAATGTGATATTAAACTCATCAGATTTACGGCTAGAACTAGAGTACATAATCTCTAAAACATTAGAGATTACATAATTGCCATGAAGGACGAAGATAGTTTATGTAGAACGATTCGTAGAACGATGATTATGCTTGAGGTATAGATTGCGAGGTTGAGACGTGTGATGATGTTGTTGTTGTTATTGGTACTGGTTATTCTGCTGGTGCTGCTGATGGTGGTATTGTTGCTGTCGGTGCTACAAGTGTTGTTGGTGCTGAGGTTGATGATGATGTTGGTGTAGTAAGTATAGCTTGTAATTCACGCACCATTCTTGTCAGGGTTTCTATCCTACCCTCTATCATTTCTATCCATCCACTCATCTGATTCGATAGATCTTGATTATCAATTCGAAGTTCCCTAACTTCTTCTATTATTCCCCTTCGATTGGTATTCGAAAGTAGAGGTTGAATATTTTTTGAGATTGCAGTAACGTGACCTTCGAGGTGGAAAACTTTAGCAAGAAGGGTGAATACAGTGTTGCGCATAGGTTCACCGGTGAGTACATCGTTTTCTCCGATGTTAGGAGGTAAGTTTAGTTCGCGGTAGGGCTCGCCTTCTTCATTTTTCCATCGAGTGAGTAAGTCTCAGACCCACCCCCATCTCCTCCAGAAAGAAAAATAACTAAATGGTTAAGGCACTTCTGGTTCATTGACTTCAGAGTCTGCTTCAATATACATCTCGAAATCGCTTCCGGAACTAATGGAATCCAAGCTAGGTGTAGGATCCATCTCTCACGATCAGTTAAAGGGTTTTGATATGAAATGATTTTCGAATATCGAATGATATTCTAATTATATATAAAATATCTATACATACTTCCAAAGATCCCGTGAATTACGGAGAAAATTAAGGAAACGTGTCAGATAAAGTCTACAGTGACAGATATGCTAAGATATAGATTAGTAGATATGCTAAGATATGAATTTTGTCTATACACTATTCATGCAATCATTGCAGTAAGATGTGTCTAGACTAAGAATGATAAGCAGGTAATTTTCTAAGGATGATAAACTGATGATTTCCGACAAAAATGATAAGCAAAATTTTTGACATGCAGACACGGTCGAAGTCCAGACTCATTAATGCATCCTAACGACTTATCAGTTATACACACTAATGCAGACCTAGTTCGCTAAGACCACCGCTCTGATGCCAACTGAAGCAACCCGTCCTAATCCATCCGGACGAAGTCCATATCGATTACAAACGATTCACAACAGTTGATTACATCGCGAGGTAATTGACCTCTATATGATACATTTTACAAACATTGCATTCGTTTATAAAAGATAAACTTTCGTTACATCGACAGTTGACAAGAATGTATAGCATTTCAAAATATATCCAAATATAATTAACTTAATAATAATCTTGATGAACTCAAAGACTTAAATGCAATGTCTTTTGAAATATGTCATGAATGACTCCAAGTAATATCTCTAATATGAGCAAATGCACAGCGGAAGATTTCTTTCGTACCTGAGAATAAACATGCTTTCAAGTGTCAACCAAAAGGTTGGTGAGTTCATTAGTTTAACATAAATAAACATTTCCATCATTTTAATAGACCACAAGATTTTCATTTCCAGTTCTCATAAATACACGTCTCATGCATAGAGACAAAATAATCATTCATATGGTGAACACCTGGTAACCGACATTCACAAGATGCATATAAGAATATCCCCATCATTCCGGGATCCTCCTTCGGACATGATATAAATTTCGAAGTACTAAAGCATCCGGTACTTTGGATGGGGCTTGTTGGGCCCGATAGATCTATCTTTAAGATTCGCGTCAATTAGGGTGTCTGTTCCCTAATTCTTAGATTACCAGACTTAATAAAAAGGGCATATTTGATTTCGATAATTCAACCATATAATGTAGTTTCAATTACTTGTGTCTATTTCGTAAAACATTTATAAAAATTGCGCATGTATTCTCAGCCCAAAAATATAAAGGGTAAAAAGGCAAATGAAACTCACAATACTGTATTTTGTAGTAAAAATACATATGACGACATTGAACAATGCAGGGTTGGCCTCGGATTCACGAACCTATATCATTTGTATATTCATTAATATATATATATATATATATATATAATAGTAATTGAATAAATATCTTTATTATATTTTAATTTATATATTATGTATAGTTGATTTGTGTATATATTCAATTTAATTTAATATTTGTATTGTTATATTCATACGTCCATATTTATATATATAATTGTTTAGTATTACATTTAAAATCGATAGTTTATCTTTTGTAAGTATTTATATAAATAATCTTAATAAATTGGATGTATATATAGTTATATGAAATTTTATTTTTATTATAGTATATATAATAAGTATATTTATGTATAAAAATATTTATCAATTTGAAAAGATAGTTTTTGATGATAATAATGATTTACTAATAATAATAATAACTTTATTAATAATAATAATATTGTTAATACTGATACTTATAACAATAACAGAATTTTATTGATAATGATAATATTTTTATCTCATAACACTCTTCCTAAGTTTCTAATATCTTCATATAAAAATAATACAAAAAAAAAATGTTTAGTGTTATTACTAATCTTAATGATAATAACTGTAGTTTTTAAATGAATCGAAAAGTTTGATAATAATAATACTGAAAATAATACTTTTGATAAAAATACATAATGCTTAATGATCATAATAATAATAACAACAATCTTTTTATTATTAATGTTAATATTTATATTAATACTTAAGTGACAATAATAATAATAATAAATACATTAATGATACTTATAAGATTTATAATAATGATAATAATAATAATAATAGTTATACTAATTATAATCATAATAACAACAATAATAATAACAATTATAGTAACAATAATCATAATAATTATAATTATAATGGAAAAGAAAAGAAAATATATACCATTTTTAAAGGTTTCTTAAAAAGAATTGCTCAAAATGAGGCTCGAACCTGAGACCTCTCGTTCACCCGCAATACACCCAAACCACTCCTCCATCGACTATCTTTCTGATTATTAATTCATTCCAATTAATTATAACCGTTGCTTCATTGTTCTTAATTCATCTCCTCCCTCAAACCATAAATCGACCAAGGAGCAAAACAGATGGTTAATGTGCTACTAAGTAGTTTTTAGATTTAAAACAGATACGTAAAATAATTAATGAGTGTTTAAATGAATTGGAAAAGAAAAAAAAATTATACATACATATATATATATATATATATATATATATATATATATATATATATATATATATATATATATATATATATATATCAGAAATTTAGTCTGTTGTGTCGTGTTTTACAACAACAAAAAAATCGCTTTTTGAATTCGAGCTCGTATTAGAATATGTTTTCAACATGAAACAGGTTGCAAATACCTCCTAGAATCTTTTTAAATCCTTAATTAATCCAAAAACCACAACCAGAGTTATAATTTCGCGAAGAACAGATGTTGACTTTTTTTAAATTGAAAACTTTGACCTCCGAATTCGAATTCAATACTAAAAATTGTAACTTGAAATCTTGCAGATAGTTTAAACACATGATGTTTAACAATACTGCAGTTATAGATTTTTAAATAAAACCCTAATTCGAATTTTTGGCAAAAAGAATAAAAAGCAGGGTTATCGTGACCTGTTTTCTTGATTTTCTGTGTTTTTATTTCCAAATTCCAATACACGATTTATATAAGATAATAAGTACTTGATTAAACAGTGGAATTGATTCTAATTGATTTGTGGAATTGACTGGTAACGAGTTTGGACAAAAAAATTCAATCAAAAAATAATAAAAACAGAATAAGAAATAAAAACAGAATAAATATGTTATAGGTTCGTACCAATTTATCTGTTATTAATTCAATTAAGTTTTGTTTTGTTTCTAACACTGAATCGACAAGGTTAAAAAATGGATAAGGAAGTATAACAGATTTTGTACATCTTCTTGACTTTTTGTTTATATTTAATTTATAGTAATTATTAATAAATATATTAATAATAAAAATATTTGATAATTTAATGAAAATACTACTACTAATAAATAATAATAATGAAAATGTGAAGATTTTAATAATGACATTAATGATTTCCTAAAAAAATTAATAATAATTATTACTAGGATAATTATAATAATAACAATAATTTTTAATGATAATATCTATAATTAAAATAATAATAATAATAATATAATAACATACATGTATCAAATTTTATATGTTATAATTTTAATAGTATTAATAACACTGATATTAATATTAATAACGGAAGTAATATTAACAACACTAATATAATGTCTATGTTTTATCTTATGATTACATTTATGTTTATTAATTATTTATATAATATATATATTATATATTTTATACCTTTTAACAATTTACATATAGTACTAATTATGTATAGATGTTACATAAATATTTCAACTACTATATATAAATATGTTTTCATTATTAAGTAAATAATTATATTATATATTATTTATATTGAAACAAATAATCTCAGAGTATACATTTAATACTTTGCTAACATTGACAAATTTTGTATGTTCTATCTACTATCTACATTTACATAAATAGTTTTAAATAACAAGGTTAAGTTTTCTTTCACATTCACATAATAGTTCATATATATATATATTTATTTACAATTACAATAATTGTTCGTGAATTGTCGGCACAGTCAAAGGGTAATTGAATATATAAACACAGTTCAAAATTGTTAAGACTTTAACATAACAAACTTTGCTTATCGTGTCGAAACTATAATAAGATTAAGTTTAAATTTGATCGGAAATTGCCGGGTCGTCACAGCGGGTTCGAGCCTAGCGGGTGCCATTTTTTTTATTCCGATTAATTGGAGGTAGTTTCCATTTTTAAATTATTATTGTTATTATATTGTTATTATTACCAATAATAATAATAATAATAATAATAATATTATTATTATTATTATTATTATTATTATTATTATTATTATGGTTATGATAAGTATTATTATTATTAACATTATTATTATGATTATTAATATTGTTATTATTAGTATTGTTATTATTAGTATCATAACTACTAATATTATTCTTATTATTAGTAAAGGTATTAACTAATAATTATTAGTATTATCATTTAAATAAGTATTATTATCATAACTATAATTATTATTATCACCATAAATATTACTATTAGGGTTGTTATTATTATTACTACTAATATTACTATAAGTATTATTATTAAATTCATTAAAATTTGTACTTGTATCATGTTATAATTAATAGTATTATTATTATTATTATTACTACTAGTATTATAATTATTATTATTTTTACTATACTTAATATAATTGTAGTATTGTTATAATTATTATTTTAAACAAACAAATGATATATATATATATATATATATATATATATATATATATATATATATATATATATATATATACATATATATAAAGATACTTAATATATATGACATAACAAAATTTATTTTTTATACAAAATGAGTATATAAAACATATACATATTAATAATATAAATAAAGTATAACTAATAAATTATATATATATATATATATATATATATATATATATATATATATATATATATATATATATATATATATATATATATATATATATATATATATATATTTGTTAAATTACAAGTACATGGTTTAATATATATAAACGAATGATATAGGTTCCGTGAATCCGAGGCCAACCCTACACTTGTTCAATGTTGTCATATGTATTTTTACTACAAAATACAGTATTGTGAGTTTCATTTGCTCCATTTTTAAATGCTTTTGCAATATATATTTTTAGGACTGAGAATACATGCGCTGCTTTTATAAATGCTTTACGAAATAGACACAAGTAATCGAAACTACATTCTATGGTTGAATTATCGAACCGAATATGCCCCTTGTTGAACTTGGTATCCTAAGAATTGGTGTTTATTATAATTGCCACCAATTGACGCGAATCCTAAAGATAGATCTATGGGCTTTGACAAGCCCCCGTCAGAGAATTTGAACTGCTTTAGTACATCGATTTATCATGTCCGATGTGAGTCCCGAAATGATGGGGATATTCTATATGCATCCTGTTAAGGTCGGTTACCAGGTGTTCAATACATATGAATGAATTTTAATTCGCGAGTTACGCGTGACAATATATGAAATCTTGTGGTCTATTAAAATGATGAAAATGAATGATTATGATAAACTAATGAACTCACCAACCTTTTGGTTGACACTTGAAAGCATGTTTATTCTCAGGTATGAAAGAAATCTTCCGCTGTGCATTTCCTCATATTAGAGATATTGCTTGGAGTCATTCATGACATATTTCAAAAGACGTTTCATTCGAGTCGTCGAGTTCTTCAATATTATATTAAGTCAATTATAGTTGGATATATTATGAAATGGTATGCATGCCGTCAACTTTCGATGTAATGAAAGTTTGTCTTTTAAAAACGAATGCAATGTTTGTAAAATGTATCATATCGAGGTCAAGTACCTCGCGATGTAACCAAATGTAATGTATTCGTCCAGATGGATTAGGACGGGGCACTACAACAAACACTCTCATCTATATTAGAGAGAGTTCTAGAGAGTTCTAGTGAGAGATTTGGGGTTTTAGAGAAGAAGAAGCTTGAATCGATCAAAAGCTTGGGTGTTAAAGTTGTTTATCTCATTCTTGGCTACGTTTTGGTAGTGTTGGTAAGCCCTAACTCCGAATTTAATTGTAAGATTCTTGTTTATGTTTAGGGTTTGAGCTTGTTGGGGTTCTAAACCTCATTTCTCATGAAATTGGGGGTTTTGTTGCATTGCTAGTGTAAGTAAACCCGATTATTGTGGGTTTAGGGTTTGATGACGAATTTGGAAGTATTTGTCATGGTTTGGGTGTTAAATCACTAGATTATAATGTGTTAGTGTTTCGATGTTCTTAAAGAACAAGTTTGCTAGTCAAAATGGGTGTTGGCTTGGTTTGGTGTCGAAATGAGTTTTGAGTCAAGTTTTGGTGAATCAAGTGTGTAAATACTTGATTTAGGAGTTAATTGGTGTTTTGAAAATATAACCACTAGCCGTTAGTGATTTTGGGCATTTTCGGGACTTATGTCAAAATGGGTGGATTTGGTTATGACACTAATTTTGAATTAATTGAATGATAAGCACTTTTGTTAAGTGATAAATGGCGTTTGGTATAATTACTACCTAATTAGTAATTTAGTGTTAAGACCTAGGTTGGTTTAAATGGTGACAAGTATAAACGAGGTTAAATTGTACTTGTTTGAATGGGTCGGAATTACCACCTGTAGTGCTAATTGGTGAAGTCCCCTTTAGGTTTCTAAATGGGCGGTTTGTGGAGGTCGGTATAAACCCTTGGTTAAGGGTGTTGGAGTCAAATTCTCTCGTAGAGAATGTATGTTGATTGTTTGTATACCTATATGCTTATTATAGGTAAAAGCTTGCTCGGTTGCGTTTGGTGGAGATTTCACGTATGGTTTGTATTGCTCGAGTTCGAGGTGAGTTGAATAATTATATGCGTATGTATATAATGTATTTATTTGTATGCTATGGTATGAACCAAAGAGCCGGTAGTGCCATAGTATGTGCGAGCGTGCTATGATGTGAACCAAAGAGCCGGTAGCGTCATAGTACGTGTGTTGTAGTGTGAACCAAAGAGCCGGTAGCACTACAGCATGAGTTATTAGAGTGTGAACCAAAGAGCCGGTAGCACTTTAGAGAGAGTATGACTCGGGTTATTATAACGACCCTCATTTTTTCCATTCTATATTTTTCCAATATTAAAAGCCCAAACAATATAATTAAAACTTAATGATTAAACTTTAATCAACAATTGTTAAGTGTTAAGAGTTAGAAAAACATATTAATTAACTTTGTACAAAAATTGACAAGTTAATAAAAGATGAAAATAATAAACTGTTAGTCGACACTCACTGCTAATTAAAATTTATGCATTTATGTAATATTATAACTAATAACCTATAAGTAATAAATAAAAAGTGACATTTATATAAATAATAAAACAATTGGGAACTAAATATATGCAAGTCATGAATTAGTAAAAAGAAAATAATACTTATCATGTAGTAAATGTAAAAATAATAATAATAATAATAGTAATAATAATGAGACTAAAAAAATCTTACATCCTTATGTTGACTAAAAATAAAGTGTAAACTAGTACATCCTTATGTTGACTAATTATAAACTAGTACCACCTATTGTTGACTAAAAATTATAAAACAAAATAAAATCATTAATTAGAACATCCTTATGTTGACTAACACTCTAATACTTGCACTATATAAACACCTAGTTTCTCATTCACAAATCACACCAAAATCCTCTCTCAAAAACAATCTCTCCCTCTCCCTCTCTTGTGGTATTCGGATCTTCAAGCTTGTTCTTCGTGTTCTTCAAGAATCTTCAAGGAGTTCTTCAAGATTTTCAAGGCTTTGATCTTCCATCTTCATCGTGTTCATCTTTTCTTTGTTAATTATCTTGAATCTTCAAAGGTATAACATAAACCCTAAACTATTTACATAAACTTTGATCTTTGATAATTCATATTCATATTATAAACTTGTTATTCATAAGTATATACATAAACACACCTAGATTAATATATACATATATACATGTAAAAAAAAATATTTTTATATATATATATATACATATATATATACGAATTATATATACATATACATATTAAAACCTTAAACCCTAATTACACCTAAACTATAATTCTTAAACCCTAATTAATTAAACTCTAAACATTTATGAAACCCTAGGACATTAATTACTAAACCCTAGTTATTAATTACTACTTTAATTAACTAACCCTAATTAATGAAACCCTAATACTACTTATACTAGTACTTAACATGTATACACTATTACTATTACTAGCACCTATAACCTACTAATTATATTGTAGCACAAAAACATTTTGGGATATGTATTAGAGATGTATAGATCTTCGAACTTTCTTGACGAATGGTTTCTACGAGATTCTAGGCAGAGGGTTTGGATTTCCGATTTAAAGGGTCCTATGGCTCAAGCCCCTAGATCTAAATTAGCCATTCGAAGGGAAAGGGGTGATTGGAAGCTTATCTAATACGGCAAGTATCCTAAAATGGAAACACTCATAAAAGTAGAAACTCTCTAGTCATAGAAACTTAGTAAAATAAGAAACTTTCTAAAAATAGAAACTTTATAAAAATAGTAACTTACTAGGAATAGAAACTTAGTAAAACAAACTATACTTAAACACATACTTAAACTTAAACATGGGCAAAACACTTAACTACTCTTAAATGTCAATAGGTTGACTTTCCTGCTCACTCGTTCAACTCTCTATTCCGAGGAATAACTCTCTCTACTTACTAAGGTGAATTTCATAGCCCCACTTTTGACTATTTCATTAATGTTTTGAAACTATGGGGTGAGACACATGCTTGCTTTTAAATTTTTAACATGCAATATTTTAATAACTGTTTTACAATATTTATATACGTGAATTTCATAGCCCCACTTTTTACTATTTCATTACTGTTTTGAAACTATGGGGTGAGACACATGCTTGCTTTTAAATTTTTAACATGCATTATTTTAATAACAGTTTTACAATATTTATATACGTGAATTTCATAGCCCCACTTTTTACTATTTCATTACTGTTTTGAAACTATGGGGTGAGACACATGCTTGCTTTTAAATTTTTAACATGCAATATTTTAATAACTGTTTTACAATATTTATATATATGAATTCATAGCCCCACTTTTTACTGTTTCATAACTGTTTTATAACTTTTGGGGTGAGAATACATGCATAACTTTTATAACTGTTTTACACGTATTAACTATTAAACTGTGATATGTTGGGCTATGACCAGCAAGCCCCCAACCGATAAGTATAAACGATAACTTGTTACGGGGTAAACTTGAAAGTCTAGTCTAAATATCAGTACTTACACGTATCTACTATTAAACTGTGATATGTTGGGCTATGACCAGCAAGCCCCCAACCGACAAGTATAAACGATAACTTGACACGGGGTAAACTTGAAAGTCTAGTCTAAATATCAGTACCAACTGTTAAAACTATGCTATACCCGGCTATGTCCGACTAAGTCCCTACAGTGATATTTTTAAGTGCTGCGGCATGCTTATTTATTGGGGGTAGGCCTATCGAGAGTAACGTCCCCGATACATTTGACTAAGTCTTTGTATTACTTGATAATGAAATTAAACCGACAAGGACAGACACAACTTGTCATGGGGCAAACTTGAATGTTTAGTCTAAATATCACGCACTGGCATAACTTTTGGATCTGCGAGATCTACTTTTTGATCCTGCGGGAGATCAACTTTACAACTAAATCTTGTGGTCTAAAAACAACGATAACTACTTTTGTTAAACCTATGAACTTCACTCAACCTTTTTGGTTGACACTTTAGCATGTTTTGTCTCAGGTGCTGTTTGATTCAAGCTTTCTTATCTACTACTTATGTGATGCTACTTGGACTTAGGATCAAGAGATATCGCATTTATTACTTCTGCATATGAACAATTACTTTATCGTTATTTCCATTATTGTAACGACATTTCATTTTCCGCTGCGTACTCAATAAAGTTAAATTTTCTCATTTAGTATTGTTCTCGTATTATAATATGTTGGTTTATTTGATATTAGTAACGTTTCTTCCAGACCCTATTGGGAGGATGTTACAGATTGGTATCAGAGCATAACCAGGCTGTTATAGAGAACCAGGATTGCAATTTTATGTGTGCCTTACTTGCTAGCTAGGGTGCCTTAGCAATCTAGGAAACTATAACCTTTCCTGCCTTACACTTAAAGCACTTAGGATTGCCTTATAATCTTAACAATCATGCTTTACCAAACTTGACTTAAAGATTCTAATCAAAGTCTCTTTCCTAATGTAGGACTACAACTTTTCTTGACCATAGTGCCTTTAATTGTTGCCTTTAACTGTTAAATGCTACACTATACTTTATAAACTTTACTTATCTTAGAATGACGAGCTAATCTAAGAACTCTGCTCACTTTCCTGAGTACTATCCAATTACACCACCGCATCTAAATGCGACACAATGATTTCAGAAATTCTTGACATTCATAAGTCATCTATCATGGTTATGTGTATTACATATGTATTACATGAAATATTATCCATGATTTTGAAACTCTTATAATTGTTACTACTCACACACAAACGTATATAACTCCCTGTTATATCACGTACCTATATGCCTTATGCCTTTATGCATCGGTTTATGAATCGAAAAATGTCATTGGGTTATCACAGTATACGAATTGAAAGTCTTTAATCAAAAGATTATTAGATTACATACTTATCACTTTATGATCTCGACACGTCATACTGCCATTATTAAAGTATAGACACATCATATCTTATTATATCTTATCGTATCTATCCCAATAGATTTTGTCTAACACTTTTCCTAAATTCCCTCCGTAAATTACGGAAATCTTTTTGCTATATACACGTATTCGAGGAGACGAATATATCATCCAGTATTCAACACTAATCTCATATCAAAAACCCTAATTCCAAACACATAATATGGATTCCTCGAACTCTTCGAGCTCCAATGGCAGCGTAACCGGAATGAACCAACCAATCAGCCATCATCTATTTTGGATGAATTGGGGATGGGTTCGTAGTAAACTTAATCAATGGAGACAAGAAGAAGGTGATCCCTTCCACCAACCGAATTCACCTCTTGGTGAAGAACCTGAAGCACTTACTGGCGAACCCGTTCGGAACACTATTTTCACCCTCATTTCCAGGATATCCAGTCACGAATATATAATATCTAAAATTTTAGATCTTATTCATCCACTTGTCCGAACCGCCAATCATCCCGGAATAATAGAAGAAGTCAACGAGCTTCGCTTTCGAGTAGTGGCTCTGGAGAATATGGTGCGAAACCTACGAACACCAGCAGCAGCACCAGCAGCATAACCAGTACCACCAGTACCATCAGCATCACCACCAACATCACCACCAACATCACCAGCTTCACCAACGACAACATCCGCATTCCACGCCTCAACATCGCACTCAGTACCTCAAACATCAACATCATACGCCCCATAGATACCAAGGAATATTATTAATAATGAGTTAAGATGTATTGACTCATTCTTCCTGAAGAATTACATATGTATACTTTATATATATGGATTGGAACAATAATAAATCTTTTCGTACTAAGCTATTACGTGTGAATCTTAACTAGTATGTACTACATGGTTAATTCATATCATAATATGCTATGATGTACATCTTTTGTTAATAACTTAACAATCGTTAATCATTGCTTCAATACAATAAACTCCATTTCGTAATAAACCAAGTGTATTACTCAAATATATGATTGATTGTATACTTTAATTTTCGATGTACTCGAAACTTTCTAGAAAATATCATTAGTGCCTTATGAATTTCACAAGAATTCTAAGAGCACCAACATCATATACCGAAGTATATCAATAACAATGAACGATGAAGTATTAATTCATAACTTCATTAGCGAAATATTTCACGACAATTATGAAATCTCTAAGGTTTTGGAGATTATTTATTCTCGTTTCAACAGCAAATCAAATGAGTTTAATATTATATTAGCTCATTAAAACCATGATTACATCTGAAGAATACATATATGAACGTATATCTTCTCTTTTGTACAAACTGTTAATTGTGAAAATATTTTAATGGGTAGGTAATACCCGAGAAATATTTATATCTCACATTAATATGTTACATTGTACATTCTTCAAATTCTGATTCAATAATCAGTAACTATACTACTTACATCCATATATGTATCCGCGCACCAAAGAACAACCATTTTCATTCAAATCAAATTACATATTCTGAATTTGACATATCAGAATTCAAGTAAAGCTATAGCAGATGTTATCTTCCTAAAGATCACTACATTCATGAATTATATTCATTCATATTCTATGATGAATTATCACATCAAACCACCAAAATTATCATTCATTACTTTTGAAATCAACAACGCCTATTCGTCAACCATTAGATCCATTAACGATTACAATCAGCGTTTAATCATCTAAAAATAAAATTTCTTGAAACCATCTCGGGTTGTCAATCAATGATTCAGATTCGTTAACCTTGAGAATGCTGACGAAGCAGCAAATGCTATAGATGTTCTTAAGGGCTAACAGTTTGATAGTAAAGAATGGTACGTTGGAAAAGCCCAAAAGAAAATTTGGAACTGAAAAACGGATTGAGCTAACCATGGAGGAGACCAAGGACAAACACAAGGGTCAAACCCTATATTCAAAGAATCCAGGTAATTTTGGATCCGGTGAAATCTTTAGAGAATATCTTGCTCCGAAGTCATGTTAAAAGCTTGCGGAAAATTTTTCTTCATCAACTTTCGAACTTAGAAATTCCAAAATATCATCATAAATATCCTCTATATTTCGAAAGATATCTTCATAACGATTCATGTCCGCAATTAAGTATCTCTTTGCGATATCTTTATAAAGGAAACTGTTTTAGTTTCTATATTCTGTAAAATTCGAGTTTAAATTATAAATGCTTTGAAGAAGTGTTGGGAATTGAAGCATGAGTTAGTATAATATAATGACGTTAGGCCAACGTGATTATATTACAGTAAGTCATGCTAAGTTTTTAATGGAAGATGATGATTCATAGATTTTATAATCATCATTTTCCATGTTACACGACTCTTACATTCTATTTAACCTCTAAATATATCAAGAACATATTTTTCTTGATGATTCGGTCTTTTCCGGATATTCTGGTAATATGACAAATCAAATCGTGCTATTACATTTCCTTTCTACTTTATATATTATGATCATTCGAAACTTCATACTTATGAATTCTGGACCATTACTCGCTTGACTTGAAGTCGGGAAGAAGAAACAAAAGCATAAAGCTCCGACATATAAGGGAAAATATAAAGCCCGATAACGACTCCGAAATTACAAACCGTGTATATCAATGCGTATAGCAATATAAAGACACGGGATAATTAAAAACACTATAACCCCAAGAGCATAGTAGAAGTAAACAGATTCCTCTGGCGGTAAAAGAAAAAGAAGAATGACTGCATAGATGGTCAATATAATAACCAGGATCAGAACTGGATTAAGCATTTTCTTAATCTTTTGGAAGTTTGAATTGAGAAAGAAAGTATAGAAGTGGTGAAGATAATGAAACGAAAGAAGCTAATTTATAGCAAAATTCCAAACACATCAATCGAGGCAAATCACCGCATTTAATCAAACAAATCTCAAAATTTCGTAAATACCGGAGAATCAAATCTTATAGATTACGAAGATTTCCTTTAATTCCTTGAATTCCGGAAATCAATCGTGACTACGTCAAAAGTTAAGGCGAACATTTAATTTTCTCATTTCACTCTTTTATGATAGCTTCATTTATACTCTTCCTATAAACGAATCGTTTTATCCATATTATTCAATAGTGATAAAACTTTATTTTTCAACTTATATTCATCATTAAAATATTCTTGTTGTAAACAATGAAGATCTCTATCAAATTTCATGACTGTGATTTTCACGAACTCCTCTTTCTTTGTCTGCCCTAATATTGTGGCATAAAATGCTCAAGGTTTTAAATGAGCTCAGTACTATTCATAACACATTTCATGTATCCAATTTACTGAAATGACTTGTATAACATCATCATTTTGAATGATATTCGCATTAATGATAAAATGCACTTCGTTGAATAACCTATAGAAATCATGGAAGGAGAGGTCAAACAAACGCGTAAAAGCAATATACCTATCGTTAAAGTCCGTTGGAATTCGCGTAGAGGCCCCGAATATACCTGGGAATGCAAAGACCATATGAAACGGAAATATCCCCATCTCTTCTCAACTGCCGATGCAAACGAGGAAACTACCTAAAAACTTCGGGACGAAGTTTTCAATAACGGGGAGGTACTATAACGACCCTCATTTTTTCCATTCTATATTTTTCCAATATTAAAAGCCCAAACAATATAATTAAAACTTAATGATTAAACTTTAATCAACAATTGTTAAGTGTTAAGAGTTAGAAAAACATATTAATTAACTTTGTACAAAAATTGACAAGTTAATAAAAGATGAAAATAATAAACTGTTAGTCGACACTCACTGCTAATTAAAATTTATGCATTTATGTAATATTATAACTAATAACCTATAAGTAATAAATAAAAAGTGACATTTATATAAATAATAAAACAATTGGGAACTAAATATATGCAAGTCATGAATTAGTAAAAAGAAAATAATACTTATCATGTAGTAAATGTAAAAATAATAATAATAATAATAGTAATAATAATGAGACTAAAAAAATCTTACATCCTTATGTTGACTAAAAATAAAGTGTAAACTAGTACATCCTTATGTTGACTAATTATAAACTAGTACCACCTATTGTTGACTAAAAATTATAAAACAAAATAAAATCATTAATTAGAACATCCTTATGTTGACTAACACTCTAATACTTGCACTATATAAACACCTAGTTTCTCATTCACAAATCACACCAAAATCCTCTCTCAAAAACAATCTCTCCCTCTCCCTCTCTTGTGGTATTCGGATCTTCAAGCTTGTTCTTCGTGTTCTTCAAGAATCTTCAAGGAGTTCTTCAAGATTTTCAAGGCTTTGATCTTCCATCTTCATCGTGTTCATCTTTTCTTTGTTAATTATCTTGAATCTTCAAAGGTATAACATAAACCCTAAACTATTTACATAAACTTTGATCTTTGATAATTCATATTCATATTATAAACTTGTTATTCATAAGTATATACATAAACACACCTAGATTAATATATACATATATACATGTAAAAAAAAATATTTTTATATATATATATATACATATATATATACGAATTATATATACATATACATATTAAAACCTTAAACCCTAATTACACCTAAACTATAATTCTTAAACCCTAATTAATTAAACTCTAAACATTTATGAAACCCTAGGACATTAATTACTAAACCCTAGTTATTAATTACTACTTTAATTAACTAACCCTAATTAATGAAACCCTAATACTACTTATACTAGTACTTAACATGTATACACTATTACTATTACTAGCACCTATAACCTACTAATTATATTGTAGCACAAAAACATTTTGGGATATGTATTAGAGATGTATAGATCTTCGAACTTTCTTGACGAATGGTTTCTACGAGATTCTAGGCAGAGGGTTTGGATTTCCGATTTAAAGGGTCCTATGGGTCAAGCCCCTAGATCTAAATTAGCCATTCGAAGGGAAAGGGGTGATTGGAAGCTTATCTAATACGGCAAGTATCCTAAAATGGAAACAGTCATAAAAGTAGAAACTCTCTAGTCATAGAAACTTAGTAAAATAAGAAACTTTCTAAAAATAGAAACTTTATAAAAATAGTAACTTACTAGGAATAGAAACTTAGTAAAACAAACTATACTTAAACACATACTTAAACTTAAACATGGGCAAAACACTTAACTACTCTTAAATGTCAATAGGTTGACTTTCCTGCTCACTCGTTCAACTCTCTATTCCGAGGAATAACTCTCTCTACTTACTAAGGTGAATTTCATAGCCCCACTTTTGACTATTTCATTAATGTTTTGAAACTATGGGGTGAGACACATGCTTGCTTTTAAATTTTTAACATGCAATATTTTAATAACTGTTTTACAATATTTATATACGTGAATTTCATAGCCCCACTTTTTACTATTTCATTACTGTTTTGAAACTATGGGGTGAGACACATGCTTGCTTTTAAATTTTTAACATGCATTATTTTAATAACAGTTTTACAATATTTATATACGTGAATTTCATAGCCCCACTTTTTACTATTTCATTACTGTTTTGAAACTATGGGGTGAGACACATGCTTGCTTTTAAATTTTTAACATGCAATATTTTAATAACTGTTTTACAATATTTATATACATGAATTCATAGCCCCACTTTTTACTGTTTCATAACTGTTTTATAACTTTTGGGGTGAGAATACATGCATAACTTTTATAACTGTTTTACACGTATTAACTATTAAACTGTGATATGTTGGGCTATGACCAGCAAGCCCCCAACCGATAAGTATAAACGATAACTTGTTACGGGGTAAACTTGAAAGTCTAGTCTAAATATCAGTACTTACACGTATCTACTATTAAACTGTGATATGTTGGGCTATGACCAGCAAGCCCCCAACCGACAAGTATAAACGATAACTTGACACGGGGTAAACTTGAAAGTCTAGTCTAAATATCAGTACCAACTGTTAAAACTATGCTATACCCGGCTATGTCCGACTAAGTCCCTACAGTGATATTTTTAAGTGCTGCGGCATGCTTATTTATTGGGGGTAGGCCTATCGAGAGTAACGTCCCCGATACATTTGACTAAGTCTTTGTATTACTTGATAATGAAATTAAACCGACAAGGACAGACACAACTTGTCATGGGGCAAACTTGAATGTTTAGTCTAAATATCACGCACTGGCATAACTTTTGGATCTGCGAGATCTACTTTTTGATCCTGCGGGAGATCAACTTTACAACTAAATCTTGTGGTCTAAAAACAACGATAACTACTTTTGTTAAACCTATGAACTTCACTCAACCTTTTTGGTTGACACTTTAGCATGTTTTGTCTCAGGTGCTGTTTGATTCAAGCTTTCTTATCTACTACTTATGTGATGCTACTTGGACTTAGGATCAAGAGATATCGCATTTATTACTTCTGCATATGAACAATTACTTTATCGTTATTTCCATTATTGTAACGACATTTCATTTTCCGCTGCGTACTCAATAAAGTTAAATTTTCTCATTTAGTATTGTTCTCGTATTATAATATGTTGGTTTATTTGATATTAGTAACGTTTCTTCCAGACCCTATTGGGAGGATGTTACAGTTATGATGTGAACCAAAGAGCCGGTAGCATCATAACCGATGCGTATGGTGTGAACCAAAGAGCTGGTAGCACCATGACGCGAGAATGGTTAACCATGGTTGTGAGAATTTTGTTTTAGCATGTTAAATTGTGAACTATATGCTATTGATGTTGCTAGCTTATTGTGAATTGCGGATATTAGTTTTATGCATGATGATTGCATGGTTGTTGAATTGCTAACTTGTATGCTGTATTGTGTAAGTGATTGCAAGTAAGTAGATTATATATGTATATGTATAATTATTGCATTCACTAAGCGTTAGCTTACCCCTCTCGTTGTTTACCTTTTTACAGGTATTGTGTTATGAAGCTAGCTAGTTGCTAGACTAGTTGCGTAGGAGCGCTTGGGCTCGATGGGGTAGCTTTTGGATATGTGGACGCGGATTGGGGATTTGGTAGTCCCCGAGATTATGCTCTTGGTATCGGGTTGGGTTATAGAGTCCTAACTCGTCCAAATGAAAATTGGGTTGAAACTTGTATTTTTAGACTTAATGGTAATTTGGGCATATGTGGGCCTGGTGTCGTAAAACTTGTTTTATTATTGGAACGTGTTAGTTTTACCTAATAAAATATGTTGTGAAAAGCGCCTCGTCTAAAAGTGTCGGGAAGTAGGAGATCTTTAAACCAAAATGGAAATTTCGGACAGAAGCTGAAATGGTCTGTGCGCGCCGTGCACAGAAGGGGCTGAGTGCCGCGCAACCCTCTGTTTAAAAAATATATATTTTGCATATTCGGTTGTATAACTGGTTGAGTCGTTACAATCAACATACAAGATCAAGAAGACTACTTTGCTCCCACTAGCTCTAATGTAAACACAGGGTTCATCTCCGTTTTGAGAAAAACCAAAATCTTTGATTTTCTCATCAAACTTAAGATTCCAGCTCCTGGATGCTTGCTTCAATCCATAAAAGGACTTTAGAAGCTTGCATACTTTATTAGGATACTTTGGATTCACAAACCCTTCCGGCTGAACCATATATACGTCTTCGCTTAGGTCACCATTTAAGAAAGCGGTTTTGACATCCATTTGCCATATTTCATAATCATGAAAAGCAGCTATGGCAATAAGTATCCTAATTGATTTAATGCTCGCGACTGGTGAAAAAGTTTCCTCATAATCAATTCGTTGAGTTTGAGTATAACCTTTTGCCACCAATCGAGCCTTAAAAGTGTTTACATTACCGTCCATGTCAGCCTTCTTCTTGAAGACCCATTTACACCCCACTGTCTTGCAATTGGGTGGAAGATCAATTAAGTCCCATACTTGATTATCTTTCATGGACTGCATCTCTGCCTTCATAGCATCTCGCCATTTGTTATATTCTGGATCTGATATAGCCTCAAGGTAGCTAGAGGGTTCATCATAATCCCCTAGATGAGGTTCATCTGAATTAATCAGAAGATTTAGCCTCTCTGGTCGATGAGGAGTTCTACTAGATCTACGAATTACAGGTGCAACACGTTCTGGCTCACCAACAGTGTGTTCAGCTTCAACGTACAGTTGGCTAGTGTCTTCAGAAGGTGTGTTACTTTGTGATTCTTGAATTTCTTCAAGATCTACTTTACTCCCACTGACTTCTTGTAAGAGAAGATCTCTTTCAAAGAATTCAGCAAACCGAGCAGTAAACACTTTGTTTTCAGCTTGGTAGTAAAAGTAGTAACCCATTGTTTCCTTTGGGTATCCCACAAAGTGACATTTGATACCTTTGGGTTCTAACTTGTTTGAAGTGTCACGTTTCACATACGCTTCACAACCTCAGACTTTCAAATAAGACAACTTAGAACTCTTTCCATGCCATAACTCATATGGTGTCTTTTCTACCTTCTTGGTTGGAACCATATTGAGTATGCGTGCAGCAGACTCTAATGCATAACCCCAAAAAGACATTGGTAGAGTAGTTAGACTCATCATAGATCGAACCATATCAAGTAAAGTTCGATTCCTCCATTCAGACACACCATTGTGTTGTGGTGTGTAAGGTGGAGTGAACTGTGAGACAATCCCACGATTCTTCAGGTGGTCCAAAAACTTTTGACTCATATATTCCCCTCCCCGATCAGAGCGAAGGGTTTTAATGGTCTTTCCAAGTTGATTCTCTACTTCATTTTGGAAGATTTTAAACGTTTCAAAAACTTCTTATTTATGTTTCAGCAAGTAAACATAACCATATCTACTATAATCATCCGTAAATGTAACGAAGTATGATTCACCATGTCTAGACATAGTTCTAAAAGGGCCACATACATCAGTATGTATTAGTCCTAAAAGATCTTTAGCCCTTTCACCTAAACCGGAGAAAGGAGCCTTTGTCATCTTTCCACATAAACATGACTTGCACACATCAAATGACTCAGAGCCAGTTGATTCCAAAAGCCGTTCAGATTGGAATTTTGAAATGCGTTGTTTGTTTATATGACCAAGACGACAATGTCATAGATAGGTATTATTCAAGTCTTGCTTGATTCATTTGGCAGTACAGGTATATATAGAATTATTATTTGAAATCACACCATGCATATCAATTTCAAAAATACCATCACGTGGATACACATTAAAATAAAAGATATTATCCTTAGAAACTGAAATACCAAAGTGCGTAAATGTAAGTTTAAAACCAACATCTTTCAAAAGAGAAACTGAAACTACGTTGCTCGTAATACTAGGAGCATAATGACATTGTTCCAACAAAATAATAAGACCACTAGGTAGAGTAAGCTCATAGGTGCCAATAGCTTCAATAGCAGCTCGATCCCCATTGCCCACTCATAAATCCAGTGAGCCTTTCTTCAGTCTCTTACTTCTTCTCATTCCCTGCATATTGTTACAGATGTGAGTACCACAACCAGTATCAAAAATCCAGGAATCACTAGAAAAAGTATATAACTGTATATGAAATATACCTGATTTGCTGGTTTCGCCAGCTTTGCCTTTCTCAACTCAGATAGGTAGGAAGGACAGGTCCACCTCCAGTGGCCAACTTTTCCACAGTGGAAACATTCGGCGTCTTTCGCTGGGTTTTCTTTCTTGGGAGGTGGTGGAATCATCTTCTTAGCAATTGACTTGCCTTTTCCTTTTCCCCAAGTTTTCGGCTTATTCTTTTTCACCTTACCATCCCTAATCATCAGGATGCCCGAATTGGAAACCTTAGATGGAATGTTCTGTTCAGCAGTTTTGAGCATCGAGTGCACCTCTGCCAGAGATTTCTCCCAACCTTGCATATTATAATTCATCACAAATTGGTGATACGATTTTGGTAGTGAAGCCAAAACCGTGTTCACAGCCAAGTTAGGCGGCAAGGTAGTTCCAAGTTTTTCCAATCGGTCAATGTAGCTTTTCATTTTCAAGACATGAGAGCTCACTGATTGACCCTTCTCCATTTTGCATGTTTGAAGAAGCTTATAAGTTTCATATAACTCTTGACTAGCTTGTTTCTGAAACATATTTTTCAGCTCAGTCATCATATCATATGCTGTACGATCTTCCATTTCCTTTTGGAGGTCAAAAGTCATACTAGCAAGTATGATTAAAGCTATCTTCTCTTGCTCATTAAACAACTTCTGATAAGCATTCTTTTAAGCAGAAGTAGCTGTCTCAGGAGGAGCTTCGGGTAAGGGTTCTTCAATTTTGTTCAACTTCCCATCATATTTGAGAACGATTCTCAAGTTGCGGTACCAGTCTAGGAAGTTTGAACCATTGAGTTTCTCCTTCTCCAATAAAGAACGGAGATTGTTTTGGTTTACGTTTTGATTGTTTGATATCTACAAAAGAACAAGATTCAATTTAGTATTTTTGATATAAAATTTTAATAAATTAACTACTCAAGTTTTTATATATTTTAAAAACAATTAATTTACGAAAGCCTAAGATCCACATAGAGGTTCCATAGCCACATCTATTGATCAGCTAGCAGTTATGGAGTCTATTGGTAGGTAGCGGGTACCAATAATTTCCGACCAAATTTAAACTTAAATCTTTATATGTTTCTGACACGATAAGCAAAGTCTGTAATGTTGAGTCTCGAAAATTTTGGAACTATGTTCATATAATCAATTACCTTTGACTATCCCCGAAGATTCACGAACAATAGATATGTACATGTAAATAAGTATGTATTAATATTAATTTGTTATAGTAATTTTATTATTATTACCATTATCATTAATATTATTACTAATATAAATATTAATATTATTATTATCATCATGACTACTAAAAATCACTAAAATCATTATAAATACAACTTACTATTATTAGCATTATTAATATTGAGAGTATTACTATCTTTAATATATCTTATTGTATTTATTATTAAAAGTAAAAATGAAATAAATAATTACATGAAATCTATTTTGTTAGATGTATTAGCCAATTTGTTAAGATTGCCTGATCACCCGCGAATAAATATAAACACATAAATAATAAAATATGAAAAGTTGTTTTGTCAAGTACTGTATCATATCAGTGTCTATTAGTTAACTAAAAGCAACAAGTAACAAGCTGATTCGTGAGATAGAATGATTAAAGTAAGTTTCCCTGTATATGATTGACTAATGTTTTCTTTCTTTCCTCATCATATTCCTTATCTCGTATATATCACATAAAATATTTCATTTTATTAAATAATTATGTATTAATATTAAATTGTTATATTAATATTATTATTATAATTATTAATTATTATTATCAATAATATAATTACTAATTTTATAATTAATATTATTAGTAATATCATTATTTCTAAATTTATTACTAAAATTATTATAAAAATTGTTATTGTTATTACAATACAACTAATTATCAATTTCCCTAATAAAATTATTACTATGTATTATTATTATTATTATTATTATTATTATTATTATTATTATTATTATTATTATTATTATTATTATTATTATTATTAGTATTTTGATTTTTATTAATATAATTATAATTAATAATTATTAAAATCTATTATATAAATCGTAAATAAGGATTGGGAATGAGAAACAGATTGAAGTTGCTTTCATACTATAATAGGTTTACAAATTCGTACCAATCACGAATTAATCAGATAGATAGATTACAAATTCTGTTATAAATCAGAATCAAAATTTTGTATTTTTCTCTTGTTTCTGTCTTTCTCCTCTTATTCGTGATTCTTTATCGACTAATATCTTCACAAAAGTACAAGACTTAATACATTCCTGTCTCAGCAAATATCATTCACTTGTATCACATAAACTCTCTGCTACAATTCGTGAAAACACACAGCTATTCAATGAAACTAAAATCGGTACCTGTTCTTGTCTCATTTTATCCAAAGCTCAAAACCAAGCGAAATTCTAAATTGTGTAAATGTAGAAAGGTTAGAAATCCTCCATTTAAACTATCTGCAAATTTTTAGACTCTAATTCTTTCGATTAAATCCAAATTTTGAAGTCAAAGTTTTTATGAGAAAAAGTCAAACGTCGTTCAAAAATCAAATTGAAGGTTTTGAGGTAATTTCTGTTACAATTGATAATTTCAGAAGTTTCTATGAATAATTTATGATCGATTTCATGTTGTAATTACAAGCTAAAAGTGTCAAATTTTTAAAATCAAGGTTTGAGTTTATATATTTCTTTCGTGTTCTTCAGTTACTGTCAAAAAAAAAGAGATTCGTTTTATGTTCTGTTGATCCCAAACCACAAACAATCAGATATATATTTTAAATCATGAAACTAATTGAGAAACTTGTTATTACATGGGTTTGATCCTTGGACGTTTGTTTTGAGGTTGAAGAAGAAAATGGAACTAGTTTTATACGGGATAGATACTTAAGAAATCAGTATACTTTCAGAAAATGGGCGACAACCCAACGGTTTGGAATGGTTGTCGGGGAGCGAGAGGTCGCGGGTTTGAGTCCGATCCGTGGCAATTCTTTTTAGAAAGAGCTTATAAGGGTATACACAATTATTTTTATTTCTATTATTATTATTATGATTATTAATATTATTGTTATGAATATTATTATTAATTATTAATGTTATTATTACAATTATTATTACAAGTATTATAAATATTATTATTATTATTATTATTATTATTATTATTATTAAGTATGAGTATTATTATTATTATTAGTATTTTTATTAATAAGTATTATGAATATCATCATTATTATTATCATTAATCTGATTAGTATAATTCTATAACTATTAGTATTATCATTATGTATTATTATTATTTTTAGTATTATTACCTTACTTATAATTATTATTATCATAAGAATTATTATTAATGTTATCATTATTATTATTAGCATGATTATCATTATTAATACTGTTATCATTAAAAAGTATTATCATTATAATCATTATCACTTTATTAACATGAAAACTAATACTAGTATTATTATTAATATTATCAATATCATTGTTTTTAAAATTAGTATGATTATGAATATAAAGATTTTTAGTAATACAATAAGATTTCAAATGTAAAAATTTTGATATTATTATGAAAATGATTAAAATTTTAAGTTAAAGGAATCATTAAAATTATTATAATTATTGTTATCATAATTATTGTAATACAACAAAGTATCATTATCATTATTAATATCATTATCCTTATTAACAATATTATTCTTATTACTTTTATCATTATTATTATATAGTATCATTATAATTACTAATATTAGTATTATCAAAATTATTAATTTCAAAAATAAATGATCTTCATATAAAAGTATATTTAATATATATATATATATATATATATATATATATATAACTTAACTATATTAATATTTTTTATATATAAAATGGAGTTATTTAATTAAATAATAAAATATATAAGTTATTGATATAAAAATCATATCAATAATAATAATATGTATATTTGTTCGATTACAATTATGTGTGTTAATATATATACAAATGATATAGGTTCGTGAATCCGAGGCCAACCCTGCATTGTTCAGTATCGTCGTATGCATATTTTTACTACAAAATATCTTATCGTGAGTTTATTTGATTCCCTTTTACTCTTTATATTTTTGGGACTGAGAATACATACGCTGTTTTACAAATGCGTTATTAAATGCTTTTGAAATATATTTTGAACTGAGAATACATGAAATGCTTTTATAAATGTTTGACGAGATAGACACAAGCAAAACATTCCTCGAATGAATTATTATACAGACAGAAGTTCTGTGGATTACTATTGAATTAGTTGGACGTTATAATTGCCACTAATTGTTATGAATATTTTCCCCTGATTATTATTGCTTGGTAACCTAAGAATTAGAAATGGGTATGGCCCTAATTCACGAGAATCCTAAAGGTAGCTACCGGGTTTAACACCCCCACCCAGAATGTTCACTAGACGGAAGAGCTAGTGGGCGTGGTGTTTAGTACTTCGAAGTTTATATATTATACAGACGAGATGTTCTATTTTTGCAGATATTATTGATGCGCATTATATGTTAAGGTCGGTTACCATGTTGAGCAATGAAATCAAAATGAATGTTATGTATCGAGAGAATGATTTTTATACACAGGTTATGTGTATTAGTTTTGTGCACAAGATATGTGTACGATTATTAAAAATCGTGAGGCAACTTACGGGGGAGAAAAGGATACGAACCTACTCTGCCAAGCATTATGAAAAATGGTTTAGTACACGAGATAGGTATACTGTATTTAAATCTTGTGGTCTATCAAAATGATGAATTTTATTGTTTATGATAAACTAATGAACTCACCAACCTTTTGGTTGACACTTGAAAGCATGTTTATTCTCATGTATGAAAGAAATCTTCCGCTGTGCATTTGCTCATTTTAGAGACATTACTTGGAGTCATTCATGACATATTTCAAAAGACGTTGCATTCGAGTCGTTGAGTTCAACAAGATTATTATTAAGTCAATTATAGATTGGATATATTCTGAAATGGTATGCATGCCTGTTAACTTTCGATGTGATAAAAGTTTGTCATTTAAAAACGAATGCAATGTTTGTAAAATGTATCATATAGAGGTCAGAACCTGGCGATATAATCAACTATTGTGAATCATTTATAATCGATATGAATGGGTCCTTTCAGTTGGTATCAGAGTGGTGATCTTAGCGAACCAGGTCTTGCATTAGTGTGTCTAACTGATAGTTGTTTAGATGCATTAGTGAGTCTGGACTTCGACCATGTCTGCATGTCAAAAGTTTTGCTTATCATTTCTTGTCGAAAATTACCTGCTTATCATCCTTAGGAAATTACATGCTTATCATTCTTAGTCTAGACACATCTTACTGCATTGATTGTATGAATAGTGTATAGACAAAATTCATATCTTAGCGTATCTGCTAAATCATATCTTAGCGTATCTGTTACTGTAAACCTTGCCTGACATATTCTGTAAATTCCTCCGTAATCTATGAAATCTTTTATTCTATATATATAGATATTCTATGTAATTAGAATACCATCCGATAGCCGGAAATCATTTCATATCGAAAAATCCTTTATTCAATCGTACGAAATGGAATTCGTCACTAGTCCTTCAGATTCCGATATGGAGTTTCACTCGAGTTCCGAAAGCAGTGTGACCGGAATGGATCAACCAATCAGTCATCACCAAATCTGGAGAAATTGGGGATGGGTTCGTAGCCTACTTAATCATTGGAGATAAGAAGAAGGCGATCCTTCCACCAAACGAATTCAACTCTTGGCAAAGAACCTGGAGCACTTACCGGCGAACCCATTCGAAACACCATTTTCACACTCATTTTCAGAGTATCTCGCCACGATTATATTCTATCTGAAATTCTAAACCTTATTCATTCGCTCGTTCTGACCGACAATAATCCCGAAATAATATAAGAAGTCAACGAACTTCGCGCTCGAATAATCAATTTGGAGAATATGGTGCAAAATTTACCAGCTTCAGCAACATCATCGGCACCAACAGTACCATCAATAAACAGCACCAGTACCATCAATAATCCATGCCTCAACATCTCATTCTGTACCTCGAGTATAATCATCGTTCTACGTATCGTTCTACATCAATTATCTTCGTTCTTCATGGCGATTATGTAATTTCTAATGTTTTAGAGATTATGTGTTCTAGTTCTAACGATAAATTAAATGAGATTAATATCATATTAACTCATTAAATCCACGATTACATCTAAAGAAAATATATATGTATATATGTTTTCATAAAGATTGTAATTGAAAATTCTTTTGTACAAACTGTTAATGGTGAAAACATTTTAACGGGTAGGTAATACCCGAGGAATATTTAGATTTCACATTAATAAGTTACACTGTATATTCTTCGAATCTGATTCAACAGTCATTTACTATCCTACTTACATCTACAGATATACGTATCCGTTCACCGCAGAATAACCATTTTCATTCAAATTTCATATTTGGATTTTGACCTATCAGAATCCAACAAGTGGCATAATGAAGAAAACATTTGACGATATAAAATTTGTTAGAAACAAACAAATTAAATATGAGAAATTTTGTTAAGAAACCACGCTAACAAAATCCTAGCTAACTGTTCCTAGCTAACTGTTAATTCCTTATTAAATTTAATTATCGCAATTTATCTATCGCAATTTTAATACTCGCAATTTTATTTATCGTCATTTAATTTCTATTATTTACTTTACGCACTTTATTTATCGTCATTTAAATACTGTTATTTACGCATTTAAATATCGGGACACGTATACAAAGTTTTGACATATCATATCGACGTCATATATATATATTATTTGGAATAACCATAGACACTCCATATGCAGTAATGATCGAGTTAGCTATACAGGGTTGAGGTTGATTCTAAAGTAATATATACTTTGAGTTGTGATCGAGTCTGAGACTTGTATACAATGGGTCACGACACGTATTAATTAATTCGAATATTATATATTAAACTATATATGAATTGTTGAATTACTAATTGTGGACTACTAAATGTGGACTACTAACATTAGACAATTATAATGAATTAAAATATTGATTATAACATATGAAACTAAACATTTCTTCAAGTTTTCCACTCGATTTCATCTTAAACCTCATTTGTATCTCGACGATTATAATATGCGTTCAAACCTTTCATGATTCTTGAAAACACCTCAATCGAGAGGATGAACCAACCGCACTCCATCTACGAAAGGAAAGATTTATGCATATAGTTATGCACCTGAAACTCTCGGAACCTGAGTAAACATTTAACACGTAGCTGTGCTAATTCCTTTAGCGTTATTATTACCGAAAATAACTTTGCAACTCCTGTTCGAGATAGCCAGTTTTGTCACAGCTCCAGCAAGTCAACTTCGACTTTTTGTTCGAAACAACCTTATTATAACCTTGATATAAGTTTACTTTTCGTCATCATTACCGGGGAACCGTATACATCCCATCACATTAGTAGTAAACCTACCTACAACTTCATTAATCCTTGACTTTTCGAAAAATTATTATATTCATTGAAACCCTATCAAATACTCATTCGCATCTTGTAACAAGAATTGTCATACCAATTACTGGGAATCAACAAATCAGTATTTTTAATCTCGCAGCGTTTCTACATCAACAGTTATATGTATACATATAACATTTATCTCTTAGAATTATGATCTTCCATTCTGAAATTCTGAAAAGCACCCAGTTTACGAGTCGATACTCCAACTTTTGAAAAAGATGAACAAAGCAGCAGAAACTGTAGACAACCGTAAATGACCTTGATCGTCGGAAGTTTGATGATAAAAAATAGTATGTTGGAAAAACTGAGAAAATTAGGTATTGAAAAATAGATTGAGCAAATCATGAAGGAGGCTGTAGAAAAATCACAAAGACTAAACCTACCTTCAAAGAATCCAAATGATTCAGTATCTGCTAAAGTCATTAACGAATATCTTGTTCCTGACTCTAAACCCTTACGAACAAATCTTATTCATCATCCTTGATATTAGAAATTCTAAGATATCATCGTATATTTCATTATAAATATCCTCGATGTTTCTGAAGATATTCTCATAACTATTCTTAACGGAAATCATTTATCTCTTTATGATATCAGTGTTACGTCAGAAAGGAAACTGTTTTAGTTTCTGAATTCTGAAAAATTCAAACTTAAAATATGAATGTTATTGAAGTAGTGTTGGGAACTGAAGCATGAGTTAGTATAATATAATGACACTTGATCAATGTGATTATATTACAGTAAGTCATGATGAGTTTCTAATGAAACATGATGATTTACAGACCATAACGTCATCATGTGCCATGTTACACGACTCTTACATTCTACTTAATCTCCAAACATGTCGAGAACATATCTTCCTGATAGTTCTATCATTTCTCTTGAATTCCGATAACTTAACCAAACAAGATCGTGCTGTTACAATTTCTCTCTTAAAACATTAGTCATGTTTATTTGAAACTTCATACCTACGAATTCTGGACCATTATTCGCTTGACTTAAAGTCGGGAGGAGAAAACAAAAGGATGGAACTTCAAAATATAAAGGAAACAAAGAGGGTGAATTTATAGTGAAATATCCGACAGTGCAATCGAGACAGATTATCGCATTTAACTGAAGAGGATCTTAATTTTCTTAATTACTGAAAAATCAAATCTTATTACGAAGATTTTCTTCAAATCCCTTAAACTCTGGAAATCAATCCTATCTACGTCAAAAGATATGACGAATCTACATTTACTCATTTTACTCTTTTTATGATAACTTCATTCGTACTCTTCACATAAACGAATTGTTTTATCTATATTACTAACTGATGATAAAACTCAAATTTTCAACTCATATGAGTCATGAGAACATACTTATTGTCAGCCATGACGATCTCAATCAAATTTTGGGACGAAATTTCTTTAACGGGTAGGTACTGTGACGACCCGGAAATTTTTGACCAAATTTAAACTTAAATCTTTATATTTTTCTGACACGATAAGCAAATTCTGTAATGTTAAGTCTCGAAAATTTTGGAACTATGTTCATATAATCAATTACCTTTGACTATTCACGAACAATAGATATGTACATGTAAATAAGTATGTATTAATATTAATTTGTTATAGTAATATTATTATTATTACCATTATCATTAATATTATTATTAATATAAATATTAATATTATTATTATCATCATGACTACTAAAAATCACTAAAATCATTATAAATACAACTTACTATTATTAGCATTATTAATATTAAGAGTATTACTATCTTTAATATATATTATTGTATTTATTATTAAAAGTAAAAATGAAATAAATAATTACATGAAATCTATTTTGTTAGATGTATCAACCAATTTGTTAAGATTGCCTGATCACCCGTGAATAAATATAAACACATAAATAATAAAATATGAAAAGTTGTTTTGTCAAGTACTGTATCATATCGGTGTCTATTAGTTAACTAAAAGCAACAAGTAACAAGCTGATCTGTGAGTTAGAATGATTAAAGTAAGTTTCCCTGTATATGATTGACTAATGTTTTCTTTCTTTCCTCATCATATTCCTTATCTCTTATATATCACATAAAATATTCCATTTTATTAAATAATTATGTATTAATATTAAATTGTTATATTAATATTAATATTATTATTATTATTGTTATTATTAATTATTATTATCAATAATATAATTACTAATTTTATTATTAATATTATTAGTAATATCATTATTACTAAATTCATTACTAAAATTATTATAAAAATTATTATTGTTATTACAATACAACTAATTATCAATTTCCCTAATAAAATTATTACTATGTATTATTATTATTATTATTATTATTATTATTATTATTATTATTATTATTATTATTATTATTATTATTATTATTATTATTATTATTAGTATTATTAGTATTTTGATTTTTACTAATATAATTATAATTAATAATTATTAAAATCTATTATATAAATCGTAAATAAGGATTGGGAATCAGAAATAGATTGAAGTTGCTTTCATACTGTAATAGGTTTACAAATTCGTACCAATCACGAATTAATCAGATAGATAGATTACAAATTCTGTTATAAATCAGAATCAAAATTTTGTATTTTTTCTCTTGTTTCTGTCCTTCTCCTCTTATTTGTGATTCTTTGTCGACTAATATCTTCACAATAATACAAGACTTAATACATTCCTGTCTAAGCAAATATCATTCACTTATATCACATAAACTCTCTGCTACAAATCGTGAAAACACACAGCTATTCAATGAAACTAAAACCGGTACCCTGTTCTTGTCTCATTTTATCCAAAGCTCAAAACCAAGCGAAATTCCAAATTGTGTAAATGTAGAATGGTTAGAAATCCTCCATTTAAACTATGCGCAAATTTTCAGACTCGAATTCTTTCGATTAAATCCGAATTTTGAAGTCAAAGTTTTTATGAGAAAAAGTCAAACGTCGTTCAAAAATCAAATTGAAGGTTTTGAGGTAATTTCTGTTACAATTGATAATTTTAGAAGTTTCTATGAATAATTTATGATCGATTTCATGTTTTAATTACAAGCTAAAAGTGTAAAATTTTTAAAATCAAGGTTTGAGTTTATATATTTCTTTTGTGTTCTTCACATACTGTCGAAAAAAAAAGAGAGATTCGTTTTATGTTCTGTTGATCCCAAACCACAAACAATCAGATATATATTTTAAATCATGAAACTAATTGAGAAACTTGTTATTACATGGGTTTGATCCTTGGACGTTTGTTTTGAGGTTGAAGAATAAAATGGAACTAGTTTTATACGGGATAGATACTTAAGAAATCAGTATACTTTCAGAAAATGGGCGACAGCCCAACGGTTTGGAATGGTTGTTGGGGAGCGAGAGGTCGCGAGTTTGAGTCCTGCCCAACGATAAGCAAAGTCTGTAATGTTGAGTCACAAATATTTTGAACTGTTTCATATATTCGTTTGACTTTCGACCATTCTCGACTATTCACGAACAACTATTTGTAAATAGATAACATATATATTTAATAGGTATTTATAATTTGAAATTTAATTTAAAATATTATATAATATGATTATTAGGATTTATATTGTAAAATAAATAAAATAAAATGCGATTAATGGAAACTATATTTAAGAATATATAGATATATATAAATATGTATATAAATATTACTTGTAAATATATAAAGTTATATTAAATCTATTTGTTTAAAAATACATAATATATTTGTTTTAGTAATTAACTTTGCTATTTTAAAACTGTTTATATATAGAAAGGGAATATAAATGATTTCGAGCTTAATTAGTAAACGTCAGTAATACTCGGTTGACATTTCGTTAGCGTTCATATTGATTTAATATAAGTTTATGATGGATTAAAATAAAAGTTGAACTGTAAATCGATTATGAAGATTTTAGATTTGTTAAAAGTATTTTTACCTTTTTAAGTTTAAATATTAGTACTCCGTACATATAAATCGGAACAGAAAATAAATAATTTTCGAACCTTTTTTATCAGGTTTCAAACAGGTAATGAGTGAAATAATTAAATATGTTTAATCTAAAAATTTGAGATTTTTAGGGACACTTTTATACATTAACTGTTTAGCAATGGACACGATATGGCCATCCGGGATAAACTGTCGGTAGTATATGACAATAATGAGGCTGCTAAACTGTTTACGTACTGTGTCCATTTCAATTCATGTGATCTTTGGTATTATTATTTAATATTATAATTATTATTTTATATATAATTCAATATATATATATATATATATATATATATATATATATATATATATATATATATATATATATATATATATATATATATATAGCAAGAGAGTTAGATTGAAATGGAGAAGACACAAACTACCACCGGCATCCTCTTCATCACCTCCAGCCACCCAAGCTCACCCCCACCTCACCATCGTCTACTTTAACCGCCACCACTAACCACCAAGGACCACCACAACCAACACCACTTGCAGTTTCCTTGTTCTTCTTTGACAAAACATCAACCACACTCTCCATTGTTCCATCAATGATCAAGACTACCACCCATAATAACCACCATGAACTACAACCATGACCACCATCATCTTCGATCCATTACCATCATTCACAACCACCGAGAGAACACCATAGAGCACCACCCTTTTCACCTTGAACCATCCATCACCGGTTAACACTTATGATCACCAATGAGCCATCACCACCTCCGTGCAACCACAACCACAAACCAAACCCACCTACATTTTTCTTCTATCTCGTTCGAACTACAACCCACCTTTGAACACCTTCATATTCGTACCTGCTACAGTTGCAAACCGTAATGGTAACTAGCTGCTATAGAGCCGAGGTCGATAACCTACTGCTTTCGTTCCATCTCCTGTTCAAAAAACCAACCATATAATTCCATAAATTGTTGTTGTTGTCACGATCCAAGATCAAACCCAACAACCTTATTATTTGAATATCATTATCTTATGCAGTTTACTATTCTGGGTTTCGGTTTTTAATGATAAGCGATGATGAAGAGTAATGTTGATGATAAGTTGATGATATATGATATATTATAATGAAGATGACAGCTAGTTTTGGTTGCTGTTTCCACCGACAGATGCTTTTAGGATTAAAGGTATTCTTGGGCTTACTAGGTGGGCTTATAATTAGGTTAGATTGGGTCAAGCTTTGTTTGGTTAATAAACTGGAAATAGAAAACCCAATCAAGGGGTAATATGAATTAAGAACTAGTGTTTAATCCCCGGTAATCTGTCTGCTATGATTATAACGTTGAAGGTATTACAGTAATGCGTAAATTATGATAATGAAACGTAATTAGGATGATACATGATGGTTGATATCGATTATGATACATGAAATAATAATTATAAATAACGAAGACGAGAAAGAATTAGATAATGATAAATTAGATTTTGAGCATGAATATGATAACGGGAATAATGATGATATTAGGATTAGATGATGATGATGTATTTTGATGATAATAATGTAGATGAAAAGATGATACGTAAATTAGAAACATGGTGATGAATGAAGAAGAAACCGATAGATTTATAGGTTATATATATTTATTCGTGCTATTAAAACGGAAATGGAGAATCAGAGGGAAGGTCCAGCGTGCTGTGATGATAAATGATAGGTCCTGAGTTCGATACTAGACCCAGTAGACTGCATCTTTTTTTTTTTTTTGCAATAAAGACTTGGGCTTATAAAATTGCTAGATGGGCCGAGTTATAATTATGTTGCTGCTGGGCTTGTGAAATTGGTTGGACCGAAAGAATGATTGGGTCAATTTTGTTAAAGGAGATGGAAACAGTTAATTACGGGATATATATACATATAAAGTTAGGGTATAACCGAAATATAGGGACAGAGCATTGGTAAGGGTGTTGACGGGTGGGCGGGAGGTCGTGAGTTCGAGCCTGGGCAGAGGCATATCTTTTTAGGAAAGCTATCTTTTTAGGAAAGCTTTTAAGGTAGTTTTAATTATTATTATTATTATTATTGTTAATATTAAGATAATTGTTATTATTTTCTAACATTTAGACGTATAATTATTATTAATCTAATTAATAGTATTATCATTATTGTTATTACTAGCAGTATCATTAAGTATTATTATTATTATTGTTATTATAGTTATTATTGTTATTCCAAGTATTTGTATTATTATTATTAACATGATTTTAAGAGTATTATTATTATTATTATTATTATTATTATTATTATTATTATTATTATTATTATTATTATTATTATTATTATTATTATTACTATTATTATTATTATTATCAACATTACTAATAGTATTATAATTAGGAATATTATTAGTAGTATCATTATTATAAAAATTATCATTTTTATTAAAACTATCACTTTATATCAAAATTATCATTTCTAGTATTATTATTATTATTATTATTATTATTATTATTATTATTATTATTATTATTATTATTATTATTATTATTATTATTATTATTAGTAATGTTATTTTTATTATCATATTTATTTATAGTATCATTTTTACTAAAATTCTAAAAATTATTAAAACTACCATTTTTATTAAAATTATCATTTTCATTATTATAATTATATTATAAAAATAAAGATTTATACATAAAATATATTTATATTACCTATAACTATATATTAAATATATTAACATATTTTTATATATATATACAAAATAAACATATATATAGTATATAATTTAAGATATAATATATAAACAAAATATAATACAAATTCTATATAAACTACAACACTAAGTACATAAACATTATATAATTAATCGATGCAATTATTTGATTACAATTATATGTGTTAATATATATATATATATATATATATATATATATATATATATATATATATATATATATATATATATATATATATATATATATATATATATATATATATATGATATAGGCTCGTGAATCCGAGGCCAACCCTGCATTGTTCAATATCGTCATATGTATTTTTACTACAAAATACAGTATTGTGAGTTTCATTACTCCCTTTTTAAATGCTTTTGCAATATATATTTTTGGGACTGAGAATACATGCGCTGCTTTTATAACTATTTTTCGAAATAGACACAAGTAATCGAAACTACATTATATGGTTGAATGATCGAAGCCGAATATGCCCCTTTTTGCTTGGTAGCCTAAGAATTAGTAAACCGATCTACTAATTGACGCGAATCCTAAAGATAGATCTATTGGGCCTAACAAACCCATCTAAAGTACCGGATGCTTTAGTACTTCGAATTCATTTTTTATCGTGTCTGAAGGATTTCCCGGAATGATAGGGGATATTCTTATATGCATCTTGTTAATGTCGGTTACCAGATGTTCAATCCATATGAATGATTTTTGTCTCTATGCATGGGACGTATATTTATGAGAAATGAAAATCTTGTGGTCTATTAAAATAATGATGATTGATTATGATAAACTAATGAACTCACCAACCTTTTGGTTGACACTTGAAAGCATGTTTATTCTCATGTATGAAAGAAATCTTCCGACGTGCAATTGCTCATTTTAGAGATATTACTTGGAGTCATTCATGACATATTTCAAAGGACGTTGCATTCGAGTCGTTAAGTTCATCAAGATTATTATTAAGTCAATTATAGTTGGACGTATTATGAAATGGTATGCATGCCATCAACTTTCAATGTAAAGAAAGTTTGCCTTTTAAAAATGAATGCAATGTTTGTATAATGTATCATATAGAGGTCAAGTACCTCGCGATGTAACCAAATGTTATTGTATTCGTTCTTATGGATTAGTACGGATCTTTACAGGTGGTATCAGAGCCGTGGTCTTAGTGAACCAGGTCTTGCATTAGTGTGTCTAACTGATAGTTGTTTAGATGCATTATTGGGTCTGGACTTCGACCGTGTCTGCATGTCAAAAGTTTTGCTTATCATTTAGTGTCAAAAATTATTTGCTTATCAACCTTAAAGTCTAGACACGTCTTACTGCCTCTATTGCATAGACAGTGTATAGATAAATTCATATCTTAGCGTATCTGTTACTGTTACCTTTGCCTGACAGCTTCCGTAGATTCCTCCGTAACTTATGGGATTTTAGTATTATATATGCATATGTAAATTATGTATTGCAGGGTACTAATCTACATCCTATAATCTATTTCTTATCGAAAATCCTTCATCTGATCGTACGAGATGAATCCCTCAATCAGTTCGAATTCCTCGGATTCCGACAGCTATTCCGATATGGAGTTTCACCTAATCTCCGAAAGCAGTGTCACCAGAATGAATCAACCAATCATCCATCCCCAAATCATCTGATAGGTTGGTAGTCGACTTAATCAATGAAAACGCGAAGAAGGCGATCCTTTTCACCAACCGAATTTACCTCTTGGCGATAAACCTGAAGCACTTACTGGCGAACCAGTCCAAAACACCATTTTCACCCTCATTTCCCGAATATCTCACCACGATTATATTCTATCTAAAATTTTAAACCTTATTCATCCGCTAGTTCCGACCGACAATCATCCTGGAATAATGGAAGAAGTCAACGAGCTTTGTGCCCGAGTTGTAGCCTTGGATAATATGGTGCGAAACATACCAGCTTCGGCAACATCACCAGCACCAACAGTACCATCAGTAACATCACCCGTACCATTAACAATCCATGTCTCAACATCTCATTCTGTACCTCGAGTATAATCATCGTTCTACGTATCGTTCTACCTATCGTTCTACATCATTTATCTTTGTTCTACATGGCGATTATGTAATCTCTAATGTTTTAGAGATTATGTATTCTAGTTCTAACGGTAAATCAAATGAGTCTAATATCATATTAACTCATTAAATTCATGATTACATCTGAAGAAAATATATATGAAAGTATATTTTCATAAAGATTGTAATTAAAAACTCTATTGTATAAACTGTTAATGATGAGAATATTTTAACGGGTAGGTAATACCCGAGAAATATTTAGATTTCACATTAATAAGTTACACTGTACATCCTTCAATTCCGATTCAACAGACATTTACTGTCCTACTTACATCCACAGATATACGTATCCATTCACCGCAGAATAACCATTTTCATTCAATTTCATATTTGGATTTTGACCTATCAGAATCCAACAAGTGGCATAATGAAGAAAACATTGAACAAATAAAATTTGTTAGAAACAAACAAATTAACTATGAGAAATGCTGTTAAGAATCCACGCTAACAAAATCCTAGCTAATTGTTCCTAGTTAACTGTTAATTCCTATTTACATTTATTTATCGCAATTTAATTATCGCAATTTTATTTATCGTCAATTAATTTCTGTTATTTACTTTACGCACTTTATTTATCGTCATTTAATTTCTGTTATTATTTTTATGCACTTTAAATATCGGGACACGTATACAATGTTTTGACATATCATATCGACGTCATCTATATATATTATTTGGAATAACCATAGACACTCTATATGCAGTAATGATCGAGTTCTCTATACAGGGTTGAGGTTGATTCTACAATAATATATATACTTTGAGTTGTGATTGAGCCTGAGACATGTATACAATGGGTCACGATACGTATAAATTAATTCGAATATTATATATTAAACTACATATGAATTGTTGTACTATTAATTGTGGATTACGAACTGTGGACTAATGACATTGAACAATTAAAATGAATTAAAATATTGATTACCACATATGAAACTAAACATCTCTTCAAGTTTTCCACTTGATTTCATCTTAAACCTCATTTGTATCTTAAAAATTCCAATCTGGGTTCAAACCTTTCATGATTCTTGAAAACACCTCAATCAAGAGAATGAACCAACCGCACTTCATCTATGGAAGAAAAGAATGATGCATATAGTTATGCACCTACAAACACTCGGAACCTGAGTAAACGTTTAACACGTATATGTGCTAGCTCCTTTGGCGTTGTTATTACCGAAAATAACTTTGCAATTCCTTTTCAAATTAGCAAATTTTGTCACAGCTCCAACAAATCAATTTCGACTTTTCATGCGAATAAACTCTATTATAACCTTGATATATAAGTTTGCTTTTCATCATCGTTACTGGAGAACCATTTATATTCCACCATATAGCAGTAAACTTACCAGCAACTTCATTACTCATTGGCTTAAGTCTCCCCGAAGAACCATTATATTTGTTCGTCAAAACCTATTCATATACTTATCCGCATCTTGTAACAAGAATTGTCATATCAATTACCAGAAATCAGCAATCAGTATTTCGAATCTCGCAGTGTTTCTACATCAACGGTTATATGAATACATATAACATTTATCTCTTAGAATCATGATTTACAATTCTGAAATTCTGAAAAGCACCCAGCCTACGAATCAATACATTGAGTTTTGAAAAAAAAAAAGTTGATGGAGCAGTGAAAACTGAAGACTGCCTTAACAGTCAAAAGTTGATGATAAAGAATGGAGTGATGAAAACACTCAATGGAAAAATTTGTACTGGAAAACGGGTTGAGCAAACCATGAAGGAGACTCTGAACGAATCACAAAGACTAAACTTGTACATAAAGAATCCAGATGATTCTGATTCTGATGAAATCATTAACAAATACCTTGCTCCTGACTCTAAACCCCTGCGGACAATATTCTTCATCATCCTCTGATATTAGAAATTCTAAGATATCATCGTATCTTTCATTATAAATATCCTCCATATTTTTGAAGATATTTCCATAATTATTCTTATCTGAAATCATTTATCTCCTCGCGTCATTAGTGTTACATCTGAAAGGAAACTATTTTCGTTTCTAAATTCTGAAAAATTCAAATCAAAACATGAATTTTTTTGAAGTAGTGTTGGGAACTGAAGCATGAGTTAGTATAATATAATGACACTTGATCAACGTGATTATATTACAGTAAGTCATGCTGAGTTTCTAATGGAATGTGATGATTCACAGACCCTAACGTCATCATGTGCCATATTACATAACTCTTTCATTCTGCTTAATTTCTGAACATATCAAGAAAATATATTCTTGATAGTTCTATTCTCAGCGATTCTGGTAATTTGACAAATCAAATCGTACTATTACGTTCTTTTCTTGTTTAGAACATTAAGTTCATTCGAAACTCCATACTTACGAATTCTGGACCATTACTCGCTTTACTAAAGGTCGAGAAGAGAAATAAAAAGGCAAAGAGCTCCAAAATATAAGAGAAAATATAAAGCCCAATAACAACACGGAGGTTACAAATCGTGGATATTAATACGAATAGCAATATAAAGACACGATAGAATTAAGAATAGTATCACCCCAAGGTAATAGTATAAGTAAACAGATTTTTCTGGTGGAAGATTAAAAAGAAGGATGACATAAATGATAATTAGAAAAATATCAAGGATTAGAAATGGATTAAGCATTTTCACAATCTTTTGGGATGTGTGAACTAAGAAAGAAAGTATAGGAATGGTGAGATTAACGGAACGGAAAAAGTTTAAGTTATAATGGAAATAGCAGACAGAGTAATCGAGGCAGATCACCATATTTAATTATATAGAGATCTTAATTTCCTTATTCGCCGAAGAATCAGATCTTATAGATTTCGAAAATTTTCTTAAATCCCTTGAATTCCGAAATTCAATCAAGACAACGTCAAAAGTTAAGACGCACCTTATTTTATAAATTCAACCCTGACTACGTCAAAAGTGAAGAAAAATCTTTAATTTCTTCATTTCACTCTTTTGTGATAGCTTCACTCGTACTCTCCGAGTAATCGAATTGTCTTATTCATATTACCCTATGGTAATAGAACTCTAACTATCAACTCATATTCATCATGAAAACATTTTTATGGTTAGCCATGACGACCTCGATCAAATTTCGGGACGAAATTTCTTTAACGGGTAGGTACTGTGATGACCCAGAAATTTCTGACCAAATTTAAACTTAATCTTTATATTATTTCGACACAATAAGCAAAGTCTGTAATGTTGAGTCACAAATATTTTGAACTGTTTCATATATTCGTTTGACTTTCGACCATTCTCGACGATTCACGAACAACTATTTGTAAATAGATAACATATATATTTAAATAGGTATTTATAATTTGAAATATAATTTAAAATATTATATAATATGATTATTAGGATTTGTATTGTAAAATAAATAAAATAAAATGCGATTAATGGAAACTATATTTAAGAATATATAGATATATATAAATATTACTTGTAAATATATAAAGTTATATTAAATCTATTTGTTTAAAAATATATAATATATTTGTTTTAGTAATTAACTTTGCTATTTTAAAACTGTTTATAAATGATTTCGAGCTTAATTAGTAAACGTCAGTAATACTCGGTTGACATTTCGTTAGCGTTCATATAGATTTAATATAAGTTTATGATGGATTAAAATAAAAGTTGAACTGTAAATCGATTAAGAAGATTTTAGATTTGTTAAAAGTATTTTTACCTTTTTAAGTTTAAATATTAGTACTCTGTACATATAAATCGGAACAGAAAATAAATAATTTTCGAACCTTTTTAATCAGGTTTCAAACAGGTAATGAGTGAAATAATTGAATATGTTTAATCTAAAATTTTGAGATTTTTAGGGACACTTTTATACATTAACTGTTTAGCAATGGACACGATATGGCCATCCGGGATAAACTGTCGGTAGTATATGACAATAATGAGGCTGCTAAAATGTTTACGTACTGTGTCCATTTCAATTCATGTGATCTTTGGTATTATTATTTAATATTATAATTATTATTTTATATATAATTCAATATATATATAGCAAGAGAGTTAGATTGAAATGGAGAAGACACAAACTACCACCGGCATCCTCTTCATCAGCTCCGGCCACCCAAGCTCACCCCCACCTCACCATCGTCTACTTTAACCACCACCACTAACCACCAAGGACCACCACAACCAACACCACTTGCAGTTTCCTTGTTCTTCTTCGACAAAACATCAACCACACTCTCCATTGTTCCATCAACGATCAAGACTACCACCCATAATAACCACCATGAACTACAACCATGACCACCATCATCTTCGGTCCATTACCATCATTCACAATCACCGAGAGAACACCATAGAGCACCACCCTTTTCACCTTGAACCATCCATCACCGGTTACCACTTATGATCACCAATGAGCCATCACCACCTCCGTGCAACCACAACCACAAACCAAACCCACCTACATTTTTCTTCTATCTCGTTCGAACTACAACCCACCTTTGAACACCTTCATATTCGTACCTGCTACAGTTGCAAACCGTAATGGTAACTAGCTACTATAGAGCCGAGGTCGATAACCTACTGCTTTCGTTCCATCTCCTGTTCAAAAAACCAACCATATAATTCCATAAATTGTTGTTGTTGTCACGATCCAAGATCAAACCCAACAACCTTATTATTTGAATATCATTATCTTATGCAGTTTACTATTCTGGGTTTCAGTTTTTAATGATAAGCGATGATGAAGAGTAATGTTGAAGATAAGTTGATGATATATGATATATTATAATGAAGATGACAGAAAGTTTCAGTTGCTGTTTCCACCGACAGATGCTTTTAGGATTAAAGGTATTCTTGGGCTTACTAGGTGGGCTTATAATTAGGTTAGATTGGGTCAAGCTTTGTTTGGTTAATAAACTGGAAATAGAAAACCCAATCAAGGGGTAATATGAATTAAGAACTAGTGTTTAATCCCCGGTAATCTGTCTGCTATGATTATAACGTTGAAGGTATTACAGTAACGCGTAAATTATGATAATGAAACGTAATTAGGATGATACATGATGGTTGATATCGATTATGATACATGAAATAATAATTATAAATAACGAAGACGAGAAAGAATTAGATAATGATAAATTAGATTTTGAGCATGAATATGATAACGGGAATAATGATGATATTAGGATTAGATGATGATGATGTATTTTGATGATAATAATGTAGATGAAAAGATGATACGTAAATTAGAAACATGGTGATGAATGAAGAAGAAACCGATAGATTTATAGGTTATATATATTTCTTCGTGCTATTAAAACGGAAATGGAGAATCAGAGGGAAGGTCCAGCGTGCTGTGATGATAAATGATAGGTCCTGAGTTCGATACTAGACCCAGTAGACTGCATCTTTTTTTTTATTTGCAATAAAGACTTGGGCTTATAAAATTGCTAGATGGGCCGAGTTATAATTATGTTGCTGCTGGGCTTGTGAAATTGGTTGGACCGAAAGAATGATTGGGTCAATTTTGTTAAAGGAGATGGAAACAGTTAATTACGGGATATATATACATATAAAGTTAGGATATAACCGAAATATAGGGACGGAGCATTGGTAAGGGTGTTGACGGGTGGGCGGGAGGTCGTGAGTTCGAGCCTGGGCAGAGGCATATCTTTTTAGGAAAGCTTTTAAGGTAGTTTTAATTATTATTATTATTGTTAATATTAAGATAATTGTTATTATTTTCTAACATTTAGACGTATAATTATTATTAATCTAATTAATAGTATTATCATTATTGTTATTACTAGCAGTATCATTAAGTATTATTATTATTATTATTATTGTTATTATAGTTATTATTGTTATTCCTAGTATTTGTATTATTATTATTAACATGATTTTAAGACTATTATTATTATTATTATTATTATTATTATTATTATTATTATTATTATTATTATTATTATCAACATTACTAATAGTATTATAATTAGGAATATTATTAGTAGTATCATTATTATAAAAATTATCACATTTATTAAAACTATCACTTTATATCAAAATTATTATTTCTAGTATTATTATTATTATTATTATTATTATTATTATTATTATTATTATTATTATTATTATTATCATTAGTAATGTTATTTTTATTATCATATTTATTTATAGTTTCATTTTTACTAAAATTCTAAAAATTATTAAAACAACCATTTTTATTAAAATTAAAATTATCATTTTCATTATTATTATTATATTATAACAAATAAAGATTTATACATAAAATATATTTATATTACCTATAACTATATATTAAATATATTAACATATTTATATATATATATATATATATATATATATATATATATATATATATATATATATATATATATATATATATATATATACACACAAAATAAACATATATATAGTATATAATTTAAGATATAATATATAAACAAAATATAATACAAATTCTATATAAACTACAACCCTGCATTGTTCAATATCGTCATATGTATTTTTAATACAAAATACAGTATTGTGAGTTTCATTACTCCCTTTTTAAATGTTTTTGCAATATATATTTTTGGGACTGAGAATACATGCGCTGCTTTTATAACTGTTTTACGAAATAGACACAAGTAATCGAAACTACATTATATGGTTGAATGATCGAAGCCGAATATGCCCCTTTTTGCTTGATAGCCTAAGAATTAATAAACCGATCTACTAATTGACGCGAATCCTAAAGATAGATCTATTGGGCCTAACAAACCCCATCTAAAGTACCGGATGCTTTAGTACTTCGAATTCGTTTTTTATCATGTCCGAAGGATTTCCCGAAATGATAGGGGATATTCTTATATGCATCTTGTTAATGTCAGTTACCAGGTGTTCAATCCATATGAATGATTTTTGTCTCTATGCATGGGACGTATATTTATGAGAAATGAAAATCTTGTGGTCTATTAAAATAATGAAAATGATTTATTATGATAAACTATTGAACTCACTAACCTTTTGGTTGACACTTGAAAGCATGTTTATTCTCATGTATGAAAGAAATCTTCCGCTGTGCATTTGCTCATTTTAGAGATATTACTTGGAGTCATTCATGACATATTTCAAAGGACGTTGCATTCGAGTCGTTAAGTTCATCAAGATTATTATTAAGTCAGTTATAGTTGGACGTATTATGAAATGGTATGCATGCCGTCAACTTTCGATGTAAAGAAAGTTTGTTTTTTAAAAACGAATGCAATGTTTGTAAAATGTATCATATAGAGGTCAAGTACCTCGCGATGTAACCAAATGTTATTTTATTTGTTCTTATGGATTAGGACGGGTCTTTACAAATTATATATGTCGATCGTGTTTGTGTGTCTAGTTTGTTATTTTATTTTATATATAAAATTTAACAAATACACAAATGTGTATCGTTTTAAAATAATTTTAAAAGATGTCACCCATATATATATTATTTGAGTTTCAAAAAACATTTAACTTTAAACTCGTTAGAGTTTAACATTTTTAAAATCATCAATTTTAATCTTTGAAACTCATTACCGATTTTATTTGATGTTTTCATCAAAAACAATTTGCATATATTATAATCAGCAATTAAATATAAAATGCAATAAATAAAACACAACCATGCATCGCACACATACATAGCCTAGCCCAAAATATCCTATGCTTGATCCCATGAGCCGTCATGGGATCAAGAGGTCAAACTAAGGACAAACCATAGCTCCCACTTGATTCAAGATCCAAGTGAAAACTTGCCGAAAGCCATCGTTGTTAACTTGACATGTTCGCCATCTTCTAAGTCAAGCTCCAAGTTGCATCTTTATCTTCAATCTTCATCTAATTACATTTATTCAAAATTGAAAATACAACTAGTCTAGTACATTTACAAATTGAAATAAACCTAAATACAATACTATGAAATTGAAAATAAACAAAATATAACTTTGGCTTCTATGGCCTCCAATTAAATCAAAAACAACATGGCATAAAATTACCGTAACCAACAATCACACATTGGTCGGGGCATTATGGGCTATGTAAGCAATCACAATTTAATAACAACATTATTAAACCTATATATGGCTTGTCCATGGTTACAATGCATGTGTATAACCATGGAATAAAATAAATATTAAATAACCAACAATTATCCAAGCTATAATTTTCTAAATTCAAAATTTAAGTAGTGAATTTCTTTAGATCTTATTTGTGCGTCATGAGGTAATCAACAAAGTTGACTTTTAAAACCATAAGGGTTTTGACTTTTACCAATTCACCACAAAGCTAGATCTAAGAAAATCACGCGACAATTAAGACGATGTAAAAGCGGCTCTGATACCACTGAAGGATAATCGTGTGTACTTTTAACAATTCATATTAACGCAGCGGATAATTAAAATAATAATCTTTTATTATTTTACGAAATATTTAAATTATTAAATAGTAAATTATTTAATGAAACATGCACACGATTAATCTATCCCCCAAAGATCCAGTTACACCATAATAATTGTCATGAATATAAAAATAAAAGAGGAGTAAACGGTATACCTTTCTTGAAGAAACTGATGAACGGAGAAAAACCTACGATCAAAGGGTATGACCGTCTCTTTGAATAGTCCACTACACTTTCAACAACGTCAATGGATGCTAGTCCAAACCCAAGAAACTTATCAATATAATCAAGTTATATTTATAACACAAAATAATACTCCGTATAACTTCGAAAAGAACCCAAAAATTGATTCGCTGGTTTTGGTATTCCTCGATAACAACGATTGGAAAATATGAATTTTATTTGCTTGTGGGCTTTTATGCGTATCCCTTTTTAGACCAAAAGAATATATATATATATATATATATATATATATATATATATATATATATATATATATATATATATATATATATATATATATATATATATTAAGTATTAACCGACTCTTTATACGGCAAAAGAGAAAAGACGCGTACAAGTTATTTGGTTTCCAAATCCATTTATTCAATTGAACGTAGCCAGCAAGCATAATTAAATAAAATTTACATTTTGTTAATTAATTAATTAAGCAATTAATTAATTAACTTAATTTAAATATTTAAATATTCATTTAAATATTTATTAATTCATAACGGAGTATTTTAACTAGTTTCGTTACATGAGTAATATATATACATCATATATATATTTTATTTGACGTCTAAGTGTATATATGTGTGACCCCAAAGGCTCAAATGAATTTAGCCATATAGTTATCTGTTGTACCGTACACATTAATCCTACAAACCCGAACCACATTACATGGATCCGAACCTTAAACCATCCTAAGGGGCATGCGGGTCGGACCTGGTAACTGAATACGGGTCGGTAAAACCTCCCGGGACAATCCGACTTTCAGAAAATAAATCTCACGAATATTTTTAAAGAATGAACTCAAACTTGAGACCTCCCCGCCCCATCTCAATACACTAAAGATGCTAGCCAATGGACTATTTGTTGTTTTCATTCTATTTATTGAACATTTTGGTTCTTTATTATATTTCTTTTTCTAAATTCATGTGAGAACAGTTCGATGTGATATTATTCTGTTTGCTCACGTACTATGGTGAATATGGGCCTCTTCATAATGCGTACTCTAGGATGATATCCTACATGTACGTAAAGTGGCGGAACTAGGATTTTGATTTTTTTACCAGGGGTAAAAAAAATTAAAACCGTAACAATTTTTTTGGACAAAATATGGAGGTTTTGAAACAAAAAATTGAGGTTTTTAGGCAAATTGTGAAGGTTTTTAGGCAAAAGGTGAAGGTTTTTGGGCAAAATTTGAAAGTTTTGAGGCAAAAAAAAAAAAAAAAACAAAAACCCAAAATTTTTACACTGAAAAATAATTCACTATGAGCGGGCGCCCCCCTTTGCCCCCAAGTAGTTTCGCCCCTGTGTACGTGTGACTACGTGAGTAATTCACTCACCATATGTACTAACTTCCATCTTAAAATTCACTATATGTACAAACTTCCATCTTAAAATCGAATTTTAAGATGGGCAAGTTACTAAATCTCACGAAGATTTTAGTAGTATACATATTTTGATTAAACTTGCCTAATTTAAATCATAATAAGCTATGATTTTAAATCATATAACGATAACAATTTGACTCTAAATAGTTTTTACAATACTAACTCAACTTTTACATTGAGATTGTTATTTAACACTAATTTGTATGGTTCGAATGACTGCAACTTCTTAAATAACTATATACTGTAATTTAAAATTTGCCACCATTATCAGAATAAACACAAACTGCTTAAGATTATAACCTACAAAATCCAAACAATTTGTTATGCTGCCATCTAAGTTGTTTCTTTTAGTCAAAGATATACAAGTTTCCACCAAGCCAGTTAGGAGGATGTACAATGACTATTGCTGCAATAGTAATAAAAATAAAGTGGAGTTCTGCTTTCATTTGCACTGAAATGTTTGAACCCATAGTAAAGAGATGATAAACTTTTTCATTGTTATCTACATCACTAGTTGTTAAATATTTTACCAAAATAATACTAGCTTAATAATGATCTAAAGAGCCTAGCCTGTTTGTTTGCATCAGCTTATGCCCCCCCAGTTCATTTACAAAGTTCAGTAAGCTGTAAGCATAAAGGCACAAAAAGTTGGCTGTCTGAAACATCTTCAACCATTCATTCATTCATAGCAGCAACAAAAATATACAAAAGACCATTTATCATCATCCTACCGAGTCTTCAAGTACCCTCCTCTTAGCTCTGCCTATACGACTACATCATGAGAAAAGGTTATGTTAATGAAAGCAGCAACAGCTTATGTACTAGACTAGTGCTTTTTATCATCATTTCCATATATCTATCATTTTTTACCTTGGAACTAAACAAATGAGACGCATTAAAAAAAGGCCAAATGAATAGTGACATTCTGACCCGTTTTTGTGTATACAAGTTGATTTGGGTTATACATCCTATTAAATGCTTGTTTTGACCCAAAGTGTATTTGACTCTAAATAGTTTTTACAATACAAGTTGACATTCTCACCCAAAGTGTATTTGAATGTATAAGACATCCTAAATCATTTAATCAACAAAATATCTGTTGTCATTGAACTTAGATACATTTTAGATTAGAATCATGTTTAATAAAGCATTTAATAGAAAGATACTTGTTTTGACCCCCCATTTTGCACGGTTGTGCGTTTGGAAGCAAGAAAAAGCAGAGAAAAAGAGTAGAGTAATATACCTAGGTAGCAACAACAGATGAAACTTTTCTCTTAAGCTTCTCAATCATCTGAAATTGGAAATATAAGTGCAAGAAGAATGGAGTTACTAATCTGTTTGTCATACAAGTTTATTATTAAAAAAAATAGTTACATGGGTAGAAGCTTTTGCCCATCGATCAGCACAAGCAGCAGCATATTTGAAGTGTTTGGAATGAGCAGCATCATAAGTTAGTGTGTATGTAGAGCTTTCATTTGCTTCAGCCACCCATATATTACGACCTTCGTCCTTAGCACATTTGATCAGATTACAAAACCCGACCTGCAAAGTACATAGATATATTAAGTACCTAATAAATGAAGTCCTCGATATTCAGTTAAGGGTTGAACGTTACATATATACCCTTGATGCACTGCACTACTCATAAATAATAAGACATACATACCGTTGATCCCACAAGTTTGTTATTGAGTGAAACAACTGAATCAGAGTCTACTGGTGATGATCGGAATTTGATGGCAAGCAAATCATCATCTGACACACTAGAATTACGACTGCCGTCTGCCAAAAAAATCCATTGCATCTTCTGATGACCTGATTTTTGCACTTCACCCACATATATAACAAATGCAGCAACATCAAATTCACTGAAACACCCATTAAATAATATTCAATCATCATCGTTACATGCAAATTCATTTAAGGAGATCACACGATACATATAATATATATATATATATATATATATATATATATATATATATATATATATATATATATATATATATATATATATATATATATATATATATATATATATATATATATATATATATATATATAGGTATTTCACGATAAATACCTGAAGAGAGGAACTTCACCCATTTTTACTATCGGTACTGATTTTCGAGGATCAAAGAATGGCCTGTTGTAACAAAATTGTTCAAATATATCAAGCCGAAGAACAATCATTCAACCCAACACAACCCATTAGCCCTCAATGCAAGTGAAAGTAGACGAAAAGGGAAGGGACTTACTGGTAGTGTCTGAGGGTGGAAAAAGATAATGGGTCCCATCTGGACGTAGATCCTCTATCATGCATAAATATAGTATGTGACTCTGAGGCATTTGGTGTAAGACCCGCAACAACATATGCTTGCCCCTCAACCAAATCTGATTGCTGCAACAACAACAACAACCCAAGTAAATATACAGATGAAACTTCCAGCTACCCTCAAAAGCAAGTAACATAATAATATTTAGATAGATTGTCAATAAAGTAACTAAATTTTCTAATCCAGTTTTATTAAAAAATTAAAAAATAAATAAAAAGGTTCCAATGTTGAATAAAAGTGTTTGTGTGTCAATGCCACATGTACCAAACTATAAATTAATATATCCTTTTAAAACAAGTAGCCCAACCCAACATTTTACACCTCCAGTTGAAACATAAAAACATGCAACAAGATTTACCTGTTTCTGAGTAGGGTTCCAAATTGTTACCAAACCCTGGCGTGAAGAGCAGCTCGTCTGAGTAAAACTAGTCAAACCAACAACTCGCACCCGCATTAACGTGTCGACTTGCCTTCTACTTACTCCAGCTTCCTCCAATGCCTTTTCAATTGATTTTTGCATCTCTGACTGCCTACTTGCCTACAACCCCACAACTATCATTGTTACACACTCACACTCACTCATTTATAACCAGACCAACAAGATTGCAAAAATCGCTACTCGACAAGTACTCGGTCCGGACTTTTTAGAGACTACTCGAAGAAATCTCAGGGAGTGTTGACCAAGTTTCATTTGAACGACTATTGACTGAATTCCAAAGAGTACTCGAAAACTGAAAGAGTAGTTACCTCAACTCTTTTTTGATAAGCAGCAAATGCAACAAGTTGTTGTTTAGTCATATCAACCATTATAAGTTCTGGTTCATCAGATTGTTCTATTTGCTTGAATAGTTTTTCCAACCCTTCTTCATCATCGTCATCAGTATTATTTTGACCACTCTCAACTTGATAACTTCTTCCAACTCCCCACTGAAACTCCGACATAACACTCTCCACAATGTTTGAACGTCTACACACTCAAAAAAAAAATAAACATTGGTTAACAGAGAGTTGGTTCATACTAGAGATGCAATCATTCATTAAGAAATGCATTCAATGTAACTACTAATTTACCTCTGCTCATACAATTGCATCACTTTGCTCTCCATCCTCTCTGATCTTACAACGAACGACCCATTACTTAACCTATATATAAGTGAAAAAGCAACAAAAGTCAGCACAGTGAATAAAATAGTAAATTGTAGAGTATATTATATTATATATACAAATCAGCAGCGTACTTTTCCCTATAGAGAACAGGATACACGCGATTGACTCCAACCAATGTTCTGGGAACTACACCACCAAATCCTTTAATGCACTTAAAGGCTAATGGAGGACACCCACTTTTACCTAAAACAGAAACACAAAATATTCTGAAACTCAACTGCCCATTTATTTATTTAAGCACATATACAATATAAAGCATTCATATGTGATTAAGTCTTACAGAATCCCAAACGGTCAGCCCAATGAGCTCTATATGTCCCATTGATGTGCAAGCATAAGCTAATCTCTCTTGATGCCTAGTTGAAATTGAAATATTTTAATGAAAACAATATTGGTGTAAATAAACTATTAACAACTAGTTAACTCAGTGTTGCAGAACTCAAAATTACTCGGCGAGTACTCGGTTTTTGCAACTCGGGGAGTACTCGGCGAGCGAACTCGGTCAAACTCGGCCAAAACTTGAAATTACTCGGAAATTTGGACAAAACTCGGTTAAAATTCAGGAATACTCAGAAAATCGGTCTAAACTTGGTCAAAATTGGTCAAAGTCAAACTTGGTCAACATCCATCCGAGTACTGCCCGAGTTGCCGAGTCTCCCTAAGAAGTCCCGAATGAGTACTCCCCGAGTAGAAATTTTTGCAATCTCAGGGTTAACTTCAAACATTAGCTTAGAATTTACCTCAAGGGGTGAAACAGGTGCATTCCAATTGCATAAACGAGCTCCCCAGATCTTAATAGGATGATTGATAGTTAGCAATAAGAGAGCATAAAAGACAAGTGTGACTGAACATAAAAAAATAAGAGTGATTTTAGTACCCTGATTTTTTGTCCCACAAACAACTTTTTCGCAACAACTTGTTTTACAAGTAATTCATCCATTTGACCTTTCACTGGGTACCTAAAAGACATTAAAAAAATAATAATAAACATATAATGCGAGAACGGGTCCAAATTTACAATGTTAATTTCACTTACCATCCATCTGTTAATTCTATGCTAGTAACTGTAGAATTATGTGATTCAGCAACACGCTTCAGATGTATAGATGCTATGCAAAGTATTAAAGGGGATGAAGGGGGAACATCTCCCTCTAAAATTCTTTTCAGAGCTGATTTGTGACCACAGTTGACTTCTCTCTCATATCTATAATTGAAAAAAGGGATATATTATATTATAGGCAATAGCAAAAATCATCAATTATGTAATCCATATGAAACACGTATGCGCAATATATTATATATTTGTGTTAAAGTTAATAGGGTTTTTTTTTTTAAAACAATAGGTAATCAGAGATAATTAAAAGTACCTGTATTTCAGCTCCTCGAGTACATTGTCAACAGTCAAAAGTTTGCCATAAAACCTACCAGGATAGGATCTCTCATAGCATGCTAGTTTCCAGACGATCCATCTGTAGTGATTTGCCGTCCACCTACAGTTAGAAAACAGAAACTGTACAGTCTTCATTACAGTTATACAATAGGTAAATAGAATCAGATGCATTGATGGATAAAATCCTCTGTTTTCCAGAAATAAAAGCAACTATATTTACGAAAAGAGTTAATCACCAACACAAGTTGCATGCGCAATGTATTGCAGAATATAAGACCAGTTGTTCAAATAAGTAAATAATTCATTTCCTTTTGGAATTTAACCAAGAGATGTTGAACATCTGCAATGTACTGCAGTATATGAGATGCGTGGTTTATCTGCCTACATAATTATTTCCCTTTGGATTTAACTCAATTCATGTTGTACATCTGCAAATAGATATACTTTATCCTTTTTACTACCTAAATTCAAGTATCCAAACCTCACATTTATAGCAACTACAATTGAAAAAAGAAAGAGCCTAAAGTTAAAGAGTGACAGGAATCAGTTGGCCACAAAGAGAGAGAGAGAGAGAGAGAGAGAGAGAGAGAGAGAGAGAGAGAGAGAGAGGGGATGTAACCAGCGACAATAACCATTAAGATATGTAGGAACTTAAAAACTCATTGTGGAAGATAGTAGTACGAGTTAGGACAAGTACTTACTCTTTTGAAATAAATGAGCATCCTGATTGGCCCAACATGTAAAAGAAAAAGTCCAGACCAATACTTTTTACACCAAATTCATCCTCAAACATATACTTGTCCGCATTCTGTGAGTTTATCTTTCTTAGCCATTCAGGCGAGTTCTCAAACTGTTGACAGTGTATATGCATCACAATCTGGTGTGTCAAGAGTAATAAAAAGCATATGTCAAAAATAAGGGTGTGATTATGGTCTACTGACCATGTTATGTAAGTATGGCGGCTCTCCAAGGTACTCCCCGATGTACATACGATGATGCTGAAATGGATATCGAGTGGAAACGCTTCTTTTGCTACATATCCTTTCTGGAACTTCGACCATTGTTTCTAATAATACAAATAATAAATAAATGCTTCATATAACAAAATCATCATAAAATAATAATAATAATGATGATGATGATACATATCTGAATTCAGAAGTACCATTAGAAACTAGTGTAGACTTTGTGTTCGATGGAGATATAAAATTGGACATCCTGGGCTTCTTAAACGGAGTTGTAAATTTTTTGTTTGGTAGTTTCCTTTTTTCTCCTGCAACTCCTCGTATGTTGTTGTTCAACCCCCCAACAGTATTTGAAATATCAACCAATGGAGAACTCAAAGACTTTCGCACAGAGGAAACACCTACAGTTCGACCATTATTCTTAAACGTGTCTCGTCTTATTACTCCCACAAGTGCATTTTGTGTTAAAGCCGCCGATGAACACGGCATATCAGTATCATGTTCCGCCGCGTCGAATTCTTTGATCAAATTCTTTCCTAATCTGACCGCATTCTTCTTATCAGGTAACGATGATCTTAATGGAGATACGAAGTGATTACAAGACATTTGTAACATTGTTTTTGATATACCGGAACGTGCATTAGCATCACTACTATATTTGTTGAACATGTTGTTATTGTATGATGATGATAATGCATCTGCATCTGCATCTGCATCTGCATCTGCATCTGCATCTGCATCCCCTTGTTTTAAAAAATCCCCCAAATCAGGATCTCCTAAAAGGCTCATTGCTCGTTTCAATGCATCGGCCGAAACTTTAACAGATCTTCCGCCAGCTGTCTGAAACTTCAAGGGTGGTGGTCTAGAAGAAGAAGCACAACGCACAGAACCATTTGCATGTTTTAATAATAGTGAATTCGGAACAGGTGTAGCCTCTTGACAGGTGAAGGTTTCAGCACCATTTGCATGTTTTTTTGAATGTTTTGAAGCATCATCGAAATTTTCTTGTTCGAGTCCTAACAAAGTTCTGGCTTTAATGAGACCTGTAGAGCCTATGTTTACAGCTTTCCCAGATCCTGTTTGAAACATGGAAGTGGTTCCATCATCTCTTCCAAATGCTCCTCCTCCTCCTGCCCACTCTGTAAAAATACAAAATTAGTATGAAGGATTGCGAAAGTCAAATTCATATTCATATAAGATTTTAAAATGTTAAATAAGAGAAACATTGAAGAAATGATATAAACTAGTAGTTGACTAATACTAACCAAATATTAACTTGTACATAGCAAGATATATCAAATATGGTACACATTGCACGAGATCAAAACACTAGAAGACTGAGTAGCTGAACATAACCTATATGGGCCAAGGTCTTTCGAAATATTATTTCAGTAGATCCTTTATAATTATTCGTTTTTGGTTGTTCTGCTAGCTCCTTGCTAATGTGTTTTTATAAAATTTTCCGTTAAAAAAAAAGTTGCATAAGTAAACTTTTAAGAGACCTGTATCTTTTAAAGCATCATCGTCTTGGCCTCCGAACATTGACTGTGCTTTTGACAAGGACGACTGTTTAATAGCAACTGGTTTTCCTGACCCAGTCTGAAACATGCCTGTTGTCCCACCAACTACTATTAAAATAACTTGATATTGAAATTCATATTATGTAAAATAGCCTTAGAGCGTCCCCAGTAAATATTTTGAACTAAAAAATCATGAAAAGTTAAGTCCACCAGAAACAAAAAGCTTTTTAGTGAATGACATTAGAAAACTTAAGTCTTTGCCCATGACATTTTTCTTTTGCTGTGTGTTAGCTTTGATTAAAAAAAAAAAAAAAAAAAAAAAAACACAACCAACTTTTAAAGTTTTCTCCGGAGAAGCACTTAAAGTATTTGATATGAAAACAAGGTTAGTTAGGTATAGGGTGGCAACCAAAGTCGTTAAAAGCTTTTCTCCAATGGGGATGCTCCTTGGATCATAAACAAACATATACGAGTACGTAACAAAGATCTGGCAGGACCTGTAGAACATTTGTTTTCAGCATTCGTTGACCCTGTTTGGAACATGGGCCTGGATCCATTATCTCTACCACATGATCCTCCTGCCCAATCTGTGAAAATAAATAAAATATCAATATAATATAATGGATTCTAATTGACAAATTATAACATTTCAAATGCAAAAGAAGAACATACATGCCATACTCCATTAAAAGAAGAAATAAACGTTAAATTGCATAATAAAGCAGGGAACTGTGGCATTGAACATGCAAAAGGTCTAGTATGTGTAATGTATTCACTTTAGCCAACAACAGACTAACTTCTTTTTATAACATGGGGTGTTAGAAAATTTGAGACATAAGCCATTACTCAATCTAACACAATTATTTCAAACAAAATAAACATATACAAATTCCTTCCCTCAAATATTGCAGCCTTCTAGGCCCACCAAAATAATAACACATAAGGATGATTATGCATAACTAACTATGTAGAATATCAAAATGTATTTGTTACTTCACTTTAGTAGTTTTAGCATAATGTTGACTTCTAATAAAACAAGTAATGATAATTGTTACTTATAGAAGTCAACACCAAGCCTAAAAGCATATGAGATAAGTAAAGAATTACCTAAAGCATCATTGACCAAATTTGTTGCTCCAGATTGAAAAGTCAAAGAGGTCTCAGCTTTATTATTGCTATCGTCGCACACCTTCAAACATCCTGTTCCAAAATAAACATTACTATACGAAATAGTAAGCTGTTACAAGCATTGATCTTTATCAAATGAATTTTGATTTGATTTGGACTTGGACTTGGGACAGTTTTAGATAGGCAATATCCTTTAATTTGTCTACCAAACACCAATACTAGGTGTATCAAGAAACTAGTATTTGAGAAATTTTTATATGTAACACCCCAAAATAAAAACCATAGTAATCTTATTTGAAAAGTCAAACAAGTAGACTTTCAATAGACCTGTATCTCCATAAATGTCATCGTCTTGGCCTCCGAACATTGATTGTGCTCTTGACAAGGAAGACTGTTTAATAGCAACTGGTTTCCCTGATCCAGTCCGAAATAAGCCTGTTGCCCCAACTACTTTACAATCAGCTTCTGGCTTTGAATAATATGCTTCAAAACAAATAATAATACATCACTTAAAATCGTATTAGTATACATCATATATTATTGCCAACTATATTAACATTCATCAACCTGAATCTTGATCTCCAACAAAGGTTGATGCTTTTGCTAAGGAAGATTGCTTGATAACAACTGGTTTCCCTAATCCAGTAGAAGGTTTATGGCAGATGAAGGTTTTTGCACGTATACTTGATTGTTGTCGGCCTTTGGAAGCATCATCATCATCAAGATTTACTTCCAGTCCTAACAAATTTCTGGCTTTAATGAGACCTGCAGAACCTATGTTTACAGGTTTCCCTGACCCCGTTTGGAACAAAGAACTGGTTCCATGATCTCTGTCAAATGATCCACCTTCCCTATCTGTAAAATTAAGAATATCAAATATATATAAAATGAAACAAGGAAGAACAGACATGCCAAACTTCATTGAAAGAAAAATTAACATTACACTACGGAATATAATGACTATGACGCTGAACACGCAAAAGCTTTAGTATTCATAGCATACTTAGTTTGGACACATAATCGATTAAAATTAAACAAAGTACTATAAAAATCTGAAGAGGTAGAAATATTTGGTACTAGAAAAATGTTATTTTTATTTCACTTTCATAATTTATCAAAACATTGACTTCATGTAAATAAATCAAACTGCTCAACCTATTTTTTTAAAAGGCAAGGATTTGAAATCACTGACGGGGGAATGACCCATGAAACTGGAATAGATAGATAAAGGCTCACCCATAAAAGAAGAGGCATCCTCATCCTGTCTGAAAGACCCCTTTTTTTCTATAACAAAATTTTCCGATCCATTCTGAAAACTTGAGAAAGTCATAGCTTTATTACTGCTATCCTCATGTACCTTAACACATCCTGTTCCACAAAAAATATAACTAATTCAAGGTATTAATAAGCTCTCATAAATTTGGACTCAAGACAATGTTAGATAGACTTGTACTTAACAAACTATGATTTTTAGCTTGCACATAGCAACTTAGCAAGACAGATATTTACCGGCAATATACCCTTAACCCAAAATGAATAAAAAGTCAGATGAAAATGATACAGATTGTAACATACCAAGATCATAAAACCAGTAATCTTATTTATTAAAAGTGTTAATAGACCTGTAGCTGTATAAGTGTCATCAGCTAGGCCTCCAAACATTGATTGTGCTTTTGACAAGGAGGACTGTTTAATAGCAACTGGCTTTCCTGATCCAGTCTGAAATATGCCTGTTGTCCCAACTACTTTAGAATTATCTTGTAGCTTCGAATAACCTGTTTCGAAACAAATAACAATACATTACTCAGTACTCATGTTTATATTTCTTTCTATATAATATAAAACAAGTGTCAGTAGAAAACGTAAAAAATGAAAGGGAAAAAAATGGAATAGAAAATCAAAGATCATACTGCACAACAATAGGACTTGTTCAATTTATTATCAAATTTGTTACAGTTATAGAACTGAATGATCAATTCTGTTACATAGCGGTAACATGTAAATGTCAAATTTTAACGTAAAAGGTAAACATTATCTCTTTAACAGAATTCAAAATCAAATCATTGATGATGCAAATGATCTTTGGTTCCCTGTTTCTAGCTTATTTGAATTTTCATGTTACCATATTTAAAATTTTCCGTAAAAAGTACTGTAATCCCTCTACTAGTCTACTTGGATCATAAACAGACAAACTAACAAGTAAGCTGCTTATGTTGTGATAAATATATTACTCAATATTTAATTTAATATTTATAAACCTGCATAATTATCTACATAAAAGGCATCAGCTTTGGCTGATGAAGATTGCTGAACAACAACCGGTTTCTGTAATTCGTTCGCACCGTTATCACTCCGGTTCTCAGTAGAATATAGTTTTGAATATCCTGTATTATTAATTAATAAAATAAACAAGTATTAACTCTCCTCATTCCAGTACTAAATTTTACAACTACATATCTTAAATATAAGTGTATACATGTTAAATAAATAAAGAAATAAAGTATCCGCGTAGATAATGTAATGGAAGTTACCTTGAAACAAGACATCGGACACAGAAGGGAGATGATGGTGAGAAGGAGAATTAGGGTTTTGAATTAGGGCTTTTTGTGTGGAAGATGAAGCGGAAGATTGCTGCCACCGGAAATTATTCCGGCCATCGGAAAAGACTTGCCATGTTTTTGTCATTCTTCGATCAAAATGATTTTCCTCTTCGTCTTCAGATTTTGAATCGACACACAGCGCTAGCTCTTCTTTTTGTTCTTGTCTTTGGCGGGAAATGTCAATTTTATTTTTTATTTTTACTTTAATGAAGCACAATTTTTTAATTTTTTGTCAGTTTATTTAGAGGTAGTCGTAGTATGCTACTCCCTAACAATTTAGCGCTTAAATTAATTAATTAATTAAAATTAAATTAATTAATTACTGCAGTCAAAGTTTTAAAACAATTTGTTTACTATTTTCCTTTTTGTTTTACTTTTAAAAGGCGGGATAATTAAGGCTACTAATTATTTTCTCATCTAGTTTTTTTTTTTCCTATACATTTTCATTTTATCATCTACACGACTACACTAGCTTTTATATTCACCTTTAAATTAAGTAAATTAAGTGTGTTTGTTTACTTTATACTTGACCGATTTAACGATAAATGTTAAATCATTTAACATTTACCACGATTGTTTCTTAGCTCTGAATTACATATGATTGTTAGTGTTAAATCATTTAGAGTTTAAATAATCTTTTAACCATTAAGCATTTAAATCTTCTGTAATATTTTCTTTAAATTATCCCAAAAACACTAATCAAACAACTATATTGAATTTTAGTTCTGTTAAAATATTTAAAAAATAATTTTACTTCATTCATATAATTCATTCTGAATAATTATTAAATAAGTTTTTGTTATTCAAAATCAAGTTCATTCAGAACAAAAGAAGTGCAGAGTGGTGCTTTACTTTACAATATGGACAAGTTAATCTTACAATATTAAACATTTGGTTAAAGTTGTTTGGTATATGCAAAGTGTTAGAAAATATTAAAACTAGATGTGAAAAAATAATAGTGGAGGTTATCGCAATGTCTAGTAGGGTCATTCTCTCCCACAATTATCGGACGATATGTGAAATCAGTGAAAAAAGTTCTAAGGATCAGCAACGTGAGCCAATGATTAACCCCTCGGGTAGTGTATAATGTATCAAACGCCGTTTCTGTAACTGAGCCGCCGTTTTACGTAACATGTTTCGAAAGCCTAATCATGCACCAAAATATCCATCCATCGTTTTTGTTGATAAAACACCGTCTTTTAATATCATTACAGGTCCATTTATAAATATATTCATACATAATTTGAAAAAATTGAAACCCTTCTTATTGAATGATCATGAGACTTGCCAAAAATCGAAATTCTAGCCACCGTTTTAATTGGTGAGCCTATGTTTTAACCTTTTAGCCACCATTTTGACATTCCAGTCACCATTTTGTACAATATGTCATAAAATCATCAAAATATAACTTTTATCACTTCGTAATACAAACGTTGGCCTTTTGAACCAAATCAATACTTTAATCGTACACGAAATAAAAGCTCTTTAGATCCTCTCGAAAACAATAGTATTCATAACTGATATCGCGACTATAATGTGTATAATTGGAGCAGTATCAATGTATCTTTTATGCATTATGGCCTTCAACGACACTGCTTTAATTCTCCATCTCGCGAGGAGTACATCAAAAGAAAAATGAATGGAACGTCGATTAGATGACAATAGTAGAGAGTTGACGATCCGTAATTTCGACTTTTAAAAATGTGATTGGTTAGACCTTGATTGAATAACAAAGAATCAAGAGTAAGAATGAGATTCGAACAGGAAGCAATAGATTCGGACAGAGAGTAATTCAGACGAAATTACATTCCACGGCTTCTTAAACTCAATACAATGCAATGGCTATCTAGTTAGGACTACTTAGGTTCTATATATAGCCTTCCTCTACAGAACCTTCTAATTAAGCTTTATTCACGTTAACACTATCTAACTTTGGGGTCCTAACATAACAATCTCCCCCTTAGTGTTAAATGTGAATTTTACATTGTAATCCTAATCAGAAATCTACAAGAACTTTGTTCCTCTAAAATGAATTCTTGACTTGAATCCTTTGAGTTTCTCATACCTTCTCACATTTCTTCTTGTGTTGAGTCGGTTTCGAAATCTCTTAATGAGCACTTTGACAATTTCAGCATCTTCTGAAGAATAGCACCCATTATCCAATCTCATATTCAAATATTTGAGAGAATATCCCAACGTTCCGTCAGAGTATCTCATGAATTCAGAAGCTCTTATGAATATCTTCGTGTAGTTTGAATTCAAAAGACAAATCCATATGGATTGTCACAAACTTGAAGTAAGGACATATATCGCAATTCTTCAACCAATTGATTTGGAGGTCTAATGTAGTGACCCGAACTTTTTCATGATTATATATATTAAATGAAAACTATTTTTTTTGCATGATTGAATGTTTCCAACATGTTAAGCAATCAAACTTGTTAAGACTTGTTTAATTGAAATGAGTTTCCTATAGACAATTGCCACCAGAGTTGATCGGCGATTCACGAACGTTAAAACTTTTAAAAACTATATGATGATATATATATGGATATATATATATATATAGTTAACATAATATTATGATAAGTAAGTATCTCACTAGGTATATTAACAATGAGTTATATACATAAAAATTTGAGATTAACTAAGTTAAGAAACTCGAAACGATATATATAACGATTATCGTTATAACAACGCCTTACTAAATACATATGAATCATATTAAGATATTAATACACTATGTTTAACATGATAAAATTATAATTAAGTATGTCATTAAGTGTGTTAACAATGAACTACATATGTAAAAACAAGATTACTAACTTAAAGATTTCGAAACGTGACATATATGTAACGATTATCGTTGTAACGATATTTTAATGTATATATCATATTAAGAGATATTCATACATCATAATATCATGATAACGTAATAATTTAACTTCTCATTAGATATAATAAACAATGGGTTAACTACATTAAATGAGATCGTTAACTTAAAGGTTTTAAAACAACACTTACATGTAACGACTAACGATGACTTAACGACTCAGTTAAAATGTATATGCATGTAGTATTTTAAGATGTATTCATACACTTTTGAAAGACTTCAAGACACATATCAATGTATGAAACGACCCGACCCAATCCATAGGGACAAATACAATAACATATGATTACATCGCGAGGCATTTGACCTCTATATGATACGTTTTATAAACATTGCATTCTTTTGAAAAGATATACCATAAATGAATATTTAAAATTCAATGTTTTCGTCATCTGATGATTTCTACATATAGACAATCACCGTAAATAACAGTTTACAAGAATACTTCCGTTGACAGTGCAGTCAAAATAACTACACGGTGATGATTTTGTGAATGCAATGCTTCCTCGAATAAAACATGTATGACTCCGTGCACATGGTTTCTCTAACATATATTCAAACAGCGGAAGACTTCTAGGAACCTGAGAATAAACATGCTTTAAACGTCAACATAAAGTTGGTGAGATATAGGTTTAATGCTAGCAGCGTTATAAATATAGACCACAAGATTTCATATACATAAACGTTTTAATAAAAATATTCTAAGTGGTTGAGCACTTGATAACCATACTTAACATTTAATCAACGTCGCATATTCCCTTTATTATGAAATCTCACTACACTGTACCAAGTGTAGTCACCGAAACGAAGTACTGTGCAACCGTTGAATACTGGTCGTCCAGTCCGGTTGGGGTTGTCAGGCCCGATAGATCTATCAACAGGATTCGCATTTACAATACCACATGTAAATAGTAGTTACCAAGCTACAGGGAAGTATGCCAGTGGTACAACTCAACGTAGAATATATATTTTTTTATCACTTGTGTCCATAACGTAAATCATAAAATGCATGTATTCCCATCCCGAAATATTTAGAGTTTAAAAGTGGGACTATATACTCACTTTTGCCTTGAAGGTATTTAACTCGACTTGGTCTCCGATAGATATCACGAACCTAACCATATATATATAATATATCAACATATTTTCTTTTCAAGTAATCGTTACATATATATATATATATATATATATATATATATATATATATATATATATATATATATATATATATATATATATATATATATATATATATATATACTTTTAATACTTTTAATATTTTCTTAGTCCGTAGTTAGCAGTCCGATGCTAGTGGTCCACAATTAGTTGCTCAATAAAATAAATAAAGACCCCATCGTATTCGTATTGATCAGAATTAATCTTGACCCATGGTACCATGTTGTCAAATGACGTGTTGCGTACAATCATGAGGTCTTATGATTAATCTTCTCGTGCTGTTTACGGGTGGTCCTGAAATATATAAAATCAAATCATAAGTATTATATATAAAATATCATATTAATTAGAAAAGATATGATCAATTTACTTTATCTCCAAATATTTTCATAGCTAAACTAGCTTCGGATACCCAATCTTGTTTTAGTCGTAGTTTCTTCATTACAACTCTGTTTTTGTTGGTTCAACTTGCCACTTCCTTGGATCGAGTCAAATTTTAAGAATATGAACTGAAAATACCTTAGTTTGTATTCAAAATCACAGGTTATAGGTCAAACTTTGGTAAAACTTATGAAAGTGATCATTTTCCATCATAAAAACAACATTTAATGATCATTTTTCTAAAAATACTTACACTTTGAGTTAAACCATGAAATTTTTATGTGTTAACATATTCATAAGAAATATCATTTTTCCAGAACAGGAACTTCCAATTCAAAGTTCAAGATGGTTTTTAATTATCCAACCCAAAACAGGCCCCGGTTGCACTCCGACGACGTAGATTCAGTTTTTAAGGTGTTCTTTGTAAAACCAAGTTATATCTTGTTAAGTTAGCATATAATTATAATATATTACAGGTCTTGAAGTGTTTTAAAAGTTAAGTTAGAAGGATCTATTTAGTTTGCAAACAAGTTTGAAATCATTCAAACTATGTTCTTGTTGTCAAAATTTTACAACATAAAATAAGATAGCTATATAATTATGAATCGAAAAAGATTATGAACAAGGTTACTACCTCAAGTTACTTGGACAAAGTTACTGTAAGAGATAAGAAAAAATCTTGGAATCAAAGAGTGGTGGAGTTAGATCAAAAGGTTGGAAGTATACTTCTTCAAATGGGTGGTTATTTTGATATGTTCTTGAAAGAGTTTTTGTATGGTGTTTAAGGCTTGTAATTGAAGCTAAATGATGGGAGAAATGCTTGGAGATGATCAAGTATGAAGTTAGGAGTATTTTGAGAGAGAAATGAGGGTGTAGGTATGAGAAAATGGAGTGAAGAAATGGTGTTCATTCATAAAAACGTTTTTAGTTTACAAAGAAAGAAAAGGATTCCTAATTTTGTTTTCTTACTAATAATTCATGCTACTTGACAAATCCTAGTTACTTCATATCTAGGGCAGTAATAATGTTGATTAGGATGTTGATTTGATGTGTATATACCAATAGTGAATACATATAGAAGCTGGGTATGATACGGGTACATATACCCTAGATATACGTATAGAAATCTTGAGGAAACGGAATGAGAATTCAAATATAGCTATCTTTTGTAAATATGCTTATATTGTTTTATGTATTTAAGTCCTTAAAAAGTGATATATACGATACATGTATAAGCATTATAGGTTATAAGTATATATATCAAAGAATGTTACGTATAGTTATCATTTTGAAAACTTAAGTTAGTAGTTTCAAAATATACTTATAACTCATTGTCATTAGTACACAATGAGATGTTAAACCATCCTTAGATCATGTTAAATATATATAAATACATATATATACACAAATGTATAATTATCGTATGTTATATAGTTCGTGATATCATCGGTCAAATTGGACGGTCAAACGTTGTGTAAAACTCTTTTCAAAAACACAAGTCTCAACAATTTGGATTGCTTATCATGTTGGTAAGGTTTAATTTATGTAAATATTAATCTCATAAGTATAAAACGATTGGAAAAATCCGGGTCGTTACAGTACCTACCCGTTAAATAAATTTCGTCCCGAAATTTGAATGGGATGATCATGGCTGACAATAAGTATGTTTTCATGACGTATACGAGTTGAAAATTAGAGTTTTATTATCATCAAGTAATATTGATAAAGCAATTTGATTTTTGTGAAGAGTACGAGTGAGGGTATCACCAAAGGGTGAAATGAGTAGGTATAGATTCGTCATATCTTTTGACGTAGATAGGATTGATTTCCAAGTTCAAGAGATTTGGAGTAAAATCTTCACAATGAGATTTGATTCTTCGATAATCAAGGAAATTAGAATCCGCTTTAAATGCGATCATCTATTTTGATTGCTCTGTCGGATCTTTTACTATAAATCCACCTCCCTTCATTTTCTTACAACTCATACCTTCTATTCTTCCTCCCTCAATTCATACTTTAAAACATTTATCAGTATGCTTCATCCAGTAGTGATCCTGGATATACTCTTAACTTTCATCTCTGTCATTCTTCTTTTTCATCTACCTCCGGAGGATTTTATTTATTTCTACTATTACCTTGGGGTTATAGTATTGTTAATTCTCCCGTGCCTTTACGTTGCAATACGTATTGATATACACGGTTTGTAATTTATTTGTTGTTGTCGAGCTTTATATTTTCTTCTGTTTCCTCTTCCCGACTTCGAGTCAAGCGAATAATGGTCCGGAATTCGTAGGTATGGTTTTTGAAACAAACATAGTTAATGTTCTAAGAAGGAAATAGTAATTGCACGATCTTGATTTGGTAAGTTACCAGAATGTCCGAAAAGATAGAATTATCAAGGAGATATATTCTTAATATGTTTGGAGATTGGGTAGAATGTAAGAGTTGTGTAACATGGCACATGATGACGTTATGATCTGTGAATCATTATGTTCCATTTAGAAACTCAGCATGAATTACTGTAATATAATCACGTTGATCAAGTGTCATTATATTATACTATTTCATACTTCAGTTTCCAACACTACTTCAAAACATTCATATTTTAAACTCGAATTTTTCAGAATTTAGAAACTAACACAGTTTCTTTTATGTTGTAACGCAAATATTGTGAAGAGATAAATGATTTTTGATGAGGATAGTTGGGAATATATCTTCAGGAATATCGGAGATATTTATAATGAAAAATACGATGATATCTTAGAATATCTAAGATCAGGGAATGACGCGGAAAATCTGTCTGTGAAGGTTTAGAATAAGGAGTAAGGTTCTTACTAACGGTTTCAGCAGACACTGAATCATTTGAATCCTTTGAAGGTAGATTTCGTCATTGTGATTTGTCCATGACCTCCTTTATACTTTGCTCAATCCGTTTTCCAGTACCAAATTTTTCGTTCAAGCTTTTCCAATCTATTATTCTTTATTGTCAAACTTCTGACCGTAATTGTTGTCTACTGTCTTTACCACTTTATCAGTCTTTTCCAAAACTTAATAGCACTAATTCGTAGACTGGAGCATTTTTCAGAAACTTCACATTTGAAATATGTAATTCTTGGGGATAGACGTTGTATATATATATATATAACTGCCGAAATAGAAATGCTGCGAGATTTCAAAATACCAATTGTTGATTCCGCCAAAGGGGTAACGAGTTGCTGGTACATCTGCTGATAATGTCGTGGAATATAAAAGGTTCTCTGGTAACAAAAGGGTAATCGTATGTATTACAGGTTATAATAAGGCTACTTCGAATGGAAAGTCGAGGTTGACTTGCTGAAACTGTGACAAAATTTGCTATTTTGAAAAGGAATTGCAAAGTTATTTTTGCTAATAAATGCTAAAGGATTTAACGCGGATACGTGTTAAATTATGCCCTTGGTTTCGAGAGCTTTTCAGGTGCAAGACTGCGGGTAATGTGTGGTTGGATCATCATCTCGATTGTCCATTATTTGAAGTGTCTTCAGGAATTTCGAAGGGTTTGATCATATATTGTAATTGTTAATATACATATGATGTTTTAGGACTTTGAATGATACAAATATTTTTCTGGGTTCCAAGAATCGAATGATGTTCTAGCATAGTTTTGAAGTCAAAGTATAGTTTTGAAAGATGTAAGAGTCCTAAGAGTGATGTCTTCTTTTAAGTCTTGACTTGGATTTCGTTTTGTCGTAATCAAATTTGGATGAGAATGGTTGTTTTGATTTCTATGAAAGAATGAATATTATTGTGAAGGTAGTGAGTATAGTTGATGATTGTTGAATCAGAGTCGAAGAATATAATCATATTAATTGTGAATTTATATATCTCTCGGGTATTACCTACCCGTTAAAAAAAATTTCACAAGTAATGTTTTGTACCAGAGAATTTTATTACAATCTTTATGAAAATATATGTACATATATATCTTCTTCAGATGTAATCATGAATTTAATAAGTCAATATAATATTAGACTCATTTGATTTTCGGTTTGAGCTAGAATAAGTAATCTCTAAAACGATTAGGAACCACATATTCTTCACAGAATATTAATGAAGTTATGGATCAATACTTCATTATTTATTCTTATATATATTTCCTTAGTGAATCATGCTGGTACTCATTGAACTCTTGCTAACTTCGCAAGATATGAATGTTGTTTCCCAGTAAGCTTCGAGTACATTGAAGATGAAAGTGTAAAATCAAACATATTATTGAATAATACACTTGGTTTATTATAAAACGAAATTCATTGAATTGAAACAAGGATTGTAGTTAACGATGATTAAGTTGCTGACGAAGGACGTACATCATTGCATATTTGTAGTATGAATTTAAACGAGTAGTATCTACCCTTTTTCAATTCATACTTAATTGCTTAGTACGAAAAGATTTATTTTGGTTTTTGAATTCATATATATAAAATATTTATATAAATTCTTCAGAAGAATGAGTTAATACTTCATAACTCGTTGATGCAATATACGCGTTATTGATGATGTCCACGGTGATTCTTGAACTGGTGGAGCTTGTGATGTTAAAGTTGCTGACGATTCTAATGATGTTGACAGCACTGACTGTGTTGGTGAGGCTAAGGGTACTGCTGATGCTGTTGGTAAAACAAGTCTAGCTTGTACCTTATGCATCATTCTTGTCGGGGTTTCTACTCTTCCATTTATCATTTCTGTCCACTCATCTGATTTATGGTTAAGGCAGAAATAGGTAATCTCTATGTCTTTAGAGATTACATAATCACCATAGAATGTTTCTCCGATGAAGTTATGAATCAATACTTCATCGTTTGTTGTTGTTGGTACTTCTTGGTATCTATGGTGCGTGTGACGTTGATATCCGAGGTACGGATGGTGATATTGAGGCGTGTGATGCGGATGTGATTGTTGGTGGTGGTAATGATCCTGTTGATGTTGATGATGGTGATAACGTTGATGCTGGTGATGCTGTTGGTGCTTAGGGTATTGAGGCTTGCGATGTTGATGTTATTGACGGTACTGGTTATGTTGCTGATGCTGCTGATGGTGTTTGTGAAATGTCCCGTTCTTATTGATTAAAAACGTTCCATATTAATTGATTTCGTTGCGAGGTTTTGACCTCTATATGAGACGTTTTTCAAAGACTGCATTCATTTTTAAAACAAACCATAACCTTTATTTCATAAATAAAGGTTTAAAAAGCTTTACGTAGATTATCAAATAATGATAATCTAAAATATCCTGTTTACACACGACCATTACATAATGGTTTACAATACAAATATGTTACATCGAAATCAGTTTCTTGAATGCAGTTTTTACACAATATCATACAAACATGGACTCCAAATCTTGTCCTTATTTTAGTATGCAACAGCGGAAGCTCTTAATATTCACCTGAGAATAAACATGCTTTAAACGTCAACAAAAATGTTGGTGAGTTATAGGTTTAACCTATATATATCAAATCATAACAATAGACCACAAGATTTCATATTTCAATACACATCCCATACATAGAGATAAAAATCATTCATATGGTGAACACCTGGTAACCGACAATAACAAGATGCATATATAAGAATATCCCCATCATTCCGGGACACCCTTCGGATATGATATAAATTTCGAAGTACTAAAGCATCCGGTACTTTGGATGGGGTTTGTTAGGCCCAATAGATCTATCTTTAGGATTCGCGTCAATTAGGGTGTCTGTTCCCTAATTCTTAGATTACCAGACTTAATAAAAAGGGGCATATTCGATTTCGATAATTCAACCATAGAATGTAGTTTCACGTACTTGTGTCTATTTTGTAAATCATTTATAAAACCTGCATGTATTCTCATCCCAAAAATATTAGATTTTAAAAGTGGGACTATAACTCACTTTCACAGATTTTTACTTCGTCGGGAAGTAAGACTTGGCCACTGTTGATTCACGAACCTATAACAATATATACATATATATTAAAGTATGTTCAAAATATATTTACAACACTTTTAATATATTTTGATGTTTTAAGTTTATTAAGTCAGCTGTCCTCGTTAGTAACCTATAACTAGTTGTCCACAGTTAGATGTACAGAAATAAATCGATAAATATTATCTTGAATCAATCCACGACCCAGTGTATACGTATCTCAGTATTGATCACAACTCAAACTATATATATTTTGGAATCAACCTCAACCCTGTATAGCTAACTCCAACATTCACATATAGAGTGTCTATGGTTGTTCCGAAATATATATAGATGTGTCGACATGATAGGTCGAAACATTGTATACGTGTCTATGGTATCTCAAGATTACATAATATACAATACAAGTTGATTAAGTTATGGTTGGAATAGATTTGTTACCAATTTTCACGTAGCTAAAATGAGAAAAATTATCCAATCTTGTTTTACCCATAACTTCTTCATTTTAAATCCGTTTTGAGTGAATCAAATTGCTATGGTTTCATATTGAACTCTATTTTATGAATCTAAACAGAAAAAGTATAGGTTTATAGTCAGAAAAATAAGTTACAAGTCGTTTTTGTAAAGGTAGTCATTTCAGTCGAAAGAACGACGTCTAGATGACCATTTTAGAAAACATACTTCCACTTTGAGTTTAACCATAATTTTTGGATATAGTTTCATGTTCATAATAAAAATCATTTTCTCAAAATAACAACTTTTAAATCAAAGTTTATCATAGTTTTTAATTAACTAACCCAAAACAGCCCGCGGTGTTACTACGACGGCGTAAATCCGGTTTTACGGTGTTTTTCGTGTTTCCAGGTTTTAAATCATTAAGTTAGCATATCATATAGATATAGAACATGTGTTTAGTTGATTTTAAAAGTCAAGTTAGAAGGATTAACTTTTGTTTGCGAACAAGTTTAGAATTAACTAAACTATGTTCTAGTGATTACAAGTTTAAACCTTCGAATAAGATAGCTTTATATGTATGAATCGAATGATGTTATGAACATCATTACTACCTTAATTTCCTTGGATAAACCTACTGGAAAAGAGAAAAATGGATCTAGCTTCAATGGATCCTTGGATGGCTCGAAGTTCTTGAAGCAGAATCATGACACGAAAACAAGTTCAAGTAAGATCATCACTTGAAATAAGATTGTTATAGTTATAGAAATTGAACCAAAGTTTGAATATGATTATTACCTTGTATTAGAATGATAACCTACTGTAAGAAACAAAGATTTCTTGAGGTTGGATGATCACCTTACAAGATTGGAAGTGAGCTAGCAAACTTGAAAGTATTCTTGATTTTATGAAACTAGAACTTTTGGAATTTATGAAGAACACTTAGAACTTGAAGATAGAACTTGAGAGAGATCAATTAGATGAAGAAAATTGAAGAATGAAAGTGTTTGTAGGTGTTTTTGGTCGTTGGTGTATGTATTAGATATAAAGGATATGTAATTTTGTTTTCATGTAAATAAGTCATGAATGATTACTCATATTTTTGTAATTTTATGAGATATTTCATGCTAGTTGCCAAATGATGGTTCCCACATGTGTTAGGTGACTCACATGGGCTGCTAAGAGCTGATCATTGGAGTGTATATACCAATAGTACATACATCTAAAAGCTGTGTATTGTACGAGTACGAATACGGGTGCATACGAGTAGAATTGTTGATGAAACTGAACGAGGATGTAATTGTAAGCATTTTTGTTAAGTAGAAGTATTTTGATAAGTGTATTGAAGTCTTTCAAAAGTGTATAAATACATATTAAAACACTACATGTATATACATTTTAACTGAGTCGTTAAGTCATCGTTAGTCGTTACATGTAAGTGTTGTTTTGAAACCTTTAGGTTAACGATCTTGTTAAATGTTGTTAACCCAATGTTTATAATATCAAATGAGATTTTAAATTATTATATTATCATGATATTATCATGTATGAATATCTCTTAATATGATATATATACATTAAATGTCTTTACAACGATAATCGTTACATATATGTCTCGTTTAAAAATCATTAAGTTAGTAGTCTTGTTTTTACATATGTAGTTCATTGTTAATATACTTAATGATATGTTTACTTATCATAGTATCATGTTAACTATATATATATCCATATATATGTCATCATATAGTTTTTACAAGTTTTAACGTTCGTGAATCACCGGTCAACTTGGGTGGTCAATTGTCTATATGAAACATATTTCAATTAATCAAGTCTTAACAAGTTTGATTGCTTAACATGTTGGAAACATTTAATCATGTAAATATCAATCTCAATTAATATATATAAACATGGAAAAGTTCGGGTCACTACAGTACCTACCCGTTAAATAAATTTCGTCCCGAAATTTTAAGCTGTTGAAGGTGTTGACGAATCTTCTGGAAATAGATGCGGGTATTTCTTCTTCATCTGATCTTCACGCTCCCAGTTGAACTCGGGTCCTCTACGAGCATTCCATCGAACCTTAACAATTGGTATCTTGTTTTGCTTAAGTCTTTTAACCTCACGATCCATTATTTCGACGGGTTCTTCGATGAATTGAAGTTTTTCGTTGATTTGGATTTCATCTAACGGAATAGTGAGATCTTCTTTAGCAAAACATTTCTTTAAATTCGAGACGTGGAAAGTGTTATGTACAGCCGCGAGTTGTTGAGGTAACTCTAGTCGGTAAGCTACTGGTCCGACACGATCAATAATCTTGAATGGTCCAATATACCTTGGATTTAATTTCCCTCGTTTACCAAATCGAACAACGCCTTTCCAAGGTGCAACTTTAAGCATGACCATCTCTCCAATTTCAAATTCTATATCTTTTCTTTTAATGTCAGCGTAGCTCTTTTGTCGACTTTGGGCGGTTTTCAACCGTTGTTGAATTTGGATGATCTTCTCGGTAGTTTCTTGTATAATCTCCGGGCTCGTAATCTGTCTATCCCCCACTTCACTCCAACAAATCGGAGACCTGCACTTTCTACCATAAAGTGCTTCAAACGGCGCCATCTCAATGCTTGAATGGTAGCTGTTGTTGTAGGAAAATTCTGCTAACGGTAGATGTCGATCCCAACTGTTTCCGAAATCAATAACACATGCTCGTAGCATGTCTTCAAGCGTTTGTATCGTCCTTTCTCTCTGCCCATCAGTTTGTGGATGATAGGCAGTACTCATGTCTAGACGAGTTCCTAATGCTTGCTGTAATGTCTGCCAGAATCTTGAAATAAATCTGCCATCCCTATCAGAGATAATAGAGATTGGTATTCCATGTCTGGAGATGACTTCCTTCAAATACAGTCGTGCTAACTTCTCCATCTTGTCATCTTCTCTTATTGGCAAGAAGTGTGCTGATTTGGTGAGACGGTCAACTATTACCCAAATAGTATCAAAACCACTTGCAGTCCTTGGCAATTTAGTGATGAAATCCATGGTAATGTTTTCCCATTTCCATTCCGGGATTTCGGGTTGTTGAAGTAGACCTGATGGTTTCTGATGCTCAGCTTTGACCTTAGAACATGTCAAACATTCTCCTACGTATTTAGCAACATCGGCTTTCATACCCGGCCACCAAAAATGTTTCTTGAGATCCTTGTACATCTTCCCCGTTCCAGGATGTATTGAGTATCTGGTTTTATGAGCTTCTCTAAGTACCATTTCTCTCATATCTCCAAATTTTGGTACCCAAATCCTTTCAGCCCTATACCGGGTTCCGTCTTCCCGAATATTAAGATGCTTCTCCGATCCTTTGGGTATTTCATCCTTTAAATTTCCCTCTTTTAAAACTCCTTGTTGCGCCTCCTTTATTTGAGTAGTAATGTTATTATGAATCATTATATTCATAGATTTTACTCGAATGGGTTCTCTGTCCTTCCTGCTCAAGGCATCGGCTACCACATTTGCCTTCCCCGGGTGGTAACGAATCTCAAAGTCGTAATCATTCAACAATTCAATCCACCTACGCTGCCTCATATTCAGTTGTTTCTGATTAAATATGTGTTGAAGACTTTTGTGGTCGGTATATATAATACTTTTGACCCCATATAAGTAGTGCCTCCAAGTCTTTAATGCAAAAACAACCGCGCCTAATTCCAAATCATGCGTCGTATAATTTTGTTCGTGAATCTTCAATTGTCTAGACGCATAAGCAATCACCTTCGTTCGTTGCATTAATACACAACCGAGACCTTGCTTTGATGCATCACAATAAATCACAAAATCATCATTCCCTTCAGGCAATGACAATATAGGTGCCGTAGTTAGCTTTTTCTTCAATAACTGAAACGCTTTCTCTTGTTCATCATTCCATTCAAATTTCTTCCCTTTATGCGTTAATGCAGTCAAAGGTTTTGCTATTCTGGAAAAGTCTTGGATGAACCTTCTGTAGTAACCAGCTAGTCCTAAAAACTGGCGTATGTGTTTCGGAGTTTTCGGGGTTTCCCACTTTTCAACAGTTTCTATCTTTGCCGGATCCACCTTAATACCTTCTTTGTTCACTATGTGACCGAGGAATTGAACTTCTTCCAACCAAAATGCACACTTTGAAAACTTAGCGTACAATTCTTCCTTCCTCAATACTTCTAACACCTTTCTCAAATGTTCACCGTGTTCTTGGTCATTCTTTGAGTAAATAAGTATGTCATCAATGAAAACAATGACAAACTTGTCAAGGTATGGTCCACACACTCGGTTTATAAGGTCCATGAACACAGCTGGTGCATTAGTTAAACCAAACGGCATGACCATAAACTCGTAATGACCGTAACGTGTTCTGAAAGCAGTCTTTGGAATATCATCTTCTTTCACCCGCATTTGATGATACCCGGAACGTAAGTCAATCTTTGAATAAACAGACGAGCCTTGTAGTTGATCAAATAAGTCGTCGATTCTCGGTAGTGGGTAGCGGTTCTTGATGGTAAGTTTGTTCAACTCTCGGTAGTCGATACACAACCTGAATGTACCATCTTTCTTCTTGACAAACAAAACAGGAGCTCCCCACGGTGATGTGCTTGGTCGAATGAAACCACGCTCTAAAAGTTCTTGTAATTGGCTTTGTAGTTCTTTCATCTCGCTGGGTGCGAGTCTGTAAGGAGCACGAGCTATTGGTGCAGCTCCTGGTACAAGATCTATTTGAAATTCAACGGATCGATGTGGGGGTAATCCCGGTAATTCTTTCGGAAATACATCAGGAAATTCTTTTGCGACGGGAACATCATTGATGCTCTTTTCTTCAGTTTGTACTTTCTCGACGTGTGCTAGAACAGCATAGCAACCTTTTCTTATTAGTTTTTGTGCCTTCAAATTACTAATAAGATGTAGCTTCGTGTTGCCCTTTTCTCCGTACACCATTAAGGGTTTTCCTTTTTCTCGTATAATGCGAATTGCATTTTTGTAACAAACGATCTCCGCTTTCACTTCTTTCAACCAGTCCATACCGATTATCACATCAAAACTCCCTAACTCTACTGGTATCAAATCAATCTTAAATGTTTCGCTAACCAGTTTAATTTCTCGATTCCGACATATATTATCTGCTGAAATTAATTTACCATTTGCTAATTCGAGTAAAAATTTACTATCCAAAGGCGTCAATGGACAACTTAATTTAGCACAAAAATCTCTACTCATATAGCTTCTATCCGCACCCGAATCAAATAAAACGTAAGCAGATTTATTGTCAATAAGAAACGTACCCGTAACAAGCTCCGGGTCTTCCTGTGCCTCTGCCGCATTAATATTGAAAACTCTTCCACGGCCTTGTCCATTCGTGTTCTCCTGGTTCGGGCAATTTCTAATAATGTGGCCCGGTTTTCCACATTTATAACAAACTACATTGGCATAACTTGCTCCGACACTACTTGCTCCGCCATTACTCATTCCGACACCATTTGTTCCTTTCGTTCTATTAACCCCTGGTCCGTAGACCTCACACTTCGCCGCGCTATGACCATTTCTTTTACACTTGTTGCAAAATTTGGTGCAGAACCCCGAGTGATTCTTTTCACACCTTTGGCATAGCTGCTTCTGATTGTTGTTGTTGTTGCGGTTATTATTGTTGTTGGGATGATTGTTGTAGTTGCTGTTGTTGTTGTTGTTGGGCCGTTTGTTGTAGTTGCGATTGATGTTACGATTGTTGGGATAATTGTTGCGATTATTGTTGTAATTACTGTTGTTGTTGTATTGGTGATTCTTATCACCGTTTTCCTCCCACTTTCTTTTGACTTGCTTCACATTGGCCTCTTCAGCAGTCTGTTCTTTAATTCTTTCTTCAATCTGGTTCACTAGTTTGTGAGCCATTCTACATGCCTGTTGTATGGAGGCGGGCTCGTGTGAACTTATATCTTCTTGGATTCTTTCCGGTAATCCTTTCACAAACGCGTCGATCTTCTCTTCCTCATCTTCGAATGCTCCCGGACACAATAGGCACAATTCTGTGAATCGTCTTTCGTACGTGGTAATATCAAATCCTTGGGTTCGTAACCCTCTAAGTTCTGTCTTGAGCTTATTGACCTCGGTTCTGGGACGGTACTTCTCGTTCATCAAGTGCTTGAATGCTGACCACGGTAGTGCGTACGCATCATCTTGTCCCACTTGCTCTAGATAGGTATTCCACCATGTTAACGCAGAACCTGTGAAGGTATGCGTAGCGTACTTCACTTTGTCCTCTTCAGTACACTTACTTATGGCAAACACCGATTCAACCTTCTCGGTCCACCGTTTCAATCCGATTGGTCCTTCGGTTCCATCAAATTCCAAAGGTTTGCAGGCAGTGAATTCTTTGTAGGTGCATCCTACACGATTTCCTGTACTGCTAGATCCAAGGTTATTGTTGGTATGTAGCGCAGCCTGTACTGCGGCTATGTTTGAAGCTAGAAAAGTACGGAATTCCTCTTCATTCATATTCACGGTGTGTCGAGTAGTCGGTGCCATTTCCTTCAAAATAGTTAAATGGAACAAGTTAATCATACAGAATATTAAGAGTAGTTAATAGTATTTCGTAGCATAATATGAACTCATTTATAAAAGCTTTTTCTTCATATTAGCGTTTTATAAGTTTAAATTCGGGTAGTACCTACCCGTTAAGTTCATACTTAGTAGCTAATATACAATTCAACTACTACAATTCTATATGAAAAACTGATTATAATAATATTTCGCGTTCAAACTTTTATACAATATTTTACAAACTTACAATACCGCTTATTTTACATAAAGCATGAAATATAGCACACAATAACTTTGATACAAGATAGTTGTGAAGACAATTCTAGCTAGTACACAAGTCGTTCAGCAAAGGCAATAAAGACACGTAATTCATACGTCCAGAAACAAGTCATGCATTCTGGTTTTACTAGGACTACTTCCCATCCTTGGTCTTGTGCAACATAACCGTTATGGCCGTTGATAAGACAGCGTGTTGTAACGTCATCAAAGGGACGAGGGTTACGTAATGTCCAACAGTCCCGTAATAATCTAAAAACCTCATTTCTTACCCCAATTACCGACTCCGTCACTTGTGGAAACGTTTTGTTTAATAGTTGTAGCCCGATGTTCTTGTTCTCACTTTGGTGAGAAGCGAACATTACTAATCCGTAAGCATAACATGCTTCTTTATGTTGCATGTTAGCCGCTTTTTCTAAATCACGAAGTCCAATATTCGGATATATTGAGTCAAAATAATTTCTTAACCCGTTGCGTAAAATAGCATTTGGGTTCCCCGCAATATATGCGTCAAAGTAAACACATCGTAACTTATGGGTTTCCCAATGTGATATCCCCCATCTTTCAAACGAAAGTCTCTTATAAACCAAGACATTCTTGGAACGTTCTTCGAATGTCTTACAAACTGATCTCGCCTTAAATAGTTGTGCCGAAGAATTCTGGCCGACTCTAGACAAGATTTCATCAATCATGTCTCCGGGTAGGTCTCTTAAAATATTGGGTTGTCTATCCATTTTGTGTTTTTAAACTGTAAAATAGACAAGAGTTAGTTTCATAAAAAAATACTTATTAATACAAGCAATTTTTACATATATCATAAAGCATAAGAACACTATATTACATATATTACACCACACGAATACAACTATCTTATTCCGACTCGCTCGTTTCTTCTTCTTCGGTTTTGGTTCGTTTTGCCAAGTTTCTAGGGATATATGATGTTCCCCTAATACGAGCCGTCGTTGTCCACATTGGTTTAGAAAAACCTGGTGGTTTAGAGGTTCCCGGGTCATTGTTACAACTTAAGGACTTCGGGCGTTGACGATACATATAAAGTTCATCGGGGTTGGAATTAGATTTCTCTATTTTTATGCCTTTTCCCTTATTATTTTCTTTTGCCTTTTTAAATTCATTTGGGGTAATTTCTATAACATCATCGGAATTCTCGTCGGAATCCGATTCATCGGAGAATTGGTAATCCTCCCAATATTTTGCTTCCTTGGCAGAAACACCATTGACCATAATTAACTTTGGTCGGTTGGTTGAGAATTTTATTTTACTTAACCGTTTTATTATTTCCCCCACCGGTTCTATTTCTTCATCCGGTTCCGATTCTTCTTCCGGTTCCGATTCTTCTTCCGGTTCCGACTCTTCTTCCGGTTCCTCTTCGGGAACTTGTGAATCAGTCCACAAATCATTCCAATTTACATTTGACTCTTCATTATTATTAGGTGAGTCAATGGGACTTGTTCTAGAGGTAGACATCTATCACATAATATCAAACACGTTAAGAGATTAATATATCACATAATATTCATATGTTAAAAATATATAGTTTCCAACAAAAATGTTAAGCAATCATTTTTAAAGAAAACACGGTCGAAGTCCAGACTCACTAATGCATCCTAACAAACTCGATAAGACACACTAATGCAAATTTTCTGGTTCTCTAAGACCAACGCTCGGATACCAACTGAAATGTCCCGTTCTTATTGATTAAAAACGTTCCATATTAATTGATTTCGTTGCGAGGTTTTGACCTCTATATGAGACGTTTTTCAAAGACTGCATTCATTTTTAAAACAAACCATAACCTTTATTTCATAAATAAAGGTTTAAAAAGCTTTACGTAGATTATCAAATAATGATAATCTAAAATATCCTGTTTACACACGACCATTACATAATGGTTTACAATACAAATATGTTACATCGAAATCAGTTTCTTGAATGCAGTTTTTACACAATATCATACAAACATGGACTCCAAATCTTGTCCTTATTTTAGTATGCAACAGCGGAAGCTCTTAATATTCACCTGAGAATAAACATGCTTTAAACGTCAACAAAAATGTTGGTGAGTTATAGGTTTAACCTATATATATCAAATCGTAACAATAGACCACAAGATTTCATATTTCAATACACATCCCATACATAGAGATAAAAATCATTCATATGGTGAACACCTGGTAACCGACAATAACAAGATGCATATATAAGAATATCCCCATCATTCCGGGACACCCTTCGGATATGATATAAATTTCGAAGTACTAAAGCATCCGGTACTTTGGATGGGGTTTGTTAGGCCCAATAGATCTATCTTTAGGATTCGCGTCAATTAGGGTGTCTGTTCCCTAATTCTTAGATTACCAGACTTAATAAAAAGGGGCATATTCGATTTCGATAATTCAACCATAGAATGTAGTTTCACGTACTTGTGTCTATTTTGTAAATCATTTATAAAACCTGCATGTATTCTCATCCCAAAAATATTAGATTTTAAAAGTGGGACTATAACTCACTTTCACAGATTTTTACTTCGTCGGGAAGTAAGACTTGGCCACTGTTGATTCACGAACCTATAACAATATATACATATATATTAAAGTATGTTCAAAATATATTTACAACACTTTTAATATATTTTGATGTTTTAAGTTTATTAAGTCAGCTGTCCTCGTTAGTAACCTATAACTAGTTGTCCACAGTTAGATGTACAGAAATAAATCGATAAATATTATCTTGAATCAATCCACGACCCAGTGTATACGTATCTCAGTATTGATCACAACTCAAACTATATATATTTTGGAATCAACCTCAACCCTGTATAGCTAACTCCAACATTCACATATAGAGTGTCTATGGTTGTTCCGAAATATATATAGATGTGTCGACATGATAGGTCGAAACATTGTATACGTGTCTATGGTATCTGAAGATTATATAATATACAATACAAGTTGATTAAGTTATGGTTGGAATAGATTTGTTACCAATTTTCACGTAGCTAAAATGAGAAAAATTATCCAATCTTGTTTTACCCATAACTTCTTCATTTTAAATCCGTTTTGAGTGAATCAAATTGCTATGGTTTCATATTGAACTCTATTTTATGAATCTAAACAGAAAAAGTATAGGTTTATAGTCGGAAAAATAAGTTACAAGTCGTTTTTGTAAAGGTAGTCATTTCAGTCGAAAGAACGACGTCTAGATGACCATTTTAGAAAACATACTTCCACTTTGAGTTTAACCATAATTTTTGGATATAGTTTCATGTTCATAATAAAAATCATTTTCTCAAAATAACAACTTTTAAATCAAAGTTTATCATAGTTTTTAATTAACTAACCCAAAACAGCCCGCGGTGTTACTACGACGGCGTAAATCCGGTTTTACGGTGTTTTTCGTGTTTCCAGGTTTTAAATCATTAAGTTAGCATATCATATAGATATAGAACATGTGTTTAGTTGATTTTAAAAGTCAAGTTATAAGGATTAACTTTTGTTTGCGAACAAGTTTAGAATTAACTAAACTATGTTCTAGTGATTACAAGTTTAAACCTTCGAATAAGATAGCTTTATATGTATGAATCGAATGATGTTATGAACATCATTACTACCTTAATTTCCTTGGATAAACCTACTGGAAAAGAGAAAAATGGATCTAGCTTCAATGGATCCTTGGATGGCTCGAAGTTCTTGAAGCAGAATCATGACACGAAAACAAGTTCAAGTAAGATCATCACTTGAAATAAGATTGTTATAGTTATAGAAATTGAACCAAAGTTTGAATATGATTATTACCTTGTATTAGAATGATAACCTACTGTAAGAAACAAAGATTTCTTGAGGTTGGATGATCACCTTACAAGATTGGAAGTGAGCTAGCAAACTTGAAAGTATTCTTGATTTTATGAAACTAGAACTTTTGGAATTTATGAAGAACACTTAGAACTTGAAGATAGAACTTGAGAGAGATCAATTAGATGAAGAAAATTGAAGAATGAAAGTGTTTGTAGGTGTTTTTGGTCGTTGGTGTATGTATTAGATATAAAGGATATGTAATTTTGTTTTCATGTAAATAAGTCATGAATGATTACTCATATTTTTGTAATTTTATGAGATATTTCATGCTAGTTGCCAAATGATGGTTCCCACATGTGTTAGGTGACTCACATGGGCTGCTAAGAGCTGATCATTGGAGTGTATATACCAATAGTACATACATCTAAAAGCTGTGTATTGTACGAGTACGAATACGGGTGCATACGAGTAGAATTGTTGATGAAACTGAACGAGGATGTAATTGTAAGCATTTTTGTTAAGTAGAAGTATTTTGATAAGTGTATTGAAGTCTTTCAAAAGTGTATAAATACATATTAAAACACTACATGTATATACATTTTAACTGAGTCGTTAAGTCATCGTTAGTCGTTACATGTAAGTGTTGTTTTGAAACCTTTAGGTTAACGATCTTGTTAAATGTTGTTAACCCAATGTTTATAATATCAAATGAGATTTTAAATTATTATATTATCATGATATTATCATGTATGAATATCTCTTAATATGATATATATACATTAAATGTCTTTACAACGATAATCGTTACATATATGTCTCGTTTAAAAATCATTAAGTTAGTAGTCTTGTTTTTACATATGTAGTTCATTGTTAATATACTTAATGATATGTTTACTTATCATAGTATCATGTTAACTATATATATATCCATATATATGTCATCATATAGTTTTTACAAGTTTTAACGTTCGTGAATCACCGGTCAACTTGGGTGGTCAATTGTCTATATGAAACATATTTCAATTAATCAAGTCTTAACAAGGTTGATTGCTTAACATGTTGGAAACATTTAATCATGTAAATATCAATCTCAATTAATATATATAAACATGGAAAAGTTCGGGTCACTACAGTTTGTAACCTTCGTACCGTATTCTCCAAAGTCACTACTCGAGTGCGAAGCTCATTGACTTCTTCTATTACACCGGGGTGATTGTCGGTTCGGACAAGCGGATAAATAAAATCTAGAATTTGATGTAGTATATAATCGTGACGAGATACTCCGGAAATGAGAGAGAAAATGGTTTCTCAAATAGGTTCGCCGGTAAGTGCTTCAGGTTCATCGTCAAGAGGGTAATTTCGTGGATGGAAGGGATCACCTTCTTCTTGTCTTCAATGATTGAGGAGGCTACGAACCCATCCCCAATCCATCCAAAATAGATGATGACTGATTGGTTGATCCATTCCGGTCACACTGCTTTTGGAACTTGAGTGGTATTCCATATCGGAATCCGAGGGACTTCAACTAGTGACGAGTTCCATTTCGTATGATTGAATAAAGGATTTTTCGATATGAAATGATTTTCCGGCTATCGGGTGGTATTCTAATTATATAGAATATCCACATATATAGAACAAAAGATCTCATAGATTACGGAGGGATTTACGGAATATGTCAGACAAAGTTTACAGTAACAGATACGCGTAGATATGAATTAACAAATACGTTAAGATATGAATTTTGTCTATACACCATTCATGCAATGAATGCAGTAAGACGCGTTTAGACTTAAGATGATAAGCAGGTAATTTCCTATAGATGATAAGTAGATGATTTTCGACACAAAATGATAAGCAAAATTTTGACATGCAGACACGGTCGAAGTCCAGACTCACTAATGCAACCTAATGACTTATCAGTTAGACACACTAATGCAGACCTGGTTCACTAAGACCACCGCTCTGATACCACATGAAACGACCTGACCCAATCCATAGGGACAAATACAATAACATATGATTACATCGCGAGGCATTTGACCTCTATATGATACGTTTTATAAACATTGCATTCTTTTGAAAAGATATACCATAAATGAATATTTAAAATTCAATGTTTTCGTCATCTGATGATTTCTACATATAGACAATCACCGTAAATAACAGTTTACAAGAATACTTCCGTTGACAGTGCAGTCAAAATAACTACACGGTGATGATTTTGCAAATGCAATGCTTCCTCGAATAAAACATGTATGACTCCATGCACATGGTTTCTCTAACATATATTCAAACAGCGGAAGACTTCTAGGAACCTGAGAATAAACATGCTTTAAACGTCAACATAAAGTTGGTGAGATATAGGTTTAATGCTAGCAGCGTTATAAATATAGACCACAAGATTTCATATACATAAACGTTTTAATAAAAATATTCTAAGTGGTTGAGCACTTGATAACCATACTTAACATTTAATCAACGTCGCGTATTCCCTTTATTATGAAATCTCACTACACTGTACCAAGTGTAGTCACCGAAACGAAGTACTGTGCAACCGTTGAATACTGGTCGTCCAGTCCGGTTGGGGTTGTCAGGCCCGATAGATCTATCAACAGGATTCGCGTTTACAATACCACATGTAAATAGTAGTTACCAAGCTACAGGGAAGTATGCCAGTGGTACAACTCAACGTAGAATATATTTTTTGTATCACTTGTGTCCATAACGTAAATCATAAAATGCATGTATTCCCATCCCGAAATATTTAGAGTTTAAAAGTGGGACTATATACTCACTTTTGCCTTGAAGGTATTTAACTCGACTTGGTCTCCGATAGATATCACGAACCTAACCATATATATATAATATATCAACATATTTTCTTTTCAAGTAATCGTTACATATATATATATATATATATATATATATATATATATATATATATATATATATACTTATAATACTTATAATATTTTCTTAGTCCGTAGTTAGCAGTCCGATGTTAGTGGTCCATAATTAGTTGCTCAATAAAATAAATAAAGACCCCATCGTATTCGTATTGATCAGAATTAATCTAGACCCATGGTACCATGTTGTCAAATGACGTGTTGCGTACAATCATGAGGTCTTATGATTAATCTTCTCGTGTTGTTTACGGGTGGTCCTGAAATATATAAAATCAAATCATAAGTATTATATATAAAATATCATATTAATTAGAAAAGATATGATTAATTTACTTTATCTCCAAATATTTTCATAGCTAAACTAGCTTCGGATACCCAATCTTGTTTTAGTCGTAGTTTCTTCATTACAACTCTGTTTTTGTTGGTTCAACTTGCCACTTCCTTGGATCGAGTCAAATTTTAAGAATATGAACTGAAAATACCTTAGTTTGTATTCAAAATCACAGGTTATAGGTCAAACTTTGGTAAAACTTATGAAAGTGATCATTTTCCATCATAAAAACAACATTTAATGATCATTTTTCTAAAAATACTTACACTTTGAGTTAAACCATGAAATTTTTATGTGTTAACATATTCATAAGAAATATCATTTTTCCAGAACAGGAACTTCCAATTCAAAGTTCAAGATGGTTTTTAATTATCCAACCCAAAACAGGCCCCGGTTGCACTCCGACGACGTAGATTCAGTTTTTAAGGTGTTCTTTGTAAAACCAAGTTATATATTGTTAAGTTAGCATATCATTATAATATATTACAGGTTTTGAAGTGTTTTAAAAGTTAAGTTAGAAGGATCTATTTAGTTTGCAAACAAGTTTGAAATCATTCAAACTATGTTCTTGTTGTTAAAATTTTACAACATAAAATAAGATAGCTATATAATTATGAATCGAACAAGATTATGAACAAGGTTACTACCTCAAGTTACTTGGAAAAAGTTACTTTAAGAGATAAGAAAAAATCTTGGAATCAAAGAGTGGTGGAGTTAGATCAAAAGGTTGGAAGTATACTTCTTCAAATGGGTGGTTATTTTGATATGTTCTTGAAAGAGTTTCTTTTATGGTGTTTAAGGCTTGTAATTGAAGCTAAATGATGGGGAAAATGCTTGGAGATGATCAAGTATGAAGTTAGGAGTATTTTGAAAGAGAAATGAGGGTGTAGGTATGAGAAAATGGAGTGAAGAAATGGTGTTCATTCATAAAAACGTTTTTAGTTTATAAAGAAAGAAAAGGATTCCTAATTTTGTTTTCTTACTAATAATTCATGCTACTTGACAAATCCTAGTTACTTCATATCTAGGGCAGTAATAATGTTGATTAGGATGTTGATTTGATGTGTATATACCAATAGTGAATACATATAGAAGCTGGGTATGATACGGGTACATATACCCTAGATATACGTATAGAAATCTTGAGGAAACGGAATGAGAATTCAAATATAGCTATCTTTTGTGAATATACTTATATTGTTTTATGTATTTAAGTCCTTAAAAAGTGATATATACGATACATGTATAAGCATTATAGGTTATAAGTATATATATCAAAGAATGTTACGTATAGTTATCATTTTGAAAACTTAAGTTAGTAGTTTCAAAATATACTTATAACTCATTGTCATTAGTACACAATGAGATGTTAAACCATCCTTAGATCATGTTAAATATATATAAATACATATATATACACAAACGTATAATTATCGTATGTTATATAGTTCGTGATATCATCGGTCAAATTGGACGGTCAAACGTTGTGTAAAACTCTTTTCAAAAACACAAGTCTCAACAATTTGGATTGCTTATCATGTTGGTAAGGTTTAATTTATGTAAATATTAATCTCATAAGTATAAAACGATTGGAAAAATCCGGGTCGTTACAATGTACTTCTACTTATCAAAAATGTTTACAATTGCATTCTCATTAATTTTCATCAACAATTCTACTCGTATGCACCCGTATTCGTACTCGTACAATACTCAGCTTCTAAATGTATTTACTATTGGTATATACACTTCAATTATTAGCTCTTATCAGCCCTTGTGAGTCACCTAACATATGTGGGAACCATCATTTGGTAACTAGCATGAAATATCTAACAAAACAACAAAGTAATGGAGCCTATATTGACTCCATTTTCATGCCTCATATCACCTACCACAAACACATTTTGATTTCCATTTTTATGCATCAAATTACTCTCTCTCAATTACTCTCTTAGTTTTCTAAGTGTTCTTCATCATTTCCTTCATAATCTAGCTCAATCTAGGTAACCTAGATCAACATACAAAACAACTACTCAAGAAAACATCAAGAACACTTTCAAGTTTGCTAGCTTACTTTCAATCTTGCAAATTCATTTTAAGTAATCATCCCACCTCAAGAAATATTTCTTATTTACAGTAATATATCTCTCTAATTCAAGGTAATACTCATACTCAAATTTTGATTCAATTTCTATAACTATAACAATCTTATTTCGAGTGGAAATCTTACTTGAACTTATTTTCGTGTCATGATTCTACTTCAAGAACTTTCAAGCCATCCAAGAATCCTTTGAAGCTAGATCAATTTTTGTCACTTCCAGTAGGTTTATCCACAAAACTTGAGGTAGTAATGATGTTCATAACATCATTCGATTCATACATATAAAACTATCTTATTCGAAGATTTAAACTTGTAATCACTAGAGCATAGTTTAGTTAATTCTAAACTTGTTCGCAAATAAAGTTAATCCTTCTAAATTGACTTTTAAAATCAACTAAACACATGTTCTATATCTATATGATATGCTAACTTAATGATTTAAAACCTGAAAACACGAAAAACACCGTAAAACCGGACATACGCCGTTGTAGTAACACCGCGGGCTGTTTTGGGTTAGTTAATTAAAAACTATGATAAACTTTGAATTAAAAGTTGTTCTTCTGGGAAAATGATTTTTCTTATGAACATGAAACTATATCCAAAAATCATGGTTAAACTCGAAGTGGAAGTATGTTTTTCAAAATGGTCATTAAGACGTCGTTCTTTCGACTGAAATGACCACCTCTTACAATATTGACTTGTATCCTGTATTTCTGACTATAAACTTATACTTTTTCTGTTTAGTTTCATAAATTTCAGTTCATTATGAAACCATAGCAACTTGAATCACTCAAAACGGATTTAAAACGAAGAAATTATGAGTAAAACAAGATTGGATAATTTTGGTTGTTGTAGCTACGTGAAATTTGTAACAAATCTAAACAAATCATAACTTAACTAACTTATATTGTATTATACATGTATTCTAACATATATTATGTAATCTTGGGATACCATAGACACGAATACAATGTTTTGACGTATCATATCGACCCATCTATATATATATATATTTCGGAACAACCATAGACACTTTATATGCAGTAATACTTGAGTTAGCTATACAGGGTTGAGGTTGATTCCAAAATAATATATATACTTTGAGTTGTGATCGAGTCTGAGACTTGTAGACACTGGGTCGTGGATTGATTCGAGATAATATATATTGCTTTATTTCTGTACATCTAACTGTGGACAACTAGTTGTAGGTTACTAACGAGGACTGCTGACTTAACAAACTCAAATCATTAAAACGTAATAAAAATGTTGTAAATATATTTTGAACATACTTTGATATATATGTACATATTTGTGTGTTTAAGTTTGTAAGAAAATCCGCAATGTAATTTTCTTTATGATTGTATAATAATAAGAATAAGCATGGAAGGTTTATTATTATTATTACAACTTATTATTACGTAGTAACGTAATAACTTACCATAGTTTTTCATATTAGAATTTTAGTAGTTAATTTCTGTGTTAGCTGCTAAGTATGAACATTATTATAGTTATAAAACGCTAATATGAAGAAAAGGCTTTTATAATAATAAGTTCATATTAAGCTACAAAATACTTTTTGGCTACTTCTAAAATTCTATATGATTAACTCAGTAGGCTATTTTTGAAGGAAATGGCTCCTCCAGCTACTAGACAACAACAATTGAACACAGAAGAACTTCAAGCTTTCGCTGCAAATATGGCTGCAGTGGTGAATGCAATGAACAACAATAACCAATCGGGTTCCAGCAGTGGAGGAAACAATGGCAACCGGGTAGGATGTTCCTACAAAGCTTTTATGGCCTGCAAACCCAATGAGTTTGAAGGAACTGAAGGACTCGTTGGACTAAAGTGGTGGACAGAGAAGGTTGAAGCCGTGTTCCCAATCATCAACTGCGCAGAAGAGGATAAAGTTAAGTATGCCACACATACTTTCAGGGGTACTGCTTTGACATGGTGGAATACCTACATGGATTACGTAGGACAGAATACCGCCTACGCACTTCCATGGTCCGCTTTCAAGCACATGATGACAGAAGAGTACCGTCCCAGAACCGAAATCAACAAGCTCAAGGCAGAGCTTAAAGCACTAACAACCCAAGGGTTAGATGTCACTACCTACGAGCGACGTTTCAATGAACTGGCTTTAATGTTGTAGTGACCCGAACTTTTCCATGTTTATATATATATATATTAAATGAAATTAATATTTATATGATTAAGTGTTTCCAACATGTTAAGCAATTAAACTTGTTAAGACTTGATTAATTGAAATAGGTTTCATATAGACAATTGACCACCCAAGTTGACCGGTGATTTACGAACGTTAAAACTTGTAAAAACTATATGATGACATATATATGGTTATATATACAGTTAACATGATATTTTGATAAGTAAACATATCATTAAATATATTAATAATGAACTACATATGTAAAAACAAGACTACTAACTTAATGATTTTGAAACGAGACATATATGTAACGATTATCATTGTAACGACATTTAATGTATATATATCATATTAAGAGATATTCGTACATCATAATATCATGATAATATAATAATTTAAAATCTCATTTGGTATTATAAACATTGGGTTAACAACATTCAACAAGATCGTTAACCTAAAGGTTTCAAAACAACACTTACTTGTAACGACTAACGATGACTTAACGGCTCAGTTAAAATGTATATACATGTAGTGTTTTAATATGTATTCATGCACTTTTGAAAGAATTCAAGACACTTATCAAAATACTTCTACTTAACAAAAATGCTTACAATTACATCCTCGTTCAGTTTCATCAACAATTCTACTCGTATGCACCCGTATTCGTACTCGTACAATACATAGCTTTTAGATGTATGTACTATTGGTATATACACTCCAATGATCAGCTCTTAGCAGCCTATGTGAGTCACCTAACACATGTGGGAACCATCATTTGGCAACTAGCATGAAATATCTCATAAAATTACAAAAATATGAGTAATCATTCATGACTTATTTACATGAAAACAAAATTACATATCCTTTATATCTAATCCATACACCAACGACCAAAAACACCTACAAACACTTTCATTCTTCAATTTTCTTCATCTAATTGATCTCTCTCAAGTTCTATCTTCAAGTTCTAAGTGTTCTTCATAAATTCTACAAGTTCTAGTTACATAAAATCAAGAATACTTCTAAGTTTGCTAGCTTACTTCCAATCTTGTAAGGTGATCATCCAACCTCAAGAAATCCTTGTTTCTTATAGTAGGTTATCATTCTAATACAAGGTAATAATCATATTCAAACTTTGGCTCAATTTCTATAACTATAACAATCTTATTTCAAGTGATGATCTTACTTGAACTTGTTTTCGTGTCATGATTCTGCTTCAAGAACTTCGAGCCATCCAAGGATCCGTTGAAGCTAGATCCATTTTTATCTTTTCCAGTAGGTTTATCCAAGGAACTTAAGGTAGTAATGATGTTCATAACATCATTCAATTCATACATAAAAAGCTATCATATTCGAAGTGGTAAACTTGTAATCACTAGAACATAGTTTAGTTAATTCTAAACTTGTTCGCAAATAAAGTTAATCCTTCTAACTACACTTTTAAAATCAACTATACACATGATCTATATCTATATGATATGCTAACTTAATGATTTAAAACCCGGAAACACGATAAACACCATAAAACCGGATTTACGCCGTCGTAGTTACAACCGGGGGCTGTTTTGGTTTGGATAATTAAAAACTATGAAAAACTTTGATTTAAAAGCTTTACTTCTGGGAAAATGATTTTTCTTATGAACATAAAACCATATCCAAAAATCATGGTTAAACTCAAAGTGAAAGTATGTTTTTCAAAACAGTCATCAAGATGTCGTTCTTTCGACGGAAATGACTACCTCTTTCAAAAACGACTTGTAACTTATATTTTCGACTATAAACCTGTACCTTTTCTGTTTAGTTTCATAAAGTCAAGTTCAATATGAAACCGTGGCCGCTTAAATCACTCAAAACGGATTAGAAACAAAGAAATGGCGAGCAAAACAAAATTGGTAAAAACTACTCATTTTAGCTACGTGAAAATTGGTAAAAAATCTATTCCAACCATAACTTAATCAACTTGTATTGTATATTATGTAATCTTGAGATACCATAGACACGTATACAATGTTTCGACCTATCATTTTGACACATCTATATATATTTTGGAACAACCATAGACACTCTATATGTGAATGTTGGAGTTAGCTATACCGGGTTGAGGTTGATTCCAAAATATATATAGTTTGAGTTGTGATCAATACTGAGATATGTATACACTGGGTCGTGGATTGATTCAAGATAATATATATCGATTTATTTTCTGTACATCTAACTGTGGACAACTAGTTGTAGGTTACTAACGAGGACAGCTGACTTAATAAACTTAAAACATCAAAATGTATTAAAAGTGTCGTAAATATATTTTGAACATACTTTGATATATATGTACATATTTGTTATATGTTCGTGAATCGACCAGTGGCCAAGTCTTACTTCCCGACGAAGTAAAAAAACTGTGAAAGTGAGTTATAGTCCCACTTTTAAAATCTAATATTTTTGGGATGAGAATACATGCAGGTTTTATAAATGATTTACAAAATAGACACAAGTACGTGAAACTACATTCTATGGTTGAATTATCGAAATCGAATATGCCCCTTTTCATTAAGTCTGGTAATCTAAGAATTAGGGAACAGACACCCTAATTGACGCGAATCCTAAAGATAGATCTATTGGGCCTAACAAACCCCATCCAAAGTACCGGATGCTTTAGTACTTCGAAATTTATATCATATCCGAAGGGTGTCCCGGAATGATGGGGATATTCTTATATATACATCTTGTTAATGTCGGTTACCAGGTGTTCACCATATGAATGATTTTTATCTCTATGTATGGGATGTGTATTGAAATATGAAATCTTGTGGTCTATTATTATGATTTGATAATATATAGGTTAAACCTATAACTCACCAACATTTTTGTTGACGTTTTAAGCATGTTTATTCTCAGGTGATTATTAAGAGCTTCCGCTGTCGCATGCTTAAATAAGGACAAGATTTGGAGTCCATGCTTGTATGATATTGTGTAAAAACTGCATTCAAGAAACTTATTTCGTTGTAACATATTTGTATTGTAAACCATTATGTAATAGTCGTGTGTAAACATGATATTTTAGATTATCATTATTTGATAATCTACGTAAATCTTTTTAAACCTTTATTGATGAAATAAAGGTTATGGTTTGTTTTTAAATGAATGCAGTCTTTGAAAAATGTCTCATATAGAGGTCAAAACCTCGCAACGAAATCAATTAATATGGAACGTTTTTAATCAATAAGAACGGGACATTTCAGTTGGTATCCGAGCGTTGGTCTTAGAGAACCAGAATTTTGCATTAGTGTGTCTTATCGAGTTTGTTAGGATGCATTATTGAGTCTGGACTTCGACCGTGTTTACTTGAAAAATGATTGCTTAACAAATTTTGTTGGAAACTATATATTTTTAACATGGGAATATTATGTGATATATTAATCACTTAACGCGTTTGATATTATGTGATAGATGTCTACCTCTAGAACAAGTCCCATTGACTCACCTAATAATAATGAAGAGTTAAATGTAAATTGGAATGATTCGTGGACTGATTCACAAGTTCCAGGAGAGGAACCGGAAGAAGAGTCGGAACCGGAAGAAGAATCGGAACCGGAAGAAGAATCGGAACCGGAAGAAGAAATAGAACCAGTGGGGGAAATAATAAAATGGTTAAGTAGAAGAAAATCCTCAACCAACCGACCAAAGTTAATTATGGTCAATGGTGTTTCCGCCAAGGAAGCAAAGTATTGGGAGGATTACCAATTCTCCGATGAATCGGATCCCGACAAGGATTCCGATGATGTTATAGAAATTACCCCAACATAATTTAATAAGGCAAAAGAGAACAATAAGGAAAAGGGAATAAAAATAGAGAAATTTGATTCCAAACCCGATGAACTTTATATGTATCGTCAACACCCGTATTTCTTAAGTTGTGACAATAACCCGGGAACCTCTAAACCACCAGGTTTTTCTAAACCAATGTGAAAAACGACGACTCGTATTAGGGGAACATCATATATCCCTGGAAACTTGGCAAAATGAACCAAAACCGAAGAAGAAGAAACGAGCGAGTCGGAATAAGATAGTTGTATTCGTGTGGTGTAATATATGTAATATAGTGTGCTTATGCTTTATGATATATGTAAAAATTGCTTGTATTAATAAGTATTTTTTTTATAAATCTAACTCTTGTCTATTTTACAGTATAAAAACACAAAATGGATAGACAACCTAATATTTTAAGAGACCTACCCGGAGACATGATTGATGAAATCTTGTCTAGAGTCGGTCAGAATTCCTCGGCACAACTATTTAAGGCGAGATCAGTTTGTAAAACATTCGAAGAACGTTCCAAGAATGCCTTAGTTTATAAAAGACTTTCGTTCGAAAGATGGGGGATATCACATTGGGAAATCCATAAATTACGATGTGTTTACTTTGACGCATATATTGCGGGGAACCCAAATGCTACTTTACGCAACGGGTTAAGAAATTATTTTGACTCAATATATCCGAATATAGGACTTCATGATTTAGAAAAAGCGGCTAACATGCAACATAAGGAAGCATGTTATGCTTACGGGTTAGTAATATTCGCTTCTCACCAAAGTGAGAACAAGAACATCGGGCTACAACTATTAAACAAAACGTTCCCACAAGTGACGGAGTCGGTAATTGGGGTAAGAAATGAGGTTTTTAGATTGTTACGGGACTGTTGGATATTAAGTAACCCTCGTCCCTTTGACGACGTTACAACACGCTGTCTTATCAATGGCCATAACGGTTATGTTCTACAAGACCAAGGATGGGAAGTAGTCCTAGTAAAACTAGAATGCATGACTTGTTTCTGGACGTATGAATTACGTGTCTTTATTGCCTTTGTTGAACGACTTGTGTACTAGCTAGAATTATCTTCACAACCATCTTGTATCAAATTTATTGTGTGCTATATTTCATGCTATATGTAAAATAAGCGGTATTGTAAGTTTGAAAAATATTGTGTAAAAGTTTGAACGCGAAATATTATTATAATCAGTTTTTCATATAGAATTGTAGTAGTTGAATTGTATATTAGCTACTAAGTATGAACTTAACGGGTAGGTACTACCCGACTTTAAACTTATAAAACGCTAATATGAAGAAAAAGCTTTTATAAATGAGTTCATATTATGCTACGATATACTACTGACTACTCTTAATATTCTCTATGATTAACTTGTTTCATTTGACTATTTTGAAGGAAATGGCACCAACTACTCGACACACCTTGAATATGAGCGAAGAGGAATTTCGTGCCTTTCTTGCTTCAAACATAGCCGCAGTACAGGCTGCGCTACATACCAACAATAACCTTGGATCTAGCAGTACAGGAAATCGTGTAGGATGCACCTACAAAGAATTCACTGCCTGCAAACCTTTGGAATTTGATGGAACCGAAGGACCGATCGGATTGAAACGGTGGACCGAGAAGGTCGAATCGATGTTTGCCATAAGTAAGTGTACTGAAGAGGACAAAGTGAAGTACGCTACGCATACCTTCACAGGTTCTGCGTTAACATGGTGGAATACCTATCTAGAGCAAGTGGGATAAGATGATGCTTATGCACTACCGTGGTCAGCATTCAAGCACTTGATGAACGAGAAGTACCGTCCCAGAACTGAGGTCAATAAGCTCAAGACAGAACTTAGAGGGTTACGAACCCAAGGATTTGATATTACCACGTATGAAAGACGATTCACAGAATTGTGCCTATTGTGTCCGGGAGCGTTCGAGGATGAGGAAGAGAAGATCGACGCGCTTGTGAAAGGATTACCGAAAAGAATCCAAGAAGGTATAAGTTCACACGAGCCCGCCTCCATACAACAGGCATGTAGAATGGCTCACAAACTAGTGAACCAGATTGAGGAAAGAATTAAAGAACAGACGGCTGAAGAGGCTAATGTGAAGCAAGTCAAAAGAAAGTGGGAGGAAAACGGTGATAAGAATCACCAATACAACAACAACAGCAATTACAACAATAATCGCAACAACTATCCCAACAATCGTAACATCAATCGCAACTACAACAAATGGCCCAATAACAACAACAACAACAACAACAACAACAGCAACTACAACAATCATCTCAACAATAATAACAACCGCAATAACAACAACAATCAGAAGCAGCTATGCCAAAGGTGTGAAAAGTATCACTCGGGGTTCTGCACCAAATTTTGCAACAAGTGTAAAAGAAATGGTCATAGCACGGCGAAGTGTGAGGTCTACGGACCAGGGGTTAATAGAACGAAAGAAACAAATGGTGTCAGAACGAGTAATGGCGGAGTGATGTGGTAGCACGGGGTTACGAAATAGTGTATATTTTTAATACGGAATGCTACAAAATTTAACAAGTTTTAATTAAATATTTACAAAATGGATATACCAAAACCTTGCTACAACACAATAGGCAGTGTACCTAGTCGCGAAGTAGTATAGTTTTTAGTAAGTCCGGTTCGTTCCACAGGGAGACGGGCTTATGAAACACTTTATTTTTATATAACAATATATAAATATAAATAAAAAAGGGGGGTTTTACCGTTTAATGACCGGTTTGTCGATTTTATATTTTAAAGTCACAATTAAAAGCTAATGCAAAATATTAAAAATAACTAAAAACTTAATTTAAAGAGTAAAGTAAATGACGATAATTAAAATGACAGAAATTAAAGTGCGAAAATTAAAAGTGCAATTAAATATGAAATAAAAGGGATTATGCTTATTTAAACTTCCATAATCATGATGGTTGACGTGTTGATTTTAGTTTTATGCCCATGGGTTAATTGTCCTTTGTCCTGGATTATTTAATCTGTCCGTCTGGTTTTTGTCCATAACAGTCCATCAGTCATAAATATAAAGTGCGAGTGTCCTCGTCAAATTATTATTATACCCGAAGTTAAATATTCCAACTAATTGGGGATTCGAATTGTAACAAGGTTTTAATACTTTGTTTAATGAATACACCAGGTTATCGACTGCGTGTAAACCAAGGTTTTACTACTTTGTTAACAATTACACCAATTACCCTTGAATGTAATTTCACCCCTGTTTTAATTATTCTAGTGGCTATTAATCCATTCCCGTGTCCGGTTAAATGAACGATTATTCGTACATATAAATACCCCGCCCATCGTGTCCGATTGAGTGTATATGGTAATTTATAGGGACGCCCAATTGTAAATCTTTATATTAACATTAACAAACTTTCATTTAGTTAAACAAATATAAAGCCCATTAATAGCCCATAGTCTAATTTCCACAAGTGTCGTTCTTTTGTCCAAACCCCAATTATGGTACAAAGCCCAATTACCCAATTTTAGTAATTAGCCCAACATCATGATTACTTCGTCTTAAATAAGCATAATAATAACTTAAGTACGAGACATTAATTTAAAAAGGAGAACATAGCTTACATTGATTATTTATCGCGTAGTGTTACACGGACAGAGCTCCGACTTTAAAACCCGTAAAATAACCTTTACATAACCCGAACTAATCTAATATAAAACTACACTATACTATATATATTATATATATATTTATTTATTACAGAGTATTATTATTATTATGTGTGTGGTGTTAAAACGAACGAAAACTGGCAAATTTATAGACCAGGCCTGATTCTGATCCTCATGCGACTCGCATGGGAAATAGCCTTCTGGCCATGCGAGTCGCATGGCCACCCTGGACAGCTCACATTGATTTGTCTCATAGCTTGCCGACATAATATTAAATATAAATAAAATATAAATAATTTTAATAATTATTTATATATTATATTATATTTATATGCATAGTATACTAGATATTTTTGGTCCGTTGCGTCGCGCGTTTCTTCTTGGCTCGGGTCCCGGTTCCGGATTTTCGGACGTCCTTGCGTACAATTTAATATCTTGTACTTTGCGTTTTGTAACTTGTACTCTTGTCATTTTTAGACGTTCCTTATCAATAAATTGAACCTTTTTAATTGTATCTTGTACTTTTGAGCTTTTTGGACCTTTGCGTCTTCAATTCGTTGTTTTCGCCTTTTGTCTTCGCACTTGTTTAATATAAATGAATATTACATGAAAATGGAACAATTGCAACTGAAATCTTTACATATCGGAGGGATATTGATACTAAATATATGTTCATTTGGAGCACTATCAAATATCCCCACACTTGAATGTTGCTTGTCCTCAAGCAATACATAACTTAAAATTATAATACATCACACGAATCACTTCTTTATTCTTCACACTTTGTACATCAGTGATTTTGATATGGCGGTATAAATAATGATAGTAACGATAGAACCATGGTTAAAGGTGGGTGTGTCATCCACAGTTGCCTTGGGTTTAGGTCAACGACACTTGCAATCAAATAGCCGATTTACTTTCGGTTTTCAAAGCAAAGTGCACATTTGAAAGGTGGTTTACAGTCCCACATGACTATAAAAATGTAGATCCTTAAGGAAATTGGATCTTTATGAAAACATTTGATCTTTTAAAAATTCAAGCTAGATTTTACCCTAGACAAGTTTTCTGATTTGATCCATCATCGGTGTTGCAAAATATATTTGTGGATCAATATTTTGGCTTAAAACTTTTAGGTTCGTGTAATCCACTACTATCCCGGTATCGGAAGCACACATCCAGTTTACTTGTTCCGTATATTACCTTTCGGTAAACTATCGTCCGGTTGTAAAGGAAAGCGATGAACAAGAAACTGTTAAGGCAATGTCTAATGACATGCATTTGTTCATGGTCTAATTAACGTGTCGGATGCTAGAACTATCCTTGGTAGGAGCAATAGTAAAGATCATCCTTTGATTTTTCGGTCTGGCACAAGGTCCTGTCTTCAACCATGCTATGCAACCACCGTTCTTACGGTTGACACCCAATTTGGTTCAGGTGACCTAATGAATTCTAGGTGAATTCCTAGGATTTTACGTTCAATGGTAATGAACGCATTGAAAATGGGTTTTTAGAAAACAAATCGGTTTGTATTTTTGATCAAAATATTTTCTCGTTCAAGCTCGAGTTTAGATATCATCGAATTCCATGAGTTTGTAATTCTCAATCTTTAAGGTCAATCTCAAGGATTGAGTAATATCAGGCTTAAAAGCTGATTTTTAATCTTTTAAGGAGATTATCCTTTCTGGGGATCTGATTCATTAGTCTTATCAAGCTAATTTGCACGGTGCCTCCCCATTGTACGAGATAAATCCTTCTCATGGTTAGGATAAATCTGACCACTTGGCGACCCTGTTTGATGCTGAGGTCCGTGGATTTCCTGCTGATTTTAGAAATGACTTTTCTAGATTTTTCGTCAACCTACAGCTGGTCTGGACGACAACTTCTTGACCTAAATCAAGAAGCGCGTGTCTTTTTCGGAAGACTTTACTTCCTTTTAATGATGGAATTGATTCATCGTGTAGATCCATCTTTCTTTAATAAATCGGGTAAAACAGTTAATTTAGTCCAAAACAAAAACACCTGCAATAACTTTACAGAAACATATGATAGATAGTTTTTAATAACTTGGTATATTCTCCCCACACTTAGTTTCTTTCTTTGCCTTGTTATTTTCCTTTATTCCATTTTAAATGAATTCAAGCGTTTTGGGTTGTTTCTCAATTTATGTCCTTTTCTAGGTAACGATAATTTCGGTATTAACACCTAGTTTTCATCGTTCATAAATATGTATAAACATGATTTTAAATTTATTTAGTTGAAAATTTTTCAAATTTTCACAAAATTTGGCAAATAAACCAAGTGTAAACCCGAGAGAATTTATAACCCTTCCCCACACTTGAGATCATGCAATGCCCTCATTTGCATGAAATCAGACTCTAATTATAAATTCATGAGGGTGATTAGTGTAGAAAAGTGATTAAGAATACCTAGTTTGTACTTACAAAGCTCGTCGAATGATAGATGGCGAGCCTCATCGTTCATTCCTTCTTATTTTATCACACATGTTTTTCTTCAAAAATGGTTGCTTTTTTTTTTTTTTGAACAGTTTGCTAATCTTTGAAAATGCGTCTTTTACCCTAACTTATCATACATGTTTATTAACGAGTTATGCACTAACCCGAACCCCTAATTTAACGTTAAGTGGGGTTAGACTTCCCTACACTTTAGCTGACGATATGTGAAGTCGGTGGAATAAGTTCCTCGAATTAAAATAGTGAGCCAGTTATTTATATCTCGGGTGGTGTATAATATATCAATGGGTTTAAAGTTTAGACTCACCCGTTGATCGTCACTACTTAATTCTTTTTTAAGTGTAGCTTTTAGTAAATGGATATGTCTCTTTTCTGGTTCTTGGTCAAATGGATCGATATACACCGACATACTTATATCTATAGGGTGGACAATTTCTAATATTTCCTTCCGTTCATTCTCGGAATCAAAGGTTTCACCTCTATTACCCAATTGGGTAAAATCCGAAGTGTCATTATCTATTACAGCTCGTGGTTCATCTTCTGTAGATGACTCGTCTATTGAGAATATTGGGTTGGAAGGTTGTGGAATGGTGAAGTTTCGGTTTGGCCTCGGGGGTAAAATTTTCAACGTTATCGTTTTCCCAAGAGTACCAATTTGTCACCCTTACTTTATCTTTATTGGTTGATGGATTGATGCTTTCGTCAGTAGAGGCTAATGTGTCGATATATTGTGAAATTGGTAAGACTGAATAAAAAGTATCATCGGGATAGTTGGTGATTTCGGAGCTCTCGAATTCATCAAAATTCGATGATATGAGATTTTCTTGCACAATACTCCTCAGATCAACAGGTGTGTAATCTGATAGAGTTTCAGCTTGCCGGTTTACAAACTCGCTCATTTGTTCATTTTGAGCATCGAGTTCTTCGAGTTTGATTTTCATATGATCTAAAGAATTTTCGGACACGTAATTTTCCTCGTCTTCTGGTTGTTGAGTTTGGATATATTCTTGGGAATAATCCCAGTTTGAATTGCGTTCTTCATAATCGTTCCATGCAGGTTCTGTGGGTGCGTAATTTTCCATAGGAACGTAATAGTAACATTCCCATGTTGAGTGATAATCTCCACAGATTTTACAACCAGTTATTGTTTCATCGTTCGCGATCCAAGATTGACTGAATGAATTGTCATCAACACTCGGTTGAGAGTATTGATTTAATTGATTTTGGAGTTCAAAAAGAGTTTCCAAGGCCTTGCTTTCAAAATTTTCCATTTTATTGCGATGGCCAAATTTTAGCTACAATGTGGTGCATTTACTAATTATCCTTTTAGTTATAAAAATAGAAAAACTTATATAAGTTGTCCAATTAATAGACTTTTCTGCTTTTGCCCACGTTTCGAATAGCCAAAAGATGCAGCAGGGAGCCAGAACCCTTTAAATCGGAAGCTCACAACTCAGCCACTAACAAATCCAACTATTACTACGAAGCAGAAAATTGTCAACGTCCATTAATTTAACCACTTAAATAATTTTTCTTTCTGTTTGAGATATTAGATAAGAAATAGAGAAAATTCTAGGTCCTAAAAACTAGAGTGTCGAGAAAATAGAAAGAAATAGATTGCGCGTCGAAAAGTGTCGAAAAATAAAAAGGTAGAAAAATAGACGTCGAAAAATAAAAGTAAGAAAGTCGTACGAAAAATGGCGTCGCAAAATTCTAAAGCACCTAAATCTTAGTCTAAGGAATAAGTACTTAAGGGATTTTACGGCAAACCTAAAAATCTAGAAATATAAAAATAAACTACGGCAAAATCTATATTTAAAACTAAGTACGAACGACAAAATACAAATATTACGCTAAACGACTAAAAGATACAAAATATAAAAATATATAAAAAGTTGAGAAAAAGAATAATTTTTATAAAAAAAAATATTATTTTTATATTATTATTTATTAAAGATATTAATTTATATATTAATAAAACTAATTAAAAGTAAAATACAAATTAATTAAGAATTAAAACTAATTAATATTAAATTAATAAACTAATTAGGGTTTATATTAATAATAATATAATATTACACCGTAATTAATGCGTAACTAGGGTAAAACCTGGCCTGTCAGCACCCATCATGCGACTCGCATGGGGTTCAGGCTACGGGTCATGCGAGTCGCATGACCTCCAGAGCCGGTTCAAATGAGGGGGGTCAAATGACAGGCTCAACCGTATTATTTATATTTATTTATATTTTCTGTTTTAAATATTAAATAAAATATATATATAATTTAAATAAAAACTTAATATTTTTATAAAACTAAAAATAGAAATATTTGATAATTTTATAAATAAAAATCTTAAAATTATATAAAAATATATATATATTTTTTTTTCTTTTCGGTTTTAATTTTTTAAATTTTTAGATTTTTAAATTTTTAGGATTTTATATTGTTTTTCTAAAAATAATAAATATATATATACAAAAATGAAAAATAGATAGTTTCGCCGACTCCCCGGCAGCGGCGCCAAAAACTTGATGTGGTAGCACGGGGTTACGAAATAGTGTATATTTTTAATACGGAATGCTACAAAATTTAACAAGTTTTAATTAAATATTTACAAAATGGATATACCAAAACCTTGCTACAACACAATAGGCAGTGTACCTAGTCGCGAAGTAGTATAGTTTTTAGTAAGTCCGGTTCGTTCCACAGGGAGACGGGCTTATGAAACACTTTATTTTTATATAACAATATATAAATATAAATAAAAAAGGGGGGTTTTACCGTTTAATGACCGGTTTGTCGATTTTATATTTTAAAGTCACAATTAAAAGCTAATGCAAAATATTAAAAATAACTAAAAACTTAATTTAAAGAGTAAAGTAAATGACGATAATTAAAATGACAGAAATTAAAGTGCGAAAATTAAAAGTGCAATTAAATATGAAATAAAAGGGATTATGCTTATTTAAACTTCCATAATCATGATGGTTGACGTGTTGATTTTAGTTTTATGCCCATGGGTTAATTGTCCTTTGTCCTGGATTATTTAATCTGTCCGTCTGGTTTTTGTCCATAACAGTCCATCAGTCATAAATATAAAGTGCGAGTGTCCTCGTCAAATTATTATTATACCCGAAGTTAAATATTCCAACTAATTGGGGATTCGAATTGTAACAAGGTTTTAATACTTTGTTTAATGAATACACCAGGTTATCGACTGCGTGTAAACCAAGGTTTTACTACTTTGTTAACAATTACACCAATTACCCTTGAATGTAATTTCACCCCTGTTTTAATTATTCTAGTGGCTATTAATCCATTCCCGTGTCCGGTTAAATGAACGATTATTCGTACATATAAATACCCCGCCCATCGTGTCCGATTGAGTGTATATGGTAATTTATAGGGACGCCCAATTGTAAATCTTTATATTAACATTAACAAACTTTCATTTAGTTAAACAAATATAAAGCCCATTAATAGCCCATAGTCTAATTTCCACAAGTGTCGTTCTTTTGTCCAAACCCCAATTATGGTACAAAGCCCAATTACCCAATTTTAGTAATTAGCCCAACATCATGATTACTTCGTCTTAAATAAGCATAATAATAACTTAAGTACGAGACATTAATTTAAAAAGGAGAACATAGCTTACATTGATTATTTATCGCGTAGTGTTACACGGACAGAGCTCCGACTTTAAAACCCGTAAAATAACCTTTACATAACCCGAACTAATCTAATATAAAACTACACTATACTATATATATTATATATATATTTATTTATTACAGAGTATTATTATTATTATGTGTGTGGTGTTAAAACGAACGAAAACTGGCAAATTTATAGACCAGGCCTGATTCTGATCCTCATGCGACTCTCATGGGAAATAGCCTTCTGGCCATGCGAGTCGCATGGCCACCCTGGACAGCTCACATTGATTTGTCTCATAGCTTGCCGACATAATATTAAATATAAATAAAATATAAATAATTTTAATAATTATTTATATATTATATTATATTTATATGCATAGTATACTAGATATTTTTGGTCCGTTGCGTCGCGCGTTTCTTCTTGGCTCGGGTCCCGGTTCCGGATTTTCGGACGTCCTTGCGTACAATTTAATATCTTGTACTTTGCGTTTTGTAACTTGTACTCTTGTCATTTTTAGACGTTCCTTATCAATAAATTGAACCTTTTTAATTGTATCTTGTACTTTTGAGCTTTTTGGACCTTTGCGTCTTCAATTCGTTGTTTTCGCCTTTTGTCTTCGCACTTATTTAATATAAATGAATATTACATGAAAATGGAACAATTGCAACTGAAATCTTTACATATCGGAGGGATATTGATACTAAATATATGTTCATTTGGAGCACTATCACGGAACAAGTAGTGTCGGAACAAGTTATGCCAATGTAGTTTGTTATAAATGTGGAAAACCGGGCCACATTATTAGAAATTGCCCGAACCAGGAGAACACGAATGGACAAGGCCGCGGAAGAGTTTTCAATATTAATACGGCAGAGGCACAGGAAGACCCGGAGCTTGTTACGGGTACGTTTCTTATTGAAAATAAATCTGCTTACGTTTTATTTGATTTGGGTGCGGATAGAAGCTATATGAGTAGAGATTTTTATGCTAAATTAAGTTGTCCATTCGACGCCTTTAGATAGTAAATTTTTACTCGAATTAGCAAATGGAAAATTAATTTCAGCAGATAATATATGTCAGAATCGAGAAATTAAACTGGTTAGCGAAACATTTAAGATTGACTTGATACCAGTAGAGTTAGGGAGTTTTGATGTGATAATCGGTATGGACTGGTTGAAAGAAGTGAAAGCAGAGATCGTTTGTTACAAAAATGCAATTCGTATTATACGAGAAAAAGGAAAACCCTTAATGGTGTACGGAGAAAAGGGCAACACGAAGCTACATCTTATTAGTAATTTGAAGGCACAAAAACTAATAAGAAAAGGTTGCTATGCTGTTCTAGCACACGTCGAGAAAGTACAAACTGAAGAAAAGAGCATCAATGATGTTCCCGTCGCAAAAGAATTTCCCGATGTATTTCCGAAAGAATTACCGGGATTACCCCCACATCGATCCGTTGAATTTCAAATAGATTTTGTACCAGGAGCTGCACCAACAGCTCGTGCTCTTTACAGACTCACACCCAGCGAGATGAAAGAACTGAAAAGCCAATTACAAGAACTTTTAGAACGTGGTTTCATTCGACCAAGCACATCACCGTGGGGAGCTCCTGTTTTGTTTGTCAAGAAGAAAGATGGTACATTCAGGTTGTGTATCGACTACCGAGAGTTGAACAAACTTACCATCAAGAACCGCTACCCACTACCGAGAATCGACGACTTATTTGATCAACTACAAGGCTCGTATGTTTATTCAAAGATTGACTTACGTTTCGGGTATCATCAAATGCGGGTGAAAGAAGATGATATTCCAAAGACTGCTTTCAGAACACGTTACGGTCATTACGAGTTTATGGTCATGTCGTTTAGTTTAACTAATGCACCAGCTGTGTTCATGGACCTTATGAACCGAGTGTGTGGACCATACCTTGACAAGTTTGTCATTGTTTTCATTGATGACATACTTATTTACTCAAAGAATGACCAAGAATACGGTGAATATTTGAGAAAGGTGTTAGAAGTATTGAGGAAGGAAGAATTGTACGCTAAGTTTTTAAAGTGTGCATTTTAGTTGGAAGAAGTTCAATTCCTCGGTCACATAGTGAACAAAGAAGGTATTAAGGTGGATCTGGCAAAGATAGAAACTGTTAAAAAGTAGGAAACCCCAAAAACTCCTAAACACATACGCCAGTTTTTAGGACTAACTGGTTACTACAGAAGGTTCATCCAAGACTTTTCCAGAATAGCAAAACCCTTGACTGCATTAACGCATAAAGGGAAGAAATTTGAATGGAAAGATGAACAAGAGAAAGCGTTTCAGTTATTGAAGAAAAAGCTAACTACGGCACCTATATTGTCATTGCCTGAAGGGAATGATGATTTTGTGATTTATTGTGACGCATCAAGGCAAGGTCTCGGTTGTGTATTAATGCAACGAACGAAGGTGATTGCTTATGCGTCTAGACAATTGAAGATTCACGAACAAAATTATACGACGCATGATTTGGAATTAGGCGCGGTTGTTTTTGCATTAAAGACTTGGAGGCACTACTTATATGGGGTCAAAAGTATTATATATACCGACCACAAAAGTCTTCAACACATATTTAATCAGAAACAACTGAATATGAGGCAGCGTAGGTGGATTGAATTATTGAATGATTACGACTTTGAGATTCGTTACCACCCGGGGAAGGCAAATGTGGTAGCCGACGCCTTGAGCAGGAAGGACAGAGAACCCATTCGAGTAAAATCTATGAATATAATGATTCACAATAACCTTACTACTCAAATAAAGGAGGCACAACAAGGAGTTTTTAAAGAGGGAAATTTAAAGGAGGAAATACCCAAAGGATCGGAGAAGCATCTTAATATTCGGGAAGACGGAACCCGGTATAGGGCTGAAAGAATTTGGGTACCAAAATTTGGAGATATGAGAGAAATGGTACTTAGAGAAGCTCATAAAACTAGATACTCAATACATCCTGGAACGGGGAAGATGTACAAGGATCTCAAGAAACATTTTTGGTGGCCAGGTATGAAAGCCGATGTTGCTAAATACGTAGGGGAATGTTTGACGTGTTCTAAGGTCAAAGCGGAGCATCAGAAACCATCAGGTCTACTTCAACAACCCGAAATCCCGGAATGGAAATGGGAAAATATTACCATGGATTTCATCACTAAATTGCCAAGGACTGCAAGTGGTTTTGATACTATTTGGGTAATAGTTGATCGTCTCACCAAATCAGTACACTTCCTGCCAATAAGAGAAGATGACCAGATGGAAAAGTTAGCACGACTGTATTTGAAGGAAGTCGTCTCCAGACATGGAATACCAATCTCTATTATCTCTAATAGGGATGGCAGATTTATTTCAAGATTCTGGCAGACATTACAGCAAGCATTAAGAACTCGTCTAGACATAAGTACTGCCTATCATCCACAAACTGATGGGCAGAGCGAAAGGACAATACAAACGCTTGAAGACATGCTACGAGTATGTGTTATTGATTTCGGAAATAGTTGGGATCGACATCTACCGTTAGCAGAATTTTCCTACAACAATAGCTACCATTCCAGCATTGAGATGGCTCCGTTTGAAGCACTTTATGGTAGAAAGTGCAGGTCTCTAATTTGTTGGAGTGAAGTGGGGGATAGACAGATTACGGGTCCAGAGATAATACAAGAAACTACCGAGAAGATCATCCAAATTCAACAACGGTTGAAAACCGCCCAAAGTCGACAAAAGAGCTACGCCGACATTAAAAGAAAAGATATAGAATTTGAAATTGGAGAGATGGTCATTCTTAAGGTTGCACCTTGGAAAGGTGTTGTTCGATTTGGTAAATGAGGGAAATTAAATCCAAGGTATATTGGACCATTCAAGATTATAGATCGTGTCGGACCAGTAGCTTACTGACTTGAGTTACCTCAACAACTCGCGACTGTACATAACACTTTCCACATCTTGAATTTGAAGAAATATTTTGCTAAAGAAGATCTCACTATTCCGTTAGACGAAATCCAAATCAATGAAAAACTTCAATTCATCGAAGAACCCGTCGAAATAATGGATCGTGAGGTTAAAAGACTTAAACAAAACAAGATACCAATTGTTAAGGTTCAATGGAATGCTCGTAGAGGACCCGAGTTCACCTGGGAACGAGAAGATCAGATGAAGAAGAAATACCCGCACTTATTTCCAGAAGATACGTCAACACCTCCAACTGTTTAAAATTTCGGGACGAAATTTATTTAACGGGTAGGTACTGTAGTGACCCGAACTTTTCCATGTTTATATATATATATTAAATGAAATTGATATATATATATGATTAAGTGTTTCCAACATGTTAAGCAATCAAACTTGTTAAGACTTGATTAATTGAAATAGGTTTCATATAGACAATTGACCACCCAAGTTGACCGGTGATTTACGAATGTTAAAACTTGTAAAAACTATATGATGACATATATATGGTTAAATATATAGTTAACATGATATTATGATAAGTAAACATATCATTAAATATATATTAATAATGAACTACATATGTAAAAACAAGACTACTAACTTAATGATTTTGAAACGAGGCATATATGTAACGATTATCGTTGTAACGACATTTAATGTATATATATCATATTAAGAGATATTCGTACATCATAATATCATGATAATATAATAATTTAAAATCTCATTTGATATTATAAACATTGGGTTAACAACATTTAACAAGATCGTTAACCTAAAGGTTTCAAAACAACACTTACATGTAACGACTAACGATGACTTAACGGCTCAGTTAAAATGTTTATACATGTAGTGTTTTAATATGTATTCATACACTTTTGAAAGACTTCAAGACACTTATCAAAATACTTCTACTTAACAAAAATGTTTACAATTACATCCTCGTTCAGTTTCATCAACAATTCTACTCGTATGCACCCGTATTCGTACTCGTACAATACACAGCTTTTAGATGTATGTACTATTGGTATATACACTCCAATGATCAGCTCTTAGCAGCCCATGTGAGTCACCTAACACATGTGGTAACCATCATTTGGCAACTAGCATGAAATATCTCATAAAATTACAAAAATATGAGTAATCATTCATGACTTATTTACATGAAAACAAAATTACATATCCTTTATATCTAATCCATACACCAACGACCAAAAACACCTATAAACACTTTCATTCTTCAATTTTCTTCATCTAATTTATCTCTCTCAAGTTCTATCTTCAAGTTCTAAGTGTTCTTCATAAATTCTACAAGTTCTAGTTACATAAAATCAAGAATACTTCTAAGTTTGCTAGCTTACTTCCAATCTTGTAAGGTGATCATCCAACCTCAAGAAATCCTTGTTTATTATAGTAGGTTATCATTCTAATACAAGTTAATAATCATATTCAAACTTTGGTTCAATTTCTATAACTATAACAATCTTATTTCAAGTGATGATCTTACTTGAACTTGTTTTCGTGTCATGATTCTGCTTCAAGAACTTCGAGCCATCCAAGGATCCGTTGAAGCTAGATCCATTTTTCTCTTTTCCAGTAGGTTTATCCAAGGAACTTAAGGTAGTAATGATGTTCATAAAATCATTTAATTCATACATAAAAAGCTATCATATTCGAAGTGGTAAACTTGTAATCACTAGAACATAGTTTAGTTAATTCTAAACTTATTTGCAAATAAAGTTAATCCTTATAACTACACTTTTAAAATCAACTATACACATGATCTATATCTATATGATATGCTAACTTAATGATTTAAAACCCGGAAACACGATAAACACCATAAAACCGGATTTACGCCGTCGTAGTTACAACCGGGGGCTGTTTTGGTTTGGATAATTAAAAACTATAAAAAACTTTGATTTAAAAGCTATACTTCTGGGAAAATGATTTTTCTTATGAACATGAAACCATATCCAAAAATCATGGTTAAACTCAAAGTGAAAGTATGTTTTTCAAAACAGTCATCAAGATGTCGTTCTTTCGACCGAAATGACTACCTCTTTCAAAAACGACTTGTAACTTGTATTTCTGACTATAAACCTATACCTTTTCTGTTTATTTTCATAAATTCAAGTTCAATACAAAACCATGGCCGCTTAAATCACTCAAAACGGATTAGAAACGAAGAAATGGCGAGCAAAACAAAATTGGTAAAAACTACTCATTTTAGCTACGTGAAAATTGGTAACAAATCTATTCCAACCATAACTTAATCAACTTGTATTGTATATTATGTAATCTTGAGATACCATAGACACGTATACAATGTTTCAAACTATCATGTCGACACATCTATATATATTTCGGAACAACCATAGACACTCTATATGTGAATGTTGGAGTTAGCTATACAGGGTTGAGGTTGATTCCAAAATATATATAGTTTGAGTTGTGATCAATACTGAGATATGTATACACGGGATCGTGGATTGATTCAAGATAATATATATCGATTTATTTTCTGTACATCTAACTGTGGACAACTAGTTGTAGGTTACTAACGAGGACAGCTGACTTAATAAACTTAAAACATCAAAATGTATTAAAAGTGTTGTAAAGATATTTTGAACATACTTTGATATATATGTACATATTTGTTATAGGTTCGTGAATCGACCAGTGGCCAAGTCTTACTTCCCGACGAAGTAAAAAAACTGTGAAAGTGAGTTATAGTCCCACTTTTAAAATCTAATATTTTTGGGAGGAGAATACATGCAGGTTTTATAAATGATTTACAAAATAGACACAAGTACGTGAAACTACATTCTATGGTTGAATTATCGAAATCGAATATGCCCCTTTTCATTAAGTCTGGTAATCTAAGAATTAGGGAACAGACACCCTAATTGACGCGAATCCTAAAGATAGATCTATTGGGCCTAACAAACCCCATCCAAAGTACCGGATGCTTTAGTACTTCGAAATTTATATCATATCCGAAGGATGTCCCGGAATGATGGGGATATTCTTATATATGCATCTTGTTAATGTCGGTTACCAGGTGTTCACCATATGAATGATTTTTATCTATATGTATGGGATGTGTATTGAAATATGAAATCTTGTGGTCTATTATTATGATTTGATAATATATAGGTTAAACCTATAACTCACCAATATTTTTGTTGACGTTTTAAGCATGTTTATTCTCAGGTGATTATTAAGAGCTTCCGCTATCGCATACTTAAATAAGGACAAGATTTAGAGTCCATGCTTATATGATATTGTGTAAAAACTATATTCAAGAAACTTATTTCGTTGTAACATATTTGTATTGTAAAACCATTATGTAATAGTCGTGTGTAAACAGGATATTTTAGATTATCATTATTTGATAATCTACGTAAAGCTTTTTAAACCTTTATTGATGAAATAAAGGTTATGGTTTGTTTTAAAATGAATGCAGTCTTTGAAAAACGTCTCATATAGAGGTCAAAACCTCGCAACGAAATCAATTAATATGGAACATTTTTAATCAATAAGAACGGGATATTTCAAATGTGTCCTGGAGCATTTGAGGACGAAGAAGCAAAAATTGAAGCATTCATAAAAGGATTGCCGAAACGAATCCAAGAGCATGTAGGTGATGCAGAAAGCGAGCCGTATAGCCCATAAATTGATAGGCCAAATTACAGGAAGGATAAAGAAAGAAGAGGCCGAGGAGGCCATAATGAAACATGGAAAAAGAAAGTGGGAGGAAAGCAGTGATCAGAGTCACCAGTACAACAACAACAATCAAAACAACAACTACAACAACAATCGCAACCACCCCAACAACAACAATAATCGTAACAACAACCGCAACAATAACCGCAACAACCATCCCAGTAATAATAACAACAACAACAATCCCAATCACAACAATAACAACAACAAAAAACTCAACAACAATAACCCAAACAACAACAACAATAACAATAACAACAACAACAACAACAATGACAACAAAAGGCAAAGAACTATATGCCCCAGGTGTGATACGTTTCATCCGGAATGGTTTTGTAGAGAATTATGTACCAAGTGTAATAGGAATGGCCATATTGCGGCAAAGTGTGAAGTCTACGGACCAAATAGAAACAAAGGAGTAAATAATGCCGGAACAAAAAATAACGGCGTTGTTTGCCATGGATGTGGAAAACCGGGCCATACCATAAACCAGTGCAGGAATGGAAATAGGTAAGGCCGTGGGAGAGCCTTCAACATTAATGGGGAGAAAGCACAGGAAGACCCGGAGCTTGTTACGGGTACGTTTCTTATCAACAATACACCTGCTTATATTTTATTTGATTCGGGTGCCGATAGAAGTTATATGAGTAGAGAATTTTGTGCCAAATTAAATTACCCGTTAACGCATTTGGATAAAAAGTGTATAGTTGAAGTAGCAAACGGTAAACTAATTAAGGTTGATAAAATTTTCCGAAATCTAAAAATTAGTTTAGTTAGCGAAACGTTTGCAATTGATTTAATACCGGTGGAATTGGGAAGCTTCGACGTAATTATTGGAATGGACTGGATGTCCAAGGTGAAAGCCGAAGTTGTTTGTCATGAGAAGGCGATTCGCATTCCGAGAGAAAAATGGGTTACCCTTAATGGTGTACGGAGAAAAGGGTAATGCCAAATTAAATCTTATTAGTAGTTTGAAGGCGCGCAAACTAATAAGAAAAGGTTGCTATGCCATACTAGCACACGTTGAGAAGGTTGAAAAAGAAGAAAAGAAAATCAATGACGTTCCTGTTGCAAGAGAATTTCCTGAGGTGTTTCCGGACGAATTACCGGGACTACCTCCACACCGACCTGTTGAATTTCAAATAGATCTTGTACCAGGAGCCGCACCAATAGCTCGTGCTCCATATAGACTTGCGCCCACCGAAATGAAAGAATTACAAAGTCAGCTACAAGAATTATTAGAACGTGTTTTTATCCGACCGAGTACATCACCATGGGGAGCTCCAATTTTATTCGTTAAAAAGAAAGATGGGTCTTTTCGCATGTGTATCGATTACCGTGAGCTGAACAAAGTAACCATCAAAAACCGATACCCTTTACCCCGAATCGACGACCTATTTGATCAACTCCAAGGTTCGAGCGTATACTCCAAAATTGACTTAAGGTCAGGTTATCATCAACTGAGGGTTAAAGAAGACGATATACCAAAAATAGCCTTCAGAACTCGTTATGGATATTACGAATTCATGGTTATGCCATTCGGTCTAACCAATGCACCCGCAGTTTTCATGGATCTCATGCACCGAGTATGTAGTCCATATTTAGATAAGTTTGTTATTGTCTTTATTGATGAAATTCTTATCTATTCGAAGAATAACCAAGAACACGAACAACACTTGAGACTTGTATTAGAGTTGTTAAGAAAAGAACAACTTTATGCAAAATTCTCTAAGTGCGCTTTTTGGTTAAATGAAGTACAATTTCTTGGCCACGTAGTCAGTAGTAATGGAATCAAAGTTGATCCCGCCAAGATCGAAGGCATCAAAAATTGGGAAACCCCGAAAACTCCAACGCAAATACGTCAATTTTTGGGTTTAGCCATTTATTATAGGAGATTTATTCAAGATTTCTCCCGAGTAGCCAAACCTTTAACTGCCTTGACACACAAGGGGAAAAAGTATGAATGGACTTCCGAACAAGAGGGTGCCTTCCAATTGTTGAAAAAGAAGTTGACTACGGCACCTATTTTATCGTTACCTGACGGAATGGAAGATTTTGTTATCTACTGCGACGCATCAAGAATGGGTTTTGGGTGTGTTCTTATGTAACGGAAGAAGGTGATTGCATATGCTTCTCGATAACTCAAAATTCATGAACGAAACTACACCACACATGATCTGGAATTGGGCGCCGTTGTTTTTGCATTAAAGATGTGGAGACATTATCTATATGGGGTCTAGTTTATCGTATACACCAACCACAAAAGTCTCCAACATATTTTAAATCAAAAGCAACTAAATATGAGGCAGCGTAGGTGGGTTGAGCTGCTAAATGATTATGATTATGAAATCCGTTACCACCCGGGGAAAGCAAATGTGGTAGCCGATGCTTTGAGTCGAAAGGAAAGAGAACCTATTCGAGTAAAAGCTATGAACATGATTATTCATACTAATCTTACTACTCGAATAAAATAGGCACAACGGGAGGTTTTGAAGGAAGAAAGTTTTGAAAGGGAAATACCCAAAGGATTAGAAAAACAGCTTAATATTCGGGAAGACGGAACCAGGTATTTAGCTGAAAGAATTTGTGTACCAAAGAATGGGGATTTGAGGAAAGTGGTACTAGATGAAGCACATAAAACCAGATATTCAATACATTCCGGAGCGGGGAAAATGTACCAAGACCTCAAGAGAAACTTTTGGTGGCCAGGAATGAAGGCCGATATAGCCACATATGTAGGAGCATGTTTGACTTGTTCTAAAGTTAAAGCTGAGCATCAGAAACCATCGGGTTTACTCCAACAACCTGAAATCCCAGAATGGAAATGGGAAAACATTACCATGGATTTCATTGCTAAGTTACCGAGAACCGCAGGAGGTTATGTTATGATTTGGGTAATAGTCGATCGTCTTACTAAGTCAGCACACTTTCTGCCAATAAAAGAAGAGGATGGTATAGAGAAATTAGCACGATTATACCTGAAAGAAGTTGTTTCTAGACATGGTATACGAATCTCTATTATCTCTGATCGTGATAGCAGATTTACTTCCAGATTCTGGCAAGCATTACACGAAGCGTTGGGAACTCGTCTAGATTTAAGTACTGCCTATCATCCACAAACTGATGGGCAGAGTGAAAGGATGATTCAGACACTCGAAGACATGCTACGAGCATGTGTTATTGATTTTGGAAGTAGTTGGGATCGACATCTACCATTAGCCGAGTTTTCCTACAAAACAGCTATCATTCTAGCATTGAGGCGGCACCATTCGAGGCACTTTATGGGAGGAAGTGTAGGTCTCCGATTTGTTGGAGTGATGTGGGGAAAAACAGATTACAGGTCCAGAAATTATCCAGGAAACTACCGATAAGGTCATTCAGATTCAGCAACGATTGAAAACAGCCCGGAGTCGGCAAAAGAGCTACGCGGATGTTAGAAGGAAACCTTTAGAGTTTGAGGAGGGTGACATGGTTATGCTTAAGGTATCACCTTGGAAAGGTGTTATTCATTTTGGAAAGCGGGAGAAATTGAGCCCAAGATACATTGGGCCATTCAAGATTGAAAAATGCATTGGGCCGATGGCCTATCGACTTGAGCTACCTCCACAATTAGAAAAGATTCACAACACCTTTCATGTTTCAAACCTGAAGAAATGCCTAGCTACCGAAGATCTCATTATTCCTTTAGACGATATTAAAATTGATGAGAAACTAAATTTCGTCGAAGAACCCGTCGAAATTATGGATCGTGAGGTCAAACGACTCAAACAATGTAAGATACTAATCGTTAAGGTTCGATGGAATGCTCGTAGGGGACCTGAATTTACTTGGGAACGAGAAGACCAAATGAAGTTGAAGTACCCACATTTGTTTCCCGATATCGCACATTAACTAGGTACTATTCTAAATTTCGGGACGAAATTTAATTTAACGGGTGTGTAATGTAACGACCCGGATTTTTCCGCTATATATAAGATTAATATTTACATAATTAAATGTTTTCAACATGTTAAACAATCAAACTTATCAAGATATATATATTTGGAATGAATTTTATACAAACGTTTGGCCACCCAGTCTGTCTGACGATTCACGAACGTCATATATCGTAATAATTAATTAAAGGAATATATAGTTGGATATATATATATATATATATATATATATATATATATATATATATATATATATATATATATATATTATGATTTGATTAAATGATATTTAAGTATCTCATTAAGTATAATAACAATTAATTATATATATTAGATGAGACTACTAACTTAAAGATTTCAAGACTATATACATATATATAACGATTAACGTTGTAGTAACTTCTAAATTAAAATGTATGCATATGTATTGTATTAATATGTATTATTACACTTTTGAAGGACTTAAACATATATACTAACATACTTATACTCAACAAAGATAGCTATACTCATTTTTCTCATTCAATTTTATCAAGAATTCTACTCGTATTCATACGGTATTCATACCCATATTATACCCAGCTTCTAGATGTATTTACTATTGGTATATATACATCAAAACATCTCATTATTAGCCTTAGATCTGCCCTAAATAAGAGGGAACCTTATTTGTAAGATAGCATACATTATTACTCAAAAATTCAACACAAAAATTTGTCCTTGTTCCCTAAAACTCACGTCCTATATGTATCACCATCATCATGGTTTTTATTTCATTTTTACATCCAATTTTCTCTAACCAAAAACACACTCTTAGGAACTTTAAGTGTTCTTCACAATCTCAGCAAATACTCATGAAGAAGTAGCTTCAAAAACAACACATAATCATCATAAGAAAAACTAATCAAGAACACTTCATGAAGATCATCTATTTCAAGTCTATACTTTCAATCTTTTGAATCCATTTCAAAAACTCTTTAAAGATCAAGAATTTATCATTCATCTCAGCTAATATCTAAGTTTTAATCAAGGTAATAAACATAATCAAACTTTGGTTCAATTCATCTATAATCATAACTATCTTAAATCAAGATAGATTTCTTACTTGAAACTTATGTTGATTCCATGATTCTACTTCAAGAATTTCAAGCCATCAAAGCTACCTTTGAGCTAAAGATTATTTACTATATTTTCTAGTAGCTTTACCCTAGTAAGTTGAGGTAATAGCTTTGTTCAAAATATCATTCGATTCATATTCATATAGCTATCTTATTTTGAGTTATAACTAATAACAACAAGAACATAGTTTAGATTATTTCTAAACTTGTTTGCAAATAAACTTAATCCTTTTAACTTGACTTTTAAAATACTTCAACACATGTATTATGACAGTATGTCAAGCTAACATAAGGATATAAAACTTGTAAACACGAAGAACACCTTAAAATCGAATATACGCCGTCTTAGTCGAACGGGGGCTGTTTTGGTTTTAATTTTAAAAACCTATCTTAAACTTTGAATTAAAATATTTCCTTTGGTGAAAAATCTTATTTTATATGGATATGAAATATATCTAAAATCCATGGTTAAACTCTAAGTGGAAGTATGTTTTTCAAAAGGGTCATCTAGATGTCGTTTTTACGACGGATATGACTATCTTCTCTTATTTGACACCTAAGCTGTATTTTCGACTGTAAACCTATACTTTTTCTATTAAGATTAATAATTTTGAGTTCAATACGAAACCATGGCAACTCGAATCACTCAAAACGGATTTGTAACGAAGAAATTATGGGTAAAACAAAATTGAATATTTTTTTAATTTTTAGCTACGGACATGATTTATAAAAATGGATGCTAACCTTATCCTAGCTAACTTACCTTGTATCCTACATGTATTTATACATGTCTTGTTCCCGAACTTATGAAAATACAATTTATAATAGTCGTGATTAAGTTCTACGACAATATATTATAGTCTTAATAAAGATCGTAAGGCACCATATATATATATATATATATATATATATATATATATATATATATATATATATATATATATATATATATATATATGACTTGATCACCGTGGATTCGTATACAAAGTTTTGACATATCATTTTGACTTCTTCTATATATATTATTGGAACGAACTATTAGACACCATTGGCAGTAATCTCGAGTTAGTTGTGGGTCGAAGTGGATTCCAAAATATTATATACTGTGAGTTGTGATCGAGCCTGAGACATGTATACAATGGGTCGCGGATTGCTTCAGACAATATACATATTATGTGTCTTATTATATTAAGACAATATATTATAGTGTTAGTGAATTCTAACACAATATACGTATATATATATATATATATATATATATATATATATATATATATATATATATATATATATATATATATATATACTTTTGGACTATTGGACTATTGGACTACGAACGTTGGACTACTAACAATGGACAATTAAAATTATCACAAGTATCATAAGTATGGAATATTAATTATATATATATATATATCTTGACACAAGAATATTATTATTAGGTTCGTGAATTTGTCAAAAGGCCAAGTCTTATCATCATCTATTCGGAAATCATCACAAGTGAGTTATAGTCCCATTTTTACTATCTAAATTATTTTGGGATGAGAATACATGCAAAATTTATAAATATTTTACAAAATAAGCACAAGTTCATGGAACTACATTCTTCGATTGTTTTGTTATACCGGACATCTGTACTTATTATTATTATGCTTGGTAACCTAAGAATTAGTGAAAAACACTAATTGACGCGAATCCTAAAGGTAGATCTACGGGCACCAACCACCCCCATTTTCGAATAGTGGAAATGCTTTAGTACTTCGAAGGGTTCTTGTTATACATTTAAATAGTAGAATGTATGATGCCAGATATCTTAAGCGCTCTATGTTAAGGTCGGTTACCAGGCGACTCATCGTATGAATGATTTTTGCAGTTGTAATGATCCTGCGCATTTAATTAAATGAAATCTTGTGGCTTATTAAATGTTATGATTATTATATAGAAATTAAACCTATGACTCACCAACAATTTTTGTTGACGTTTTAAGCATGTTTATTCTCAAGTGAATATTAAAAACGCTTCCGCTATCATATGCCAACCCAAGGTCAAGATTTGAAGTCGGCATAATTGTTTATATTGTTTAAACTTGCATTCGGAGTATTTGTTGTAATATATTTTATCATATTGTAATGGGTTGTGTAAAAAATTATTCATTTGAGGAGATTGTCTTTGATAGACAATCTAAATTATGTCATTAAGACCTTTATTCAATAATAAAGGTTATGGTTGTTTTTAAAAACGAATGCAAGATTTGAAAAAGGTCTCATATAGAGGTCAAAACCTCGCAAAGAAACCAATTAATATGAAACGTTTATAATTAATATGAATGGGGCATTTCATTTTTCTAACACCTTGAAAGGACCCTCAGCTCTTGGCATCAATTTGTTCTTTCTTTTTACTAGGAATCTTTCTTTACTTAGATGAATCCAAACAAGATCACCAGGAATGAAGGTGGGCTGCTTTCTGTGCAGGTTAGCCTTAGCCTTGTATTGCTGGTTGGTCTTCTCAATGTTTGCCTTCACTTGTTCATACAGCTTCTTCATTTCTTTTGCCTTTGCTTCTACCTCAACACTTGCCTTAGGCTCAATTGCAAAAGGAACCAGATCAATGGGTGTGAGCGGATTTGCACCATAGCAGATTTCAAATGGTAATTTTTCAGTGGAGTAATTAGGTGCCCTGTTGAAAGAAAATTCAGCATGTGCAAGCTTCAAATCCCACTCCTTTAAATTTTTCTTCACAAGTGTTCTTAGCAGCATTCCCACAGTTCCATTAGTCACATCAGTCTGGCCATCAGTTTGGGGATGGTGAGAAGTGCTGAACAAAAGCTTAGTACCAAGCAGCTTCCATAATGTCTTCCAAAAATAACTTAAAAACTTTGTATCTCAATCAGATACAATGGTTTTAGGAACTCCATGAAGATGAACAATCTATTTGAAGAATAAATCAGTAACAATAGTAGTATCATTGGTTTTGTTGCAGGCTATGAAATGAGCCATTTTTGAAAACCTGTCAACAAAAATCATAATAGAATCTTTGCCTCGCTGGGTTCTTGGTAAAGCAACAATGAAATCCATACTCAAATCTTCCCATGGCTAGTTGGGAACAGGAAGAGGAGTGTATAAACCCTTATGAAAAGCAGACTTAGCTTGAAAGCATGTAGCACAACAATTGATAACAACTTTAATATCTTTATCCATACATGGCCAGTAAAAGTGTTCATTTAGGATCTCCAATGTCTTGTTAATCCCAAAATGACCAGCTAGACCCCCTCCATGTGCTTCTCTAATCAGCTACTCCCTTATTGAATCTTTTGAGATGCACAATCTGCTGCCTTTGAATAGAAAACCATCTTGCTCAACATAATCCCTTTTGGACTCAGCAGGTGAACAACTCAAAATTGGGACAAAGTCTGGATCAGCTTCATATAATTCCTTAACAAATGAGAACCTAAGAACTCTAGCCTCCAGAATTGACAACAAAGAATACATCCTTGACAGAGCATCAACAACAACATTAGAAGTACCAGCCTTGTGTTTAGACACAAAGGAGTACATCTGTAAGAATTCAACCCATTTTGCATGCCTTGGATTTAGTTTGTGCTGCTCATTAATGTACTTCATTACTTCATTATCAGAAAAGAGAACAAACTGTCTGGGCTTCAAATAATTAGACCAGTGATCAACAGCTCGAATGATGGCATAAAACTCTTTATCATAAGTGCTATAATTTAATTTAAACCCATTTAGCTTTTCACTAAAATAAGCTACTGGTCTTTTTCCTTGCACTAGCACAGCTCCAATGTGACGACCCAAAAATTTCCGACCAAATTTAAACTTAATCTATATACGATCCCGAAACGATAAGCGAAGTCTGTAATGTTGAGTCTCAAAATTTTTGAACTGTTTACATGGATTCAGTTAGCTTCGACCATTTCTGACGATTCACGAACTATTATTTGTAAACATATAGGTATATATAAATAAGAAAGTATAAATAATTATATATATAAAAATATTAATAAACTGATGTATACAATAAAATATCAAGTAATGAAATTAGTATTTATATATACATATATATATACATATATATATATACATATATATATATACATATATATATATATATATACATATATATATATATATATATATACATATATATATATATATATATATCTATATATATATATATACATATATATATATATATATATATATATATATATATATATATATATGGATATTACTTGTAAATATATAACGATATTAAATTTAATGGCTTAAAAATATAAATAGTGTATTCAACTATGTAATAAAACTTGATATAATTATAGATATTGTAATTTGAAAACATATTGTAAAATCATTAAATACTACCTAATTATAAATTGTAATATGAATAAATGTAATTACAAAAAAAAAAAATATAGTTATTACATTAATAATGTTACCATTACTTTCATTAAAATAAATATTAATATTAATATCAGTATTATAAATATTATTATTTAATGTTATATATAAATATAAAATTTAATATATATAATATTCGTATTATTATTATTACGTTAAAAATCATTATTATTATTGGAAAATAATACAAATATATTATTATTATCAAATTCACTAAAATTATTATTGTGACTTATTAATATTATTACTCTTATTATTTTTGTTATTATTATTATTATTATTAATATTATATTATTATTAATATTAGTATTTTTGATTATAATTAATATAATTATAATTGTTAATTATTAATTCATTATTTATTATTATCGTTTATAAAAAAAAAGTAGAATTTGTTACACTCACCTATCATACAGTGTCTTAATTTTGTTTTGATGTCTACAAGTTGTTACCAGTCTATATCAACTCAGATATAACCAAAAACCAGTACAAATCGATATCATAATTTTATGTTATTTATTTTATTTTTTTGTTCTTAGCTATGTGTTTGAAATATTCGTTGTCGACCATCAACCCTACAAGCAATTGATTCAACTATTTTACTGATCCAATAATTCAGATTTCACAATATAAATCATCTTCTATTAGCTGATAAAAGAAACCAAAATTTAATAGGAACAAGAACAAATTTTTTTCTTTCTTTTCTCTCCTCCTCTGTACGCTTACCTTTTTCTTCATAAGTTTGAATTCAAATCAATTTCAAAATGTAAAAATACAGAAGTGTTAGTAGTCTTTTACTCAATCTTTCTGCAAAGTTTTAGGATCCAATTTCTCAAAACGAATCTTAATTTTGGAGTCAAAGTATTTTCACAAAAAGTCAAAGGTTGTGTTCATCAAGAAATTCGTAATTTTTTTAGTGTTTCTGTTAAAATTAACGATCCAAAAAGTTTATAACTATGATCTACAACATATTTCATGTTGTAATTATAATGTAAAACATCCTTAATTTGAAAATCAAAAATGTATTTTTGTTGTTTGAGTTGCGAACACAGCAAACTGTTTTGATATTTTTTTTATGTCTTTTAATTTACAAACACAACTTTAAATCACTTATGACTCAATTTCACATCCTAATTTATACCTCTGGTCGATTTATTTGATCATTGGCCGATTTAAAATTTGAAGAAGATAGAAGATGAAGCTAGAACAAATTAATACGGTTTATATAATTTAAAGTTTAGATAGTTTCAGAAAAATTGGAATGGTCGGATGGTTAAGGTTTTAGCAGGTGAGCGGGTGGTCACGGGTTCGAGCCTGGTCCAGGGCAATTCTTTTTAAACAAAGCTTTTAAGGGTATACACAATTTCTTTTATTTTTATTTTTATTATTATTATTATGATTATTATTATTGTTATGATTATTATTATTAGTTATTAAGGTTATAATTATGATTATAAATTGTTATTGTTACTAGTGTTATTATTATTAAAGGTATTACTAATAATTCTAGTATTATCATTAAAATTATTAGTATTGATCAATCCTAGATTATCCTATTTAGGTTAATCAAGGATTGAGTGCAATGAGGGGTATAATGGATGTCGATTATGGTTTTGGGACCTTATTGTCATATTTTGTTAAGTGCTAAACGATCAACAACCATGTCCCGGTCTTCGTAAATTACCTTAACCAAACAATGATCAAGTCTCGGGCAAAGTCACGAGAGAGATCAATATGGCTAGAGCAATTCTTCCAGAATTAACAACCTAAAATGAGAGGCCAAGCTCCCTATTTATAGGTTCAGGAGTTACGTGGAAGTAAGATGTGCGGGCACTTAGGCATTCCGCACAAACACTGCGAGAATTCTTCGCACTCTTTAATATTCTGCGTAATCCTACCGCGTTCATTAGGATTCACCGCGGTTTAGCTGTCTTATGCTTTTGCCTTTAAATGGCCTTACGCACTAAAAATATACATATACATAAGTATGTATATGATCAAGTCCCCCCAGTTTATTGTGTTACATTTTTGCAAAAAATGTAAGACAATAAACTCTAAAAAATAAAAATTGCAGTTTGTCTTCATGTGCATACGATTCACACACAATGTTTCGCGTAAAGACATTATTTATTTTTACAACGGCTATTTTTCCATTTGCTGAATTTTTGTTTGCGTATATAGCCGTTAAGTAATAATACCGTTGGGGTTATTTTTTCAACATATATATAGAAGCTGATTATCATTTTATCCATCATACTTTCTCTCTCCCTCATAGTAACCATCAATACGATCATCTCTGTACAATCCCTTTTTGTTTTAATTCTACACAAATAACCTTTACATTCATTCATCAACATCATGAGGGTTTCCGAGATTTAAAAGAAGGATGACACAAAACAATTTCTTGCAGAGAGGCTAAAAAGCCCTGAATCGAGATCATCATCAAAACCTGTACAAAAATCTTCCACCACCAGCAGCCAGCAAACAACTGCGACTCCCAGCAAACGACCCACTACATCTCCTCTTATAGATTCTGCAAAGAGGTTTACGTGGTCTAGTTCAGTTATTCCCACTGCATCCGAGACTGGTAATGTGCAAATTGCGTATATTATTATTTTTGCTTTACGTAACACCTATAGTGTTCGATTATGTTAATGTATCTTTCTCTTTGTCTCTTTTTTAACGTTTACAGCCGAAACATTCGTTACTCCACCATCATCAACACAGACAAGCTCCCCACCAACATTTGATTTATCTAAATATGAAGACATTTGGCGCACTCCACCCAGCGCTGTAAAATCAATTAGAGTGGATGGCCTTCAAGGCTATTTATACTCCTCTCCAGAAGCTGCGCTAGATCAATGGCAGCATATGAAGCTTGCCTTCCTCATGATTTGAGCGCTGAGTTTATCAAACTCTCTCATAGCGACGCATTCAACTGTTTTGCCCAAAACATGTACATGACATTTGCATCCGCGTTTGATGCAATGTCTCTCCAAGAAAAGTTTTCTGAGTATCTAAAAAAGGAACAAACCAAGCATGCAATCATTCAATCTCAACTGTCTTCCACCAGCACAGAATTACAAGCAACAAAAAATTCTGTGAATGATTTGAATAAACAACTGTCTGAGAAAGTCATTGAAATGGATAATCTTCAAGCCGCCCATGATACGATGAAAACCAAGCTCCTTCAAACTCAAACCGAGCTATCCGCAGCTTTATCCGTGAAAACAACTGCGGAATCTAACTACGCGAAACTTCACAAACATCTGCCTGAACTTGGGCAAAAAGTTATGGATTCTGCCGATGTTTCTCAGCGATTTGAAACGTATGTCACCGTACTTCAATAGCTTGAGCGGGTGAAGTTTTTGCAGGAGATTAGCAAGGTTACTGTTCTACCAGAACCAATGCCGGAGTATATTGAGAAGTTAATCTGCCCTCTTGAAGAGGCAGAAGAAATGGTCGCATTGCCAGGGAAGGAATCCGCGTTATTCCTATTCCAAAATTAGAAGCTATAAGTCAAAACAAGGATGCTCCCGTCGAAGACATTATTGATTTAGACTTAACCAATAAGGAATAGGATTTCACAATTTGTAAGCGCATTTGGAAGCGCATTTTAATGATTCGCTTTGCTGTACTTTTCGCGGTATTATAATAAAAATTTATTTATCAATTGCAATTGCTTTTATTTATATAGCGCTTTTCATAATATTATTCATAATCACTAGCATTGTCCTTTGCAATTTCATTGTTTACTATTGTGCACATAACAAACAATTACTTTATGCGAAACAACCTGTATGCACGTGCTATTCTGCACATTATGAATCTTCTAAGTCCGCCGAAACGATCCTTAGGTAAAAACTTGTGTTTATTGCGAAGCATCCAAGTATGGCTAGATCTAATACTTTGGGCAAAAGTTAGCAAACTGATTTCCTTTCGCATACACTCTAAACTATTTTTATTAACTACCAAGTGGTCTTTACCATCACTTGTTTACTTTCATTTATGGTGTTGTATTAAACGCATTATACTTACAAACTACGCATAAACACACAATTGCTGCTATGAACAGAAACTTGAGCTTTATTCATTTCACATAATAGTGCAAACTTATTTGCTATGCATTAACATGAATCCCTAGAATGCGCATAGAATTTCGCACATTTCTTTTGATTACACGCAATATCTTTTCAACAAAGTAGCATGCCACGCGTTAGGTACATTACGCCCTTCAATGTCCTGGAGTTTATAAGAGCCTACCGCATTAATTCTCACTATTTGGTATGGACCTTCCCAATTGGGTCCCAACTTCCCTTGTTTTTCAGCACGACTTGCTTCATTATTCCGCAAAACCCATTCTCCTACATCAAAGGCTAACGCGTGTATTTTCTTGTTGTAATACTTAGCAATTTGTTGCTTATTATTTTCTTCACGTATTGCGGCCATAAGCCTGCGTTCTTCAATGAAATTTAGGTTTTCACAAATGCCATTTGCATTCGCAATTTCATCAAAATTAGCAACTCTATGCGTCTCAACAAAGACTTCCACGGGGATCATTGCTTCTGAACCATATACTAGGCTAAAAGGTGTTTCGCTCGTACTTTTCTTGAAAGTAGTGCGATGAGCCCATAGTACATTTGAAAGTTCATCAACCCATCCATTCCACTTTTCATTCAAACGCTTTTTAATACCGCTGACAATGTCGCGATTAGTGACCTCACACAACCCATTTGCCTATGGATGTGCCACTGATGTAAAATTTTGAATTATATTCAATTCCGTACACCAACTTAAAAATGGATCTTTTGCAATCTGCGCTCCATTATCACTTACAAGCTCCCGCGGAATACCAAATCTGCACACAATGTATTCCCATACAAAATTCCGCACTTGCACGCCAGTGATTGTGCGTAAGGCTTTTGCTTCCACCCATTTAGTGAAATTGTAACATCCCGTTTTTCCCATACATATTTAAAGGTACATACTTAATCGTAGTACGTTTATAACTCGTTAGTTTATGTGTGAATGTATATGTATACGTATAGATACAAATATATATATATATATATATATATATATATATATATATATATATATATATATATATATATATATATATATATATATATACTTAAGAATGCATGCTTGTGGAAGTTTATACATGGGTTTTTATTGTGCTAAGTCATGTGAGACGTAAATGTGAAGTTTAGACATATGTAGGAAGCGAGGACGGGGCGTACAAGCCAAATATTTAATCGTTAAATTTTGTTATCGAGAAAACGATCAGGCACAGGCCTTTGCCGCGCCGCGGAAGTCCTAGTCGCACCGCGGTATTCAACTGAAATCAAGGTCAGGAGGCCTGTTAAACAGGTCGAAATATCTTTGTATTGTTGCGCCGCGATGACCTCAGCCGCGCCGTGGCATCTCAAGCAAAATGAAGTCAGGAAGCATGCTAAGGAGGGTCAGTTTTTCCTTTATGTGTCGCGCCGCGACAAATGACGCCGCGCCACGGCAGTTCTGATGAACTGATTCCGGATTTAGCTCATTTTAAGTGATTTTAAAGGGCAAATTGGTAATTTGACGTATAGAACTAATGGGAGCATTTAATCTCCACCACTTATCCATTTTCCTCATTTCTTTTCTAATTTCTTCCTCCATTTTACTCTCAAACATAAAAACCCATTTAAATTCAAGTGAGATTTGTGAATGAAGAATTGAGAGTTGATCTTTGGAGCAAGAATTAAAGTTGTTCTCCTTGTTCTTAGCTACAAGTGGATAGTGTTGGTAAGTCTTTACTCCATGTTTTGAGTTTTAATTAGTTTATGCTAGGGTTTGGTTCATTTGGAACTTGTAAGACCTATTTGGGGGTAATATGGGTGGATTTGGGTTATGTTGATGAAAGGAAACCCTAAATAGCTATAATCTAGGGTTTGGTCTTATGATTTGAGATTTAAAGTGTTAAATGGCATTTTTAGTCACTAATACACTTGTAATTTGTTAACACCTATTTCCTTATGAGGTAAGGCTTAGTGTGCCAACACGGTACTAGAAGTAATCTAGCTTTAAGAGGGCGTGTGTTGCTGATTAATGTTTGCCCTTGGGAAATAATCCCTGTAGACCCGGTTCACAAGTGTAGAAACTTGTGGGGTGGCTTAATCAATCTGTCGTCCATAGAGCGTAAAAGTGCTAGCCGGATGACTTCTAGTGAGAGAAAGTGCTAGAGAGAGAGAGAGAGATGAAGTCTCAGCTCTCAAGTTTGTCAAAATGTCTGAACTGTGTAAAATGACGACCCAAGGGGTCTATTTATAGTGTCAGATCCACCGGATTGTTCGGGGACACGTGTCAGATGATGATACGTTCTATTACTTGTGATCCAAAATTCATGCTGAAAGTGGTGTTCTCCGGCCAGGGCTTACGCGCTAGGCGGCCTTCAGGGCTTACGCATGACGGAGCAGCCTTCACAGTAGAGAACGCTGGGCAGAAAGTCTCATAAAACCGTTGTTCTCAGTACTTATGATGGTAATTTTATGCGATCATTATGCTTTTTATGCGTGTATACGATAGGATACACCATTAAGTCCCCCCTAGTTTAATGACTTAAGCGTTTGAAAAATGATTAAGTTGTTAAACTTTTGATAACTCTTCTGAAACAAGCCTTCACGTTTCCCTTTTGCATCGGGAAGCATATTACAGGCATTAAATGATAGGCGAAATTTACTGACATTGTGATGATTGGTTTTTGCATGGCTACAATACCCCACGTGCCTCTAGCTATTAAAAGGCATTTCGATGTACTCGCTTTTTAATCGTATCCATACACGTGTGTGGTTGAAATTAAAACCCCCAAAATCACCACCAAACACAGTTGTTACAACTTTTTCCCTTTTTAACCACCATAAACCCTAATCGAGCATTCACTTTTACAGCTTCCCTCTACAGTGTTCATCTCTTACCATCAATACCTTCTTTACTTTCTATTTCATTAAAACTTTAATGGCAGCCCTAAAGGATGTTACAGCTATTCATAGCAGAGTAAATGAGAAATATTTGGGCGAGCTACTGCAACGTTTTCCTAGATTAGCTGGTGTTGAACCAACAATTCCTGCATTCAATTCCAGGGCCTGCTCACCACCCCCTGGCAAGTTTGCTATTGCCATTCAATTTTCAACTTTTGTTTGCGACTGCCATTTACTCCGTTCCTTTTAAAAGTTTGTAAGTTCTACGGTGTTGCCGTTGGGCAATTCGAACCAGCATCAATTCGAAATTTTTGAAATGTATTGCCACGCAAGGAATATAGAGCCATCTATTCGTATATTTTGCCATTTGGTGCGTATAGCATCCCACAAAAAAGGTTGGTTTACTTTCAACAAAATTCATGGTTTTCTGAGACCTGCACTTGATCATCCTAGCAAGAATTGGTATGCTTCATTTATCTTTATAAATGAAGATGCAATTGATGATAAATACTCAGCTACTCGAGTTTGGCGTAAATACTTGCATACCATATCAGTTACCTTTCCAAGACTAAAGAACAAGAAAAACCTTTTATTTAAGAGAATTAAAGCTGAACAGATCAACGACATTAAATATGGGAAACACATGCTTTCGTTGACATCTGTAAGTCAGGATTGGGATATCACACAAGGTTATGCCTGTGTTCTTGCTGGGAGAAAGAGTAAGTGCTTACTTTTGCTATATATACTTAATAAGATGCTCCCCTTTATTTATCCTATTAACCCCTGTGACTTTTAGTCTTTTGCAGAAATTACTTCGCTTACCACCATGCGATCGTCATCTTACTTACAACTTACATTTACCACTCAAACAATTATTGACGATACTCCCGTTCCTGAAGAGGATGCTATAAGGGAGGAGGAAGATGAAGAAGAAGAAGTGGAAGACATAGGTATGAACCGAGTTGCTTCTAGGGAACGTCGTACCTCGGGTAATGATAACACTGAATTTAGTAAAATACCAGACCACAACTTGTATCTGTTTTCTTTTAGGCCCAGTACTGGTGGATTTTATAATCCAGACCCTTCTTTATACATTATGCCACCCTTGAAATCTTGTGAAGCATATTGGAACTCTTTTATAAGTAACAATTTCCCTTTATCTCCAACAGCTAGTGCATCACACCAAGACACTACATTAATGACTCTTCCACCTTCTGCCAAGAGAAGAAGAACTGGTCAAAATTCTCCGTCATCCGCTCAACAAGGAGCTGGCACTAGTTCTTCTCAGAAACAAATTTCGCTTCCAAATCTTGATACAAATATACTTTTCTCCTTTTTAAAGGGACCACCACACTCGTACGAGGATTTCATGAATTTTTTGAACACCATGGTGTGTCCTTCACTGGCCCAATTTTTTAGTAGCCTATCTGATGCAGATGCTAAGAAGGTTAAGGCACAAAGTATCATTCTTAATATTGCTTCTGGGTTAAATGACCTTCAACGCCTATCTGAGTTGCAAAGCAATGAAATCTCCACAAATAAGGAACTATCTGCTGAAAAAGAGAAATTAGCCAAGACTGAACAAGTGGCTACGTCCTTAAAGAGGGAATATGAGATGATGAAGAGGCTTTATGATAATAGCAACAAACAGAGGGCGGAATATAAGGAACAAGTCAAAGAATTATCCTTCAGATAAAAACAACACTTGAGCAAAATTGATGAACTAGCAAAGGAGAATGAAAAAATACTTGAGCAGAATAACGCGCTGAAAGAACAGCTTAAAGCTAAAGAGGAGAATGAAAGACGTATGATAGCTGGGATTCCTGCTCTTGTAGAGCGTATCTTTAATTGTCAAGCTCTGTCTCACAGGATATGTGAGTTCATCCATCTTGCTAAGTCTGCTGAAAGACTGAATTTTTTCAACTTTATGAAAAGAAAACTGCCAGAATTGCCAAATCCATTGCTTGTTATTATTACATCGAAGATTAATGAAAACGCCATGAAAGAAGCTGATGCGGCTGGCGTACTGGTAGAAAATATGAAGTTTGCTGATCTTGAAAATCTTTGTAAAAGACCAAATGTAACAATAGACGATGTGCTGAATTATACTCCTCAAGATGAATGAAATACTATGTTTATATTCATATGCTTTACATGATGTTTAATATGGTACTTGGTTGTAATTATTAGAAAGATGCTGTAATTTTGTAAGATTTTTGGAGTGAACAATGCACAAGATATTGATATTGTACTTTGCAACCGTTATGCTTGTAAATATTGAAATTATATTCTCCGTTATACGCTTTTCATCATGAAACTCGTGAGGAAAAGTTATGAAATATTTTTGCCTTTAAATATTTTGCTGGACGCCATGGTCCGTTATCCGTTTTGCTCTGCATTTTGTGTATATTAATTGTGTCATGACATTTTTTGTAGATTCGTTTCATCGCTTCGATGCTTTAGTGAGTTCTACATGTCTCACTATCGATACAACCATTTTGAGTATGATTGCACTTCTACCATCGAAAGGCTATCTTTCTTTCTGCGGGTAGGGATGACACACAGCTATGTGACACCTGGGCTAAAAAATCCTTGGCCGGATAAAATTTATGAAAAATATTGCCATAAGAATAATTGCTATTATTCATATTCTTAAAGAAATTTTTACATTTATGACTATATCTCATGCATTTGACACTTGATCAAGCTATCCATGCATATAGTGCTATGCATAAAATTTCTTTAAATTCATTGCATTCCAAGCTCTTTCATATTGCTCTCCGGAAGGCGCAGCAAGCATGTATAATCCATTCTGATTTACTTTTGTGACCTTATAAGGTCCTTCCCAATTTGGTTCTAGCTTTCCAAATTTGATTTGCCTACTTGCCTCATTATCACGTAGTACCAGATCACCCACTTCAAACTGCACATGCTGCACTTTCTTGTTGTAATATTTTGCCATTTTATGCTTGTGATATGCTTGGCGGATGGTGGCCATCAACCTTCTTTCCTCCAACAAATTGAGATTCTCCCTTAATGCTTCAGAATTAGCCTCAACATTAAATGCCATAATGCATTGCGTTGGCACACATATTTCGGCCAGTATTACTGCCTCTGTACCATACACTAGACTGAAAGGTGTTTCCCCCGTGCTCTGCTTTGGTGTTGTCCGGTGTGCCCACAACACATTTGGCAGCTCGTCCACCCATCCGGTTTGACTCAATCCCAACCGTGCCTTAATGCCAGCAACGATTTCTTTGTTGGTAACCTCTACTTGTCCATTTGCTTAAGGATGAGCAACAGATGTAAAGTTTTGCTTTATGCCCAACTCTTCACACCAACTCCGAAATGAATTTTTTGCAAATTGCTTGCCGTTATCACTGACTATTTCATTTGGCACCCCATAACGGCACACGATATCATGCCAGACAAACTTCTTGACATTTTCTCCTGTGATTTATGCTAAAGCCTTTGCTTCAACCCATTTCGTGAAAAAATCAATTGCTACCACCAAGAACTTAGCATTACCAGTGCTTCTATTGAATGGCCCCACAATATCGATAGCCCACTTGCAGAACGGCCAGGCGGATGACACCGGTATCAAGTCATACTTTGGAAGACGCTGAATTGTACCATGCCTCTGACAATTCTCACATGTTTTTATGTTTTCTGCCACATCTCGATAAAGAGAAGGCCAAAAATATCCTTGTCGCATGATCCGTGACACCACAGTACGGAAGCCGGAATGTTGAGAACAAACTCCTTCGTGCATTTCTTTGACCACCTTTAATGCTTCATCTTCGGTTAAACATCTTAACAACGGACCATTGTAAGATTTTCGATAAAGGACACCATTAACAATTTCATACATTGGTGCTGTTACTTTTATTCTTCTTGCTTCCGTCTTATCAACAGGTAACCATCCATCATGAAAATATCTCAAATATGGAGTCATCCAAGTTTCCTTAGCACCTTCAACTATTGCCATAATTGGTTTTTCATGTATTGATTTCTCCTTAAGCTCTTCAACCAACACTCGTTTGTGTAAATGATCAAAGGTTAAAGTAGCTAACTTGCTCAAGACATCAGCCTTTTTATTCTTATTTCGAGGTATTTGCACGACTTCAAGGTTATCAAATTTCTTAGAAATTGCCTCCACCAACTTTACATATTGCCTCATGGATGATTCCCTTGCATCAAATGTTCCATTAACCCACTGGGCAACGATTTGAGAATCAACATATGCTCGTAAATTTGTTATGCCCATTTCTGCCGCTATGCGGAGGCCGGAGAGTAATGCCTCATATTCTGCTTCATTGTTTGAAGCATAAAAACAAAATTTCAATGCATAGGTATACTCTTCTCCGTCTAGACTTGTTAAAACTAGTCCTGCACCTGTTCCCTCTTCACTGGATGCTCCATCAGTGTGTAACTCCCACACATGCTGTTGTGGTGCCATTTTGTTGTCATACTCTACTTTTTCATTTGTTACCAAGAGGAAATCTGCCAAAATTTGTCCTTTAACTGCATTTCGGGGAGCAAAATTGATTTCATACTTGTGATGACCCAGGAATTTCCGACCAAATTTAAACTCTAATCTTTATATGTTTCCGACACGATAAGCAAAGTCTGTAATGTTAAGTCACAAAACAATTCAAACTGTATTCATGTAAACATTTGAACCTTGACCAACTCCCGACGATTCACGAACAATGGTGTGTAAATAAATATATATATGAATATATATACATGTGTATATATTAAATTATATTAATCTAATATCATTTAATCATTTGGTTTAAATATGTAAAGTAAATTAAAAGTAAATAAAATATGATTAAAATAAATACATAATTACATATATGAATTTTGTACACAATTAATATTATATGTACGTTGTAAAATATCTAATATGTATAAATAGAAAATATTCAAAAAATGTAAATATAGGAAGTACATCACTAATAAAATATAACTATATTAATCATAAGTTGAAAAATAGTTATTATATTACTTCCATCATCAATGTTGATATATGTAGTATTAATAGATTAGTTTAATATATTTATATACATATGAAATTCAATATGTATATAATGTTAATATCAGTATACCATTATTTAATGTAATGTATAAAGTTAATACATTTAGTTTATCATTAAAATTAGAAGTAAAATTATAATTTCGAGTTATTATGATTATTTGTTATTATTTTCTTTGTCAACATTGTTATTATTATTATTACTAATATAAATATAGTTATTAGAAAATAATACGATTTATTATTATTATCTTTAGTGATATAATTATTATTATTTTTACGATTTTAGTATCTTTATTATTTATTAATTCTAATATAATAATTATTAATATTATTATTAACCATTATTATTAATTTAATTATATCCATCATAGAAGTCAAGATGTAGTACATTTCTATTTGCTTTCACATTCCATATTTCTGTCAAAATTGTTTCTATATGCAAAAGTTGATTCCAAATCAGATACAAAACAAATACAGTGGCCTTTACACTTAAACTATTTTTTTTTTTATCTTTTCTTCCTTTTTCTATTTTGTACGAAGGATTTCTTGTCTACTAATCGTTAACTGTCCTAATCTAACCTTAATGCAAATAATTTAGGATCCAATATAAGAATTATAATTCGTTTATCACTTAGGCACTCCCAATTATCTCTGGTTTTCGAAAATTAAAAAAAAAAAAAAAAAACAAGTTCGACTGCCTGTTCATCAATTTTTTTTGTCAAAACTCGATTTTTAATTAAATTTCAAAATCCTTAATTGCAGTTAGGCTATAAATCTTCCACTTAAACTGACTGGAAAATCTCAAGTCTCAAATCTTCATATCGAGTTTCAATTATTGAGTCAAAGTTTTGGTTTTTGAAAGTCAACTAATGTTCTTGAATCAAATTCGAGTTCGTGTTTGTGTTTAAAGGTCAATTGATGATTCCAATAGTTTCTATGAAAGTTTTACCAACTATTTCGTGTTGTAACAATTAGCCAAAACGAGCTCGAAGCTAAAAATCAATTTTTTTTTCTTCTTCCTTGGCAGCGACGAACAAGGATTTTTTTATTTATTTTTGTTTTCTATTAAATCAAGCATGGATGTTGGTTGTTTACAATTAGTTGAAGTATGAAAATCGTTGTTTTGATAAAATAAATGGGTTATGGTCGATTAATTTTGAAGAGGAAGAAGATGAAGTGGGGGATAATAAATCTTACGGGTTATATTTATTACTTTGGGGTTAAAATCAGAAAACCAATTTGGACTAGATGGCTTGGGTGTTGGATGGGTAAACGAGAGGTCGTGGGTTCGAATCTCGATGGTGGCGTTCTTTTTATTGAGCTACTCTTCAAAGGTTGTAACCTTTTATCTTTATTATTACAAGTATTTTATTGCTATTATTATGATTATTGTTATTCTTGTTATTCATTATTATTAATATCCTTATTATTAAGTATATGTATCAGTAATATGAATATAATTATTATTATTATCAACCTAATTAAAAGTAGCATAAACATTATTAGTATTATTATTGATATTATGATCATTAATAATTATCGTTATTGTTATGTTAATATTAATAATATGATTTTAATATTACCATTTTAGTTATTATTAAGTAACATCATTAATTATTGATAGTGATATTAATATTGATATAAATATTATTACGGTTAGGATTATTATTATTATTGTTAATATGAAAATAATGCAAACTATTATAATTATCATTAATATTAGTATTAATAACATTTGGAATTTTTATTATTATTAGCAAAAGTATTACTATTAAGGTTACCACTAGTAATAAGATTATTATTATTATTGTTATTATTATTATTATTATTATTATTATTATTATTATTATTATTATTATTATTATTATTATTATTATTATTATTATTATTATTATTATTATTATTATTATTATTATCATTATCATTAGGAGTTAAGTACTAATCTCAAAAATTATTACTTTTCACTACCATTATTATTAAATTATTTATTATATCAAAAACTACTGATATCATCATTATAAGATTTATAAATTAAAAACTATCATTAATATTATTATTAACAACATTACTAACTTTAATATTAATAACTTTAAGTATCATCATTGATATCATTTTTACCATTACAAATAATATTTTAGTATTATTATAATTACTAATTTTTATAAACAAAGGTGATATATATATATATATATATAAAACTATATAACAAAACAAGATCTAATATTTTGAATATAAGTTATTAATATAAATAATTATATCATATAATAATAATATATATATTTATTCGATTACAAGAATATGTGTTAATGTATATACAAATGATATAGGTTCGTGAATCCGAGGCCAACCCTGCATTGTTTAGTTGTTCAATGTCGTTATATGTATTTTTACTACAAAATACAATACGGTGAGTTTCATTTGCTCCCTTTTTAAATGCTTTTGCTATATATATTTTTGGGACTGAGAATACATGCGCTGTTTTATAAATATTTTACGAAATAGACACAAGTAATCAAAATTACGTTCTATGGTTGAATGATCGAAACTGAATATGCCCCCTTTTAGTCTGGTAATCTAAGAATTAGGGAACAGACACTCTAATTGACGCGAACTCTAAAGATAGATCTATTGGGCCCAACAAGCCCCATCCAAAGTACCGGATGCTTTAGTACTTCGAAATTTATATCATGTCCGAAGGAGGATCCCGGAATGATGGAGATATTCTTATATACAAATTGTGAATGTCGGTTACCAGGTGTTCAATCCATATGAATGATATTTTTGTCTCTATGCATGGGACGTATGTTTATGAGAAATGGAAATATGAAATCTTGTGGTCTATTAAATTTATGAAATGATTATTTATGTAAACTAATGAACTCACCAACCTTTTGGTTGACACTTTAAAGCATGATTATTCTCAGGTATGAAAGAAATCTTCCGCTGTGCATTTGCTCACTTTAAAGATATTACTTGGAGTCATTCATGACATATTTCAAAAGACGTTGCATTCGAGTCGTTGAGTTCATCAAGATTATTATTTAGATAATTATAATTAGATATGTTATGAAATGGTATGCATATCATCAATTTTTGATGTAAGGAAGTTTGTGTTTTCAAAACGAATGCAATGTTTGTAAAATGTATCATATAGAGGTCAAGTACCTCGCGATGTAACCAACTATTATGAATCGTTTGTAATCAATGTGGACTTTGTCCGGATGGATTAGGACGGGTCCTTTCAATACTCCCCCAACTCGATGGCCCATTTTGCTAAATGGCCAGATGATTCTGGACACCGGAGTATTTGCTTCAACGGCTGATCTGTTAACACTAAGATTGGATGACCTTGAAAATATCTTCGTAAATTCCGTGGAGTATGCACAGGGGTGTAAACCATGCGGTGAAGTGGTGGATAATTTATTTCACTAAGCTGCAACACTTTGCTAACAAAATATATGGGCATTTGCACCGTTCCGTTCTACGATTAAGACAGAACTTATCGCTTCTTTTGAGACAGCTAAGTACAAAATTAAGGTTTCCCCTTCTTTTGGTGCTGTTAATGTAGGTAACGTTTTTAGCATCTGCTTGACCTCTTGGAATGCATTTTCGGCTTCCGCCGTCCATACAAAATCTTTTTTATTTAAACAGCCTTTTAACACCTTCATGAATGGAAGCGATTTTTCAGCTGCTCTGGACAAGAATCTTGTTAATGCTGCCAGACATCCATGCAACCGTTAAACATCTTTCTTGCTAGTTGGTGACTTCATGTCTTCAATTGCTTGAATTTTTTTAGGATTAGCTTTAATACCACGTTCTGTGACAATATGACCTAAGAATTTTCCCTCTTCCACACCAAACGTGCACTTCTTGGGATTTAATTTCATATTAATTTTTCGTAGAGATGCAAAAGTCTCATGTATATCTCGTAACATCTTTTCTTTAGTATGACTTTTGATGACAATGTCATCAACATAAGCTTCTAAATTATGCCCAATTTGATCCTTAAACGCCATATCAATAATTCGTTGATATGTTGCTCCTGCATTCTACAAACCAAAAGGCATTTTCATGTAACAGAATATGCCTTTCGTCGTGTGAAAAGCCGTTTTGTCTTCATCTTTTAAGGCCATAGGTATTTGATGATATCCCTTAGCTGCATCTAAGAAACATTTGAATCGATATCCTGCCAATGATTTAACCTTCCAATCAATTTCAGGTAAAGGATAATTATCCTTTGGACATGCTTTATTGATATCCGTGAAATCCACACACATCCGCCATGAGTTGTCCGGTTTCCTAACCATGACTGGATTGGCCACCCATGTCTGATATTTGACCTCTCGCAAGATCCCAGCATCCACCAAACTTCGTACCTCATCACGGAGGAATTTGCTTCTTTCTGGCGCCATGCCTCATTTCTTCTGACAAACAGGATGTATGTTGGGATTCACGTTTAGCCTATGCTCTGCAACTTCCCTTGGAACACAGCTCATATCAGACGGTTGCCATGCAAAAACGTCTAAATTTGTTGTCAAAATGTTGTATAACTTTTCTTTACATTCTGCGGATAACGTGTGCTCAATTATGATTTTATGATCTGGAAATTTAAGATTCGGTGAGATTGACCCGTCATCATGTATGATTGGTTTAATTATTGCCTTTGTTACTTGAGAACACTCAATTGACTTCTGCCGTTCTGCATATAACGTTGCTACTCCGCCTGGCATTGGAAACTTCATCATGCCATGTACAGTTGATGTTACAGCTCCAAACGTCATTAAAGCAGTTCTTCCCAAAATTATGTTGTACTGTGAATTTGCTTTAACCACCAGGAATTCAATATTTGCTGTGCGTTGTAGGGGTGACTTGCCCAAGGTTACTTCAAGCAGAATACTTCCTTCAGACCAGGACGGTACACTTGTAAAACTTGCTAATGGCACATATGTTTCCTTCATTTTTTCTTGTACATCTTTAGGAAGTTGTATGAAGCAATGTTCATACATAATATCTGCTCCAGCTCCTGTGTCAGTATAAATGTTGCGTATTAAGCAATTAGCAACTCGTGCTTCTATAACCACTGGACCATCAGATGGATTTGTGTTGAACATAGAAGGAAATGATATTAATTGCTCTTCCCAATCTTCTAACACTTCTGCCTTCCTCCGTTATCCAGCTTTCCATGGATGTATCATTCCTACTTCTATGGGTACCAAATCATTACCCTCGCCTTCTTTGTCAGTGTTGGTGAGATGATTCGTCTTAATAGTGGATGGCGCCATTGTTAACACCTATTTCCTTATGAGGTAAGGCTTAGTGTGCCAACACGGTACTAGAAGTAATCTAGCTTTAGGAGGGCGTGTGTTACCGATTGATGTTTGCCCTTGGGAAATAATCCCTGCAGACCCGGTTCACAAGTATAGAAACTTGTGGGGTGGCTTAATCAATCTGTCGTCCGTAGAGCGTAAAAGTTCTAGCCGGATGACTTCTAGTGAGAGAAAGTGCTAGAGAGAGAGAGATGAAGTCTCAGCTCTCAAGTTTGTCAAAATGTCTGAATTGTGTAAAATGACGACCCAAGGGGTCTATTTATAGTGTCAGATCCACCGGATTGTTCGGGGACACGTGTCAGATGATGATACGTTCTGTTACTTGTGATCAAAAATTCATGCTGAAAGTGGCGTTCTCCGGCCAGGGCTTACGTGCTAGGCGGCCTTCAGGGCTTACGCATGACAGAGCAGCCTGCACAGCGGAGAATGCTGGGCGGAAAGTCTCAAAAAACCGTTGTTCTCAGTGCTTCTGATGGTAATTTTATGCGATCATTATGCCTTTTATGCGTGTATACGATAGGATACACCATTATAATTGAAGGAAAAATTGTAAATGGGTTAAGTTGACCAAGTTTGTAAGTTTAAGTATTTAAAATGGGTCGAAAGAGTAATGTTGACCTAGTTTGGGTGAAATGGTTATGAATTACCCAAAGTTTGTGTTGGTTTTTGTTAGTAGACTTTAAATCACTAGTTTTAGTGATCTAACATGTGTCTTGGCCAATTAAGGGCGGTTTTGGTGTAGTTGAGTTATTTAATGCAAATTGGGTCATTAAATGCTCAAGTGTAAGTAATGTGGCTAGTTCCACTAGTTTGTGTATTGAAAGTGTACTTAATGTATTAGGTACATTGCTTTGAAGTTCGGAAGTGCATAATCATCATCCTTGTGTTAAGGTGAGTGGAATAATTATGCGTGTACGTATATAATGTATTTATTTGTGTAGTATGAATGTGGCATTGTCGCGGTGTTCAAGACACCACATCCTAAGTAACGAGTAGTATTGTTGCGGTGTTCAATACACTACACATTGTTTGATTGACATGTGGTATTGTAGCGGTGTTTAAGACACCACATTGTCATGGGAGTGGATGCCGCGGTGTTCAAGGCACCACTCATTGTTTGATTGACATGTGGTATTGTCGCGGTGTTTAAGACACCACATTGTCATGGGAGTGGATGCTGCGGTGTTCAAGGCACCACTCTTTGTTTTGATTGACATGTGGAATCGTCGCAGTGTTCAAGATGCCACATTGTCATGGGGGTGAGTTAGTCACATTGTTCAAGACATCACCCGGGGGATTAGTAATTACGCGGTGTTTAAGTAACACTAATGGATGTTATGAACTCCGACAGTCTTTTACGAGTACCGTTCCTTTGTACGATTGGTTAACCATGGTTGTGTGAATTCGTATCTAGCATAATTAAATTGTGAACTATATGCTATTGTTGTTGCTAGCTTCTTGTGAATTGTGGATAGTAGTTTATGCATGATGTTGCATAGTTATCGAATTGCTAGCTTGTATGCGGTATGGTAAGTGATTGCAAGTAAGTAGGTTATATGTGAACATGTATAATTATTGCATTCACTAAGCATTAGCTTACCCCTCTCGTTGTTTATCTTTTTAGATGCAGGTGCGGATAAGGGGAAGGGGTTGTTGGGCACTAGGTGTCCTTTGATGATGTTTCGTTGGAGCTTTTGGAAGTTGGCCTAGCGTTTTGGGTAGTTTAGCCCCAAACCATGCTCGATGTGTTGTTTGGATTAAAACTATCATTTTTGTTTAGATCAAACTTGTATCACATTTGTTAATGGCCGTCGTGCCTATTGTAAACACTAAACTTGTTGTATGTTTTAACGAAACGTGTGGAATGGTTTACATATTTGATTAGCGCATAAATGTGTATTATTTTAAAGAAAATTTTTTTATCGTATGGAATACGGGTTGGGTTGTTTCAAGTGGTATCAGAGCATGGTCTAAGGGATTTAGGCGACTTGAGATAGGTGCCTAGACTTAGAATTTATTGTGTGTACGCTTTATGCGGGACTTGTAGGACTTCGGGTTGGCTCGGGAATTGTTAGTGCATAGGTTTATGTGAACTAACCTTACGCTATTTGTTTTGTGTTGTAGTTGAAATCATCAAGCGAGACAGACGTTGTACTAACGAGTTAATGCGACGTGCTCGCATGGCAATGACTAGCTACCATTGTTACGGGTGTAAATTATGTCAAACAAGCGATGTACGATGATTGTTGAGCAAGATGGGGTAGTGTGGTGTATATGTATATATATACATACGTGTTATGTCTTTTCGTTTCGTTGTTTAATCTATTTCATTTCTTAAGAATGAAGACGGAAGATGGGTACGGAACGGAAGAGCCTACTCATGAAAGGAGAAATGAGTTAACGGTAATGGTTGAAGCCGCGATTGAACAATGCGTCTTGGGTTTCGCCAATGAAGTTAGTCAAGTAGTCAATGAGTCAATCAAAGGACGAGTAACCGAGATGGTCCGAGACCAAGTGACTAAGGTTGTAAGGGAAGAGTTTGAGAAGAGGTTCTCCAAACCTCAAGGTAGTGGTGAAGAAGAAGTACTTTCAAGGCTAGAGCCACATGGTGCTCCGGGCAATAGGAAGAGAGGTACGTCTGAAGGCGTCGAGAATGTGAAAAAGAAGAGAAAGGGAGGTTGCACATCTAAATGTTTCAATTGTGGTGTTAGGGGCCACAAGATATGGGAGTGCACGTTGCCGAGGAGTGATAACGGAACGTGCTACCATTGTCATAAAGAGAGGCACTGAAGGTCGGTGTGTCTCGAATTGTTTATTGATCAAAGTAGAGGTGTAATTAAGGCAGCTAGTAGCATGCGGAAGGGAGCGTCGGGCTCTGGTGGGTTGAAGTGCTACAATTATGGGCAATGGGGACATAAGTCTTGTGAATGTCCGTCGGGCAAAACTGTATGTTTTTATTGTCGGAAGGAAGGGCACCAAAGGTCTGATTGTCCCGATCGGGCTAGTAATCATACTAAGACGTTATGAGGTTTTGTGCCTACATGTTATAATTGTCTGCAGCGAGGCCATTTGGCACGGGATTGTACGGGTGTACCCGTGAGCACGATCAGGTGCTTTATATGCCAGGCGGAGGGACACAAAAGGTCGGAGTGTTCTGAATCATTTGCTGATTGGGTTAAGAAATTAGAGCGCGACTACTTGATGGGTAGTGAAGCACAGAAGTCTAGCGATACTGCTTCAGGTACTTTCGTCTTTGATGCAAATAAGCCTTATTAATTGTTGTGTGCCGATGTATTCGGTTATGAAGTCGAGACTTAAGTCTCGTTACGAAACCTAATTAGTCTCGAGTGAACGCATATTTCAATAGTACCATATAAGTGCGGGGTTAGTAATTACGATGACGGTGCACTCGAGTAGCGCTTGAGTCATTGACTCATGAGAATGCGACTTGGGTGCGAATGCATTAGTGTAAATACGTGGTATTGTTACGGGTAGCATTCCTAATGGAATTACCCTACGTTAGAGTTGGATTGACGATTGCAGGGCGTAAGACTTGGTGCAACCAAGCATTCCTTAGTATTGGGAAAATGTATCTACCAAGCTATGGAGACGGGCTTTGGTTTTCGGATGTTGAGCGTGTTCGCTTTCGTGTGAAAGTTGATGGAACTGTTAAGACAAGGTGTTCGGTCTAGACGAATGTTGGTAATGGAGTCTATGGGACCCAACGTTAGGTGTCTTTTTCATACCTACTAGCATGGTATTCGACTCCGATGGTGTTACGGTTACATCGAACATAGGGTTTTGATTAAGTGGAAAAGGATAATCCGAATTCCTTCGTATACTCAAGGTGGAGCAAAGTTTGGTGATATGTGTGGTATGAGATGCAAGACGAGTGAACCTCGTCTCTCTTTTACGAGATGGTTGTGGTTTTGGGTCGTTAAGCTCATTCGAGTGAGACCCGTAGGCTTTGTAGATTGTGTGTGTATTGTTGCTCGTTTGTGAGTTTAACAACTAATTGCTTGTGTGCGCGTGTTATTAGGTTAGTATGCACTGGGTGTTATATCACCATGTGAGAGTACGTGACGTGTAATCGTCTTATCGAGAGTGTTGTGTTTTGATTTGGGGTAGCCGCGAGAGCTTAACCGAGCGTATAGTGATGAGACCGTGTAGGGCGTAGTCCCAATTGTTGTGTTGAACTTATGGTAAAACCAATTAGGCCGTAACTAGAGTGAGGTAGTACGCTTGACGATAATAATATACTGTGATGTATATACACATGTTAATTGGCGGTTCGATTTCGATGGCGGTTTTGTGACCGTGTGGCGAGTGTTGTACGCTCTTAACAGCCACTCTTTACTTTTATGATATTTTGGGGGGGGGGGGGGGTACGCGGTATGCCGTTCGTGAGGCATTTCTGTTAACCACGTTCGTGTGGGTAGAGTCATGGCCGTTAACTATTCTTATGTATGAAGGTGACCGGGTTAATGGTTATGATGAAGTTAGAAAGGTGTAAGCCTTGGTGTTCCAAGCACCTCCTTAGTGTTGAGTTGAAAGATAAATAGGCTAGCTATGCGGCCTAGGTGAGTAGTGACTAACGGGTGTCGCTAGGAAGTCATGGGCGTGGAGCCGTAAGGTTTGTTAGATTTGTGTGACCGCTTGTAGTCAGGTGACGTGTGACGCCGGGAGTAGACCCCGTAAGGGTCGAGTATTTGGAGACTCTAAATTGGAGTTAGATAACACAACGTCAGGTGCCTCCTTATACCTGCTAGTGTAAATTTTGACTCCGATGGTATGATTACTTTGGATTTGGGTACTGGTGAGAAACCCGAAGTTACAACTGTGATATATTGTGGTGTTTAGCGGGCATTAACACTTAACTAATTTGAAAGATCGAGGTTCGAATAGCTTATAGTGAGTCCTTGGAAGGACTATTGAGTATGACCAATGCCGGAAAAATGTAATAGGCATTGTGGAATGTCGGAATTCCGCGGGGCGTTATCATCTTTACGGTGAAAGTAGGGGGTTAAAACCCTAGATGGGGGAGTTAAGTACCAGAGAATGCGAAAAAAGTCCCTAACTAGTAGATGTGATGAGCGAACGGGTGTCGCTTATATAGGAAAGAAAGACTTTGGTGGTCTTCGAAAAAAGTCCCAAGTTGAACTTGGGAATGAATTGTGAAGGTATTTAGTGAGACGAGTCAAGTGGCGAGCTTTCCGATGATCCTTGCGGGAGATTTTTAGGAAGGTGTCGGGATGATTCCCGAGTATTCTATGGTGGGAAGGCGTGATGACGGAGGTCGTCAGGAGATTATTCCACCTTTGGATTTATTGTGAATGTATGGTACGAGTTAAATACTAGGTGTAGGAGCAAGCGGTTGCGGTTATTTTATCTCGAGGGATGATTACCCTTGTTCGTTATAACATGATGCGTTAGTGTACGAAGTGAGAACTTGGATGAGTGATTACTACATGTGTGATTTCGTATTGGAGACGGAAATGTTCAAGGAAGAAGTACTCAACTTCTAGTATTTGGTGCGGATCACGAAGACGTGATCCAATCCAAGTGGGGGAGAGTTGTAACATCCCATTTTTCCCATACATATTTAAAGGTACATACTTAATCGTAGTACATTTATAATGTAAGATCCTGAATTTTGTGCATCAGAAAATGTTCCTGAAAGTGTCAGAAAATGTGTGCACCAGAAAGCGCCACAAAAGGTCTACCTTACACTTATGCATTTTCAGAATTTACATCAGAATCAGGATTAGTCAGAATCAGGATTAGTCAGAATCAGTCCCTGAACTTCAAAATCGGTTTAAACCCTTGTGCGCGCCGCGCACATTCAAGGGTGCGCGCCGCGCACCCCACCTGAGACAGTTTTTCTGTCCTTTCTATTTTTGAGATAAATGAGGGGCTTTTTGGTCTTTTCACTTAAGGACGGATCTGTGGACATATTGGCAGTATTAGATCCACTTTTGGATCACTTTCACATCCACAAACACTCTCATCTATCTTAGAGAGAGAGAGAGAATTCTAGAGAGAGATTTGGGGTTTTGGAGATGAAGAAGCTTGAATCGATCAAAAGCTCAGGTGTTATCATTGTTCATCTCGTTCTTGGCTACGTTTTGGTAGTGTTGGTAAGCCCTAACTCCGAATTTAATTGTAAGATTCTTGTTTATGTTTAGGGTTTGAGCTTGTAAGGGTTCTAAACCCCATATCTCATGAAATTGGGGGTTTTGTTGTATTGCTAGTGTAAGTGAACCCGATTATTGTGGGTTTAGGGTTAGATGACAAATTTGAAAGTATTTGTCATTGGTTTGGGTGTTAATCACTAGATTGTATATGTATTGGTGACTTAGATGTTCATAAGAACATGTTAGTTGGTTAAAATGAGTGTTAATCTTGATTTGGAGTCAAACTAAGATATGAGGTCAAGATTTTATGAACCAAGTATATAAATGTTTGATTTAGGTGTTAATTGGTGTTTTGAAATTATAATCACTAGTCGTTAGTGATTTTGGGCGTTTTCGGGACTTATGTCAAAATGGGTGAAATGAGATGGGTCAAATTTGGTAATGACCTTAATTTTGGATTAATTGGTTAATAAGCAATTTTGTTAAGACCTATATTGGCTTAAATGGTGTCAAGTATAATTTTGGTTAAATTGTACTTGTTTGAATGGGTCAGAATTACCACCCGTAGTGGTAATTGGTGAAGTCCATTTTAGGTGACTAAATGGGCGGGTCGTTGTGTTAGATAGAAACACTCGGTTAAGGGTGTTGGCATCGAATTCTCTTGTAGAGAATGTATGTTGATTGTGTGTATATCTATATGCGTATTATAGGTAAAGCTTGCTCGTTTGCGTTTGGATGTGAATTACATACATGACTTGTGCGGGCAATCCAAGGTGAGTGGAATAATTATATGCATATGTATATAATGTATTTATTTGTATGCTATGGTATGAACCAAAGAGCCGGTAGTGCCATAGTATGTGCGGGCATGCTATGATGTGAACCAAAGAGCCGGTAGCGTCATAGTACGTGTGTTGTAGTGTGAACCAAAGAGCCGGTAGCACTATAGCATGATTTGTTAGGGTGTGAACCAAAGAGCCGGTAACACCTTAGCGTTGTTAGAGTGTGAACCAAAGAGCCGGTAGCACTCTAGCGTGAGTATGACTCGAGTTGTGATGTGAACCAAAGAGCCGGTAACATCATGACAAATGCGTATGGTATGAACCAAAGAGCCGGTAGCACCATGACGCGAGAATGGTTAACCATATTGTGTGTGTTGTTTATTTAGCATTTAATATTGTGATGAATATATGCTATTTGTTATGCTAGCTTACGGTATGGGAGATTATTAGCTTTATACTTGCGATGGTATGCTAATTAGATTGCTAGCATGTATGCGGTATTTGTGTAAGTGTTTGCAAGTAAGTAGATTATATATGTATATGTATAATTATTGCATTCACTAAGCTTTATGCTTACCCCTCTCGTTGTTTACCTTTTTCAGGTATTTTGTTATGAGGCTAGCTAGTTGTTAGACTAGTTGTTTAGGAGCGTTTGGGCTCAATGGGGTAGCTTTTGGATATGCGGACGCGGATTGGGGATTTGGTAGTCCCCTGGATTATGCTCTTGGTATCGGGTTGGGTTATAGAGTCCTAACTCGTCTAAGTGTAAATTGGGATTGAAACTTGTATTTTGTACGAAAGTCGTAAAACGGCCGACGTGGGCCCGGTGTCGTAAAACTCGTTTTATTATTGGAACGCGTTAGTCTTGTTTATTATAATATGTTGTGAAAAGCGTTTCGTCTAAAAGTATCGGGAAGTGAGAGATCTTTAATCAAAATTTGGAAAATCCGGACAGAGGCTGTCAGGCCTTGTGCGCGCCGCGTACCTAAAGGGTTACGTGCCGCGCACCCTTCTGAAATAAAAAAAAAAATCTTTTGCTGCATATTCGATTGGATAACGGGTTGATTCGTTACAAGTGGTATCAGAGCATAGTCTAAGGGAATTAGGTGACCTTGGAATAGGTGCCTAGTCTTAGACTTATTGGAGGCTATGTATTATTTGCGGGACTTGTAGGAATACGGGTCGGATTGAGATTTGTTAGTGCCTTAGAGTAGGTGACTAACTAGGACTTGTGTTTGTCCAAAGTGTGATTATATGGGGCCTTATTTCGCGTGTAAATTAGTGCCTTAGATAGCTAGTGCCTAATATAAGCAGGCGAACTTGGACATTGTTTTAGTGATAGTCACCTAGGATGTAGGTTGACTTGTGGCTGCGGTGTACTTGTGTACAATTATTCTTATATTGTATATAGGTGTATATATACAGGTACCTTTTGTGCGGTATCCTAGGGATGAATCTATTGGAGAGATTCGTATGTTTGGCGGTTTTGAGTGATCAAGTTCACGATAAGGACTTTGGTCATTCGGGTACTAGGAGTTATCGCGTGTTATTTGTGTGAATGTTGCGTCAGTCCGGGTAAAGTACTTTGCGTGACCATGTGGAAATGGTAAGGTACGCATTTGTAATAATGACCGATCACCATTATTACGAAAGTGTATCTTGACACTAAGCATGACATGACAAGTACCGAACGGAGGAAAAGTGGCATGGTTGGGGTAGAACGGGACGAATTAGGAATCTTTTATTGGTTCCTAGGATATAGTAGTCATGAGTGATGTGCTTGTTGTCACAACAGGTTCTTTGTGAGTCGGGAAGTGTACGATAGATCCGGTTAGTTAAGTGAGTGAGCCAACTCACGAGTTTGGCACATATTTAGTCACCCTACGTAGTGGGTGCATTTTGAGATCGTCATTGGTTGTAGTTACCCATCGTAACTAGGATGACCGATTAGTATGTATGTGTGTACGACAAGGACTTGAATCCCGTAATGGGATGTAGCAAGTCTAATGATTGTAGAACGGGGTTACACTCGGTAGAATGTGTGGTTAGAGAATCGTGTTAGGATTCTAATTGCGAGTCGCCTTGGAATTGGTGAATCGAGTAGTCTTAGGGTCATTAAATTCATAGGAGTGGGACCCGTACGACGGTAATTGCGTTAGTGTGTTAGCGTGTTGTGGATTATAGAGTAACATTCCTAACGGAATATCCCTTGTAGTGGTGGATGTGTCGATGTGCGAAAGGGTGTAAGACTTGGTGTTTTCAAGCATCTCTTTAGTGTTAGATGAAAGGTTTCGCGAGGCTATATCGTTTGGCCTTGTGGAAATTGCGGGTAGCGTGTGATCGCTAGGAACTTTCGATAAGACAATAAACCGTAAGGTTGTCGGGTAGGTATGACTTTGGGTCATTATTATAGAGAGATGGGTGACATCGGATGTATGGAACCTAAAGATTTAGATTCTAAAATTCGGTTGATGTGTGATGACCCGGGAATTTTCGACCAAATTTAAACTTGATCTTTATATGACTTCGACACGATAAGCAAAGTCTGTAATGTTGAGTCTCAAAAAAAGTTTGAACTATGTTCATATATATTGACCTTTGACTATTCCCGACGATTCACGAACAATTAATTGTAGCTTGATATGAAACATATATATATATATATATATATATATATATATATATATATATATATATATATATATATATATATATATATTATAATATAAGTAAATTGTAAATAATATATATATAGAAATTTATAATATTTCAGCCCATATAAATAGGTATGTAGTAATATTATTGTGTTATATTAAAAATTATTATTATTATTATTAAGTATTAGCATTATTTTTATTGTTTTATTTTATTTTTATCATTATCATTATTAATAAAATTATTATTTCTATTAAAAACTATTATAAGTATTGTTATTTTATACAACTTATATTATTATCATTAATGTTATTAACTATGATATTAACATGAATATTAACAATTATTATTATCCTTATTATTATTATCAATTATTATTATTAATATTAATAGAATTTTTATTATTAATATATTCATATTTATTTATATTAAATCATACAGAAAGATACAAATACTGTTATCTATAGAATATTTCCTGTCTTTAATCTAATTATATGTCCAAATCGATTCACCATTCAAACAAAGTTAGTTGAGGGTCGATATCAACTTTTAAATTATATATTATTATTTTTTTTGTTTTTGTACCTGATTGCACAATTCTTGTCGACAAGCTTTTGGCTACTTTACTTAAATTATGAATCACTGAATTCTAATATGATATTATAAATGATACAGTGTTTTTAATATAAATATGCTATATATGATTATATGCACACGATCATCATTATCAAACCCACATACCAACTACACATGTTTCTGTTTCTAATTAAACAAACCATCACTACCCACTTTAAACTCATATTGTTGCTGGTAATTACGGCCGTGAAACAATATCAAGATCAACCATCGACCACCGAGACCATTTCAATCATCCTCCATCAACAACCACGATCACCACCACACCCGTATCAACACCATCCCAACCTTCCACCACCACCTTGTTCTTCTTCCTGTTTTCGCAGTTATAACCACACGCACCACCACCTTAAATCACCACCCAACCAACCGTCACCATACTCACATCGACAACCACTATACTGCTACATCTAAATTGCTGTTCCTAATCGACTTCCAACTCACAAACAAGCAAAAGGAGTGTTAAAATGCACCTATTACTAACTTGTATGTTGTTTCTGCTTGATCAACTTCAACCACCTGCACAATATTTCAAACCACCAATCCAAATGTCACAATTCAAATCACAATTCAAATCTATCTCACAAGTTCACAACAACAAATATAATTGCAGTATTCTCTTTTTCATATTCATTCATATTCATAATATACTAGAATTATAAATTAATCAATTCAAAAGGCAAACCAGGCTACTATTGCATCTGTTGTTCCTCCTGTTCGATGTACACCCTCCCTGCAAAATAATGCTCTGTGTATGTTTGACAAACCATCAAACAGCCACCCTCAAAACACCACGAATATATCCTTTAGTTTACTTCTGTTCTAATATGCAAATTTGCTGCAACCATCTTATTATCCATTTGAATTCGATGAAACCCAAACCCAATTCAAAACAAGTCGAAGTTACTGCCATAACTCTAGTCAATTTTGGGTACCGATCACAACAACCGAACACCATCAAATAACTATCCCTATCACCACTCTTGTTAGATATCAAACACCTACTTGCATCTGTCTATCTCTATATGCCACTCGATAATCACAATCTAAGAAAACCAATTATTACCAGTTATGTTTAATACAATAGAAAAAATACAGAATATATATATATATATATATATATATATATATATATATATATATATATATATAGATGAAGAAATTAAGAAAATATCATTGCACCAATTACCTACTTGATCAATTAATGAACCGATCACATAGTTGATTGATGATGGATGACGAGTGATGAAGATGATCCTGTAAAACTTATGATCCTGGTAACGATTTAAATATGACGATGAATCAAGGTTGAATTGGTTGTTTATGGTTACCGGTGTTCGTGATAATCGATGCTCGAACGATGATGATGATGATGATGATGGTAATGAATCAATAACCTATGGTACCTCGGTGATTGTTGAACGAGTGTTGAATCGAAGAACCCTAAATAGAGAGATGTGTCCTGCCCTTTTAACTTCGATCAGTTTTGGGGAAACATCACCAGACGCCTATTTCTTTTATTAGGTATAAAATTAGTATTGTTATTATTATTATTATTATTATTATTATTATTATTATTATTATTATTATTATTATTATTATTATTATTATTATTATTATTATTATTAGAATAATAGAATTATCATAAATATTAATACTAACTAAATTATTGATATGATTATTAGAACTAGTATCATTAATATTATTATTATCATTGTTAGGAAAATTATCATTTTATTTAAAATAACATTATTATTAAATTTATTATTAAGATTATTATTATCATTACTATATTATTATTATAACAAATAAACACCTTTTTATATGAATAACTATATTTATTACATATACCATATCAATAATAATAATACTAAACACTAATTTTATTTTATTTTATTTTTTGTTATATAAAAGGTTATTAATATTTAATATTAATTAAGTTATATATAAAATATATTTTAATATAAACATATATATAAGTATTAATAATAATACATTATATGATATTTTTGTGAACATGTATATATACTAATTATCATAAATAACATACCTTATACTAAACACTTTAATATCAATCTAATATATATAAAAATATTAAGTAGTTATTCAAATTGTATATATAATACATAAAATTTATTTAATTATTAATATGACATTTAAACTAATTATTTAAACATTATGATATGTCTTAATATATATACCAATGATATAGGTTCGTGAATCCGAGGCCAACCCTATACTTGTTCAATGTCGTTCTATGTATTTTTACTACAAAATACATTAGGTGAGTTTCATTTAATCCCTTTTTACTCATTACATTTTCGGGCTGAGAATACATGCAAATGCTTTATTAACTGTTTTATAATATTTATATGCGTGAGTTTCATTATTCCCTTTTTAAATGCTTTCGCAATATATATTTTTGGGACTGAGAATACATGCGCTGTTTTTATAACTGTTTTACGAAATAGACACAAGTAATTGAAACTACATTATATGGTTGAATGATCGAAATCGAATATGCCCCTTTTTATTAAGTCTGGTAATCTAAGAATTAGGGAACAGACACTCTAATTGACGCGAACTCTAAAGATAGATCTATCGGGCCCAACAAGTCCCATCCAAAGTACTGGATGCTTTAGTACTTCAAAATTTATATCATGTCCGAAGGAGGATCCCGGAATGATGGGGATATTCTAATATGCATCTTGTGAATGTCAGTTACCAGGTGTTCAATCCATATGAATGATATTTTTGTCTCTATGCATGGGACGTATGTTTATGAGAATTGGAAATATGAAATCTTGTGGTCTATTAAAATAATGAATTTTATTGTTTTATGATAAACTTATGAACTCACCAACCTTTTGGTTGACACATGAAAGCATGTTTATTCTCAGGTATGAAAGAAACATTCCGCTGTGCATTTGCTCAATTTAAAGACATTATTTGGAGTCGATCATCGCAATGGAACCAGATGTTGGTGACTTCGTCCAGATGGATTAGGACGGGTCCTTTCAGTTGGTATCAGAGCGGTGGTCTTAGTGAACCGGGTCTGCATTAGTGTGTCTAACTGATAAGTCGTTAGGACTAACGACGCATTAGTGAGTCTGAACTTTGACCGTGTCTGCATGTCAAAAGTTTTGCTTATCATTTTGTGTCGAAAATTTCCTGCTTATCATTCTTAGAGAATCACTTGCTTAACATCCTTAGTCTAGACACATCTTATTGCATTAATTGCATGATTAGTGTATAGACAAAAATTTATATCTTAGCATATCTGCTAGTTCATATCTTAGCGTACCTGTTATTGTTACCGATGCCTGACAGCTTCCGTAGATTCCTTCGTAACTTATGGGATTTTAGTATTATATATGCATATGTAAATTATGTACTGCAGGGTACTAATCTATATCCTATAATCTATTTCTTATCGAAAATCTTTCATCTGATCGTACGGGATGAATCCCTAAACCAGTTCGAGTCCCTCAGATTCCGATAGCTATTTCGACAGCTATTCCGACAGCTATTCCGACATAGATGTTCACCTAAGCTCTGAAAACAACGTCATCGGCATGAATCAACCAATCAGCCATTATCAATTCATCTGATGGGTTCGTAGTCGACTTAATTAATGGAAACGCGCAGAAGGCAATCCCTTCCACCAACCGAATTCACCTCTTAACAATGAACCTGAAGCGTTTACCGGTGAACCTGTTCGAGACACCATTTTCAGTCTCATTTCCAGGGTAACTCGACAAGATTATATTCTATCCACAATTCTGAACCTTATTCATCCGCTCGTTCCGACCGACAATCATCCTGGAGTAATAAGTCAACGAACTTCGCGCTCGAATAATCAATTCGGAGAATATGGTGCAAAATGTACCAGCTTCAGCAACATCATCGGCAACAACAGTACCATCAATAACAGCACCAGTACCATCAACAATCCATGCTTCAATATCATCATCTGTACTTTGAGCATAATCATCATTCTACGAATCGTTCTACATAAACTATCTTCGTCCTTCATGGTGATTATGTAATCTTCAAGGTTTTAGAGATTATGTACTCTAGTTCTAGCCATAAATCTAATGAGTTTAATATCACATTGACTCATAAAATCCATAATTACGTCTGAAGAAAATATATATGTATATATGTTTTCATAAAGATTGTAATTAAAATTTTTATTGTACAAACTGTTAATGGTGAAAATATTTTAACTGGTAGGTAATACACGAGGAATATTTAGATTTCGCATTAATAAGTTACACTGTACATTCTTCGAATCTGATTCAACAGTCATTTACTATCCTACTTACAAACACCGATATACGTATCCGTTCACCGCAGAATAACCTTTTTCATCCAATTTCATATTTAAATTTTGACATATCAGAATCCAACAAGTGGCATAATGAAGAAAACATTTGACAAAATAAAATTTGTTAGAAATAAACAAATTAACGATGAGGAATTTTGTTAAGAATCCACGCTAACTGTTCCTAGCTAATTGTTCCTAGCTAACTGATTATATTTTATTTATCGCAATTTACATTCTCGCAATTTTATTTATCGTCATTTAATTTCTGTTATTTACTTTACGCACTTTATTTATCGTTATTTAATTTCTGTTATTTATTTTACGCACTTTAAATATCGGGACACGTATACAAGGTTTTGACATATCATATCGACGCATCTATATATATTATTTGGAATCACCATAGACACTCTATATGCAGTAATGATCGAGTTCTCTATACAGGGTTGAGGTTGATTCTCAAATAATATATATACTTTAAGTTGTGATCGAGTCTGAGACGTATACGGGTCACGATACGTATTAATTAATTCGAATATTATATATTAAATTATATATGAATTATTGGACTGTTAAATGTGGACTATCGACTGTGGACTAATGACATTGGATAATTAAAATGAATTAAAATATTGATTATAACATATGAAACTAAACAATTCTTCAAGTTTGCCACTTGATTTCATCTTAAACCTTAATTGTACCTTGACGATTCCAATATGCGTTCAAACCTTTCATGATTCTTGAAAATACCTCAATCGATAGGATGAATCAACCGCACTTCATCTACGGAAGGAAAGATTTATGCATATAGTTATGCACCTGAGAAACTCTCGGCAACTGAGTAAAAGTTTAACACGTAGCCGCGTCAGATCCTTTGGCATTTATTAGCAAAAATAACTTTGCGATCCCTTTTCAAGGTAGCAAATTTTGTCATAGCTCCAGCAAGTCAACTTCGACTTTTCATTCGAAGTAGCCTTACTATAATCCTGATATACACAATTACCCTTTTGATACCGGAGAATTCTTTTATATTCCACCATATTACCAGCAGACGTTCCAGCAACCTCGTTGCTTTTTGGCTTAAATCTCTCTGATAAATCATTATATTTATTCATTGAAACCCTATCATATACTCATCCACATCTTATAACGAGAACTGCCATAACAATTACCGGGAATCAGCAATCAGTACTTTGAAAACTCACAGCATATCTACATCAACAGTTATATGTATGACATTTATCTCTTAGAATTATGATCTCTCATTCTGAAATTTTGAAAAGCATTCAGTCACAAATCAATACTCTGAATGTTGAAAAAGCTGAACGAAGCAGCAGAAACTGTAGATAACCGTAAATGACCATAATCATCGAAAGTTTGATGATAAAGATTAGTATGTTGGAAAGCTCAGAAAAGTTGGAACTGGAAAGCGGATTGAGCTAACCATAAAGGAAACCAAGGAGAAATATAAGTAACATACCCTAAATTCATAGAACCCAGATAAATCTAGATCCGTTGAAATCTTTAGAGAATATCTTACTCCGAAGTCATGTTAAAATCTTGCGGAAAATCTTTCTCCATCAACCATCGAACTTAGAAATTCCAAAAATATCCTCATCAATATCTTCGATATTTCTGAGGATATTTTCATAAATATTCTCGTCCGAAATTATATACCTCCTCGTATTTCCTGTGTATCATTATATTGGAAACATTCAATAGAAAATTTAGTACCGAAAAGCAGATTATGCGAAACTAAGAAGAAAGCCGTGGACAAATCACAAAGAATAAGTTTGACTTCAAAGAATCCAAATGATTCAATGTCTGCTAAAGTCTTTAGTGAATATCTTGCTCCTTACTCTAAACCCTTGCAGACAATAGTTTTTATCATCCTTCGATATTAAAAATTTCAAGATATCATCGTATCTATCATTATAAATATCCTCCATATTCTGAAGATATTTTTATAATTATTCTTATCTGAAATCATTAACCTCTTCGTGCTATCAGTGTTACATCATATAGAAACTGTTAGTTTCTATATTATGTAAATTTTCAAGTCTAAAATATGAATGTTTTTGAAGTAGTGTTGGGAACTGATGCACGAGTTAGTATAATATAATGACACTTGATCAACGTGATTATATTACAGTAAGTCATGCTGAGTTTCTAATGAAACGTGATGATTGTTCACGGTAGATCATACCGTCATCATGTGTCATGTTACATAACTCTTTCATTCTACTTAAATTCTGGACATATCAAGAAAATGTATTCTTGATGGATCTATCTCCCATGATGCTAATCAATTTGAAAATCAAATCGTGCTATCACGTTCTTTCCTGCTTAGAACATTATAATCATTCAAAACTCTATATCTACGAATTCTGGACCATTATTCGCTTGATTTGAAGTCGGGAAGAGAAAACAAAAGAATGAATCTCCGAAATAGAAATGGGGGGTATAAATCACAGCAAATAGGAGAGAGCATTAACTGTGGATGACAATGATTATGGAAAACAGAAGGAGGGACTTCGGAATATAAGAGAGAATATAAAGCCCGATAACAACACATAAATTACAAACCATGTGTATAAATGTTTATCGCAACATAAATACACGGGAGAATTAAAAACCCTATAAACCCAAGAGCGAAGTAAAAGAAAACAGATTCCTCCGGTGGAAGTTGGAAAAGGAGAATGATTGTTGCAATAGTTAGGATAAGGACAAGGATCAGAACTGGATTAAGCATTTCCACAATCTTTTAGATGTATGAACTAAGGAAGAGAGTATGGGAATGGTGAGAATAATGGAACGGAAGACCTTAAATTATAATGGAAATATCAGATAGAGTAATCGAGGCAGATCACCGTATTTAATTATAGAGATCTTAATTTCCTTATTCGCCGAAGAATCAAATCTTTTAGATTTCGAAGATTTTCTTTAAATCCCTTGAATTCCGGAATTCAACCAGGACAACGTCAAAAGTTAAAACGAAACTTCATTTATTCATTTCACTCCTTTACGATAACTTCATTCGTGCTCTTCGAATAATCGAATTATTTTATCTATATTATTCAATAATGATAAAACTCTAGTTATTAGCTTACATTCGTAAGGAAAAACATATTTATTGTTAGCCATGACGACCTCACTTAAATTTCGGGACGAAATTTCTTTAACGTTCTTATTGATTAAAAACGTTCCATATTAATTGATTTCATTGCGAGGTTTTGATCTCTATATGAGACGTTTTTCAAAGACTGCATTCATTTTAAAACAAACCATAACCTTTATTTCATCAATAAAGGTTTAAAAAGCTTTACGTAGATTATCAAATAATGATAATCTAAAATATCCTGTTTACACACGACCATTACATAATGGTTTACAATACAAATATGTTACAACAAAATAAGTTTCTTGAATGCAGTTTTTACACAATATCATACAAGCATGGACTCCAAATCTCGTCCTTATTTAAGTATGCGACAGTGGAAGCTCTTAATATTCACCTGAGAATAAACATGCTTTAAACGTCAACAAAAATGTTGGTGAGTTATAGGTTTAACCTATATATATCAAATCATAACAATAGACCACAAGATTTCATATTTCAATACACATCCCATACATAGAGATAAAAATCATTCATATGGTGAACACCTGGTAACCGACAATAACAAGATGCATATATAAGAATATCCCCATCATTCCGGGACACCCTTCGGATATGATATAAATTTCGAAGTACTAAAGCATCCGGTACTTTGGATGGGGTTTGTTAGGCCCAATAGATCTATCTTTAGGATTCACGACAATTAGGGTGTCTGTTCCCTAATTCTTAGATTACCAGACTTAATAAAAAGGGCATATTCGATTTCGATAATTCAACCATAGAATGTAGTTTCACGTACTTGTGTCTATTTTGTAAATCATTTATAAAACCTGCATGTATTCTCATCCCAAAAATATTAGATTTTAAAAGTGGGACTATAACTCACTTTCACAGATTTTTACTTCGTCGGGAAGTAAGACTTGGCCACTGGTTGATTCACGAACCTATAACAATATATACATATATATCAAAGTATGTTCAAAATATATTTACAACACTTTTAATATATTTTGATGTTTTAAGTTTATTAAGTTAGCTGTCCTCGTTAGTAACCTACAACTAGTTGTCCACAGTTAGATGTACAGAAATAAATCGATAAATATTATCTTGAATCAATCCACGACCCAGTGTATACGTATCTCAGTATTGATCACAACTCAAACTATATATATTTTGGAATCAACCTCAACCCTGTATAGCTAACTCCAACATTCACATATAGAGTGTCTATGGTTGTTCCGAAATATATATAGATGTGTCGATATGATAGGTCGAAACATTGTATACGTGTATATGGTATCTCAATATTACATAATATACAATACAAGTTGATTAAGTTATGGTTGGAATAGATTTGTTACCAATTTTCACGTAGCTAAAATGAGAAAAATTATCCAATCTTGTTTTACCCATAACTTCTTCATTTTAAATCCGTTTTGAGTGAATCAAATTGCTATGGTTTCATATTGAACTCTATTTTATGAATCTAAACAGAAAAAGTATAGGTTTATAGTCGGAAAAATAAATTACAAGTCGTTTTTGTAAAGGTAGTCATTTCCGTCGAAAGAACGACGTCTAGATGACCATTTTAGAAAACATACTTCCACTTTGAGTTTAACCATAATTTTTGGATATAGTTTCATGTTCATAAAAAAATCATTTTCTCAGAATAACAACTTTTAAATCAAAGTTTATCATAGTTTTTAATTAACTAACCCAAAACAGCCCGCGGTGTTACTACGACGGCGTAAATCCGGTTTTACGGTGTTTTTCGTGTCTCCAGGTTTTAAATCATTAAGTTAGCATATCATATAGATATAGAACATGTGTTTAGTTGATTTTAAAAGTCAAGTTAGAAGGATTAACTTTTGTTTGCGAACAAGTTTAGAATTAACTAAACTATGTTCTAGTGATTACAAGTTTAAACCTTCGAATAAGATAGCTTTATATGTATGAATCGAATGATGTTATGAACATCATTAATACCTTAAGTTCCTTGGATAAACCTACTAGAAAAGAGAAAAATGGATCTAGCTTCAACGGATCCTTGGATGGCTCGAAGTTCTTGAAGCAGAATCATGACACGAAAACAAGTTCAAGTAAGATCATCACTTGAAATAAGATTGTTATAGTTATAGAAATTGAACCAAAGTTTGAATATGATTATTACCTTGTATTAGAATGATAACCTACTGTAAGAAACAAAGATTTCTTGATGTTGGATGATCACCTTACAAGATTGGAAGTGAGCTAGCAAACTTGAAAGTATTCTTGATTTTATGTAACTAGAACTTGTAGAATATATGAAGAACACTTAGAACTTGAAGATAAAACTTGAGAGAGATCAATTAGATGAAGAAAATTGAAGAATGAAAGTGTTTGTAGGTGTTTTTGGTCGTTGGTGTATGGATTAGATATAAAGGATATGTAATTTTGTTTTCATGTAAATAAGTCATGAATGATTACTCATATTTTTGTAATTTTATGAGATATTTCATGCTAGTTGCCAAATGATGGTTCCCACATGTGTTAGGTGACTCACATGGGCTGCTAAGAGCTAATCATTGGAGTGTATATACCAATAGTAAATACATCTAAAAGCTGTGTATTGTACGAGTACGAATACGGGTGCATACGAGTAGAATTGTTGATGAAACTGAACGAGGATGTAATTGTAAGCATTTTTGTTAAGTAGAAGTATTTTGATAAGTGTATTGAAGTCTTTCAAAAGTGTATAAATAAATATTAAAACACTACATGTATATACATTTTAACTGAGTCGTTAAGTCATCGTTAGTCGTTACATGTAAGTGTTGTTTTGAAACCTTTAGGTTAACGATCTTGTTAAATGTTGTTAACCCAATGTTTATAATATCAAATGAGATTTTAAATTATTATATTATCATGATATTATCATGTATGAATATCTCTTAATATGATATATATACATTAAATGTCTTTACAACGATAATCGTTACATATATGTCTCGTTTAAAAATCATTAAGTTAGTAGTCTTGTTTTTACATATGTAGTTCATTGTTAATATACTTAATGATATGTTTACTTATCATAGTATCATGTTAACTGTATATATATATATATATATATATATCCATATATATGTCATCATATAGTTTTTACAAGTTTTAACGTTCGTGAATCACCGATCAACTTGGGTGGTCAATTGTCTATATGAAACATATTTCAATTAATCAAGTCTTAACAAGTTTGATTGCTTAACATGTTGAAAACATTTAATCATGTAAATATCAATCTCAATTAATATATATAAACATGGAAAAGTTCGGGTCACTACAGTACCTACCCGTTAAATAAATTTCGTCCCGAAATTTTAAGCTGTTGAAGGTGTTGACGAATCTTCTGGAAATAGATGCGGGTATTTCTTCTTCATCTGATCTTCACGCTCCCAGGTGAACTCGGGTCCTCTACGAGCATTCCATCGAACCTTAACAATTGGTATCTTGTTTTGCTTAAGTCTTTTAACCTCACGATCCATTATTTCGACGGGTTCTTCGATGAATTGAAGTTTTTCGTTGATTTGGATTTCATCTAACGGAATAGTGAGATCTTCTTTAGCAAATCATTTCTTCAAATTCGAGACGTGGAAAGTGTTATGTACAACCGCGAGTTGTTGAGGTAACTCAAGTCGGTAAGCTACTGGTCCGACACGATTAATAATCTTGAATGGTCCAATATACCTTGAATTTAATTTCCCTTGTTTACCAAATCGAACAACGCCTTTCCAAGGTGCAACTTTAAGCATGACCATCTCTCCAATTTCAAATTCTATATCTTTTCTTTTAATGTCAGCGTAGCTCTTTTGTCGACTTTGAGCTGTTTTCAACCGTTGTTGAATTTTGATGATCTTCTCGGTAGTTTCTTGTATAATCTCTGGACCCATAATCTGTCTATCCCCCACTTCTCTTCAACAAATCGGAGATCTGCACTTTCTACCATAAAGTGCTTCAAACGGTGCCATCTCAATGCTTGAATGGTAGCTGTTGTTGTAGGAAAATTCTGCTAACGGTAGATGTCGATCCTAACTGTTTCCGAAATCAATAACACATGCTCGTAGCATGTCTTCAAGCGTTTGTATCGTCCTTTCGCTCTATCCATCAGTTTCTGGATGATAGGCAATACTCATGTCTAGACGAGTTCCTAATGCTTGCTGTAATGTCTGCCAGAATCTTGAAATAAATCTACCATCCCTATCAGAGATAATAGAGATTGATATTCCATGTCTGGAGACGACTTCCTTCAAATACAGTCGTGCTAACTTCTCCATCTTGTCATCTTCTCTTATTGGCAGGAAGTGTGCTGATTTGGTGAGACGATCAACTATTACCCAAATAGTATCAAAACCACTTGCAGTCTTTGGCAATTTAGTGATGAAATCCATGGTAATGTTTTCCCATTTCCATTCTGGGATTTCGGGTTGTTGAAGTAGACCTGATGGTTTCTGATGCTCAGCTTTGACCTTAGAACACGTCAAACATTCTCCTACGTATTTAGCAACATCGGCTTTCATACCCGACCACCAAAAAGGTTTCTTGAGATCCTTGTACATCTTCCCCATTCCAGGATGTATTGAGTATCTGGTTTTATGAGCTTCTCTAAGTACCATTTCTCTCATATCTCCAAATTTTGGTACCCAAATCCTTTCAGCCCTATACCGGGTTCCGTCTTCCTGAATATTAAGATGCTTCTCCGATCCTTTGGGTATTTCATCCTTTAAATTTCCTTTTTTAAAACTCCTTGTTGCGCCTCCTTTATTTGAGTAGTAAGGTTATTATAAATCATTATATTCATAGATTTTACTCGAATGGGTTCTCTGTCCTTCCTGCTTAAGGTATCGGCTACCACATTTGCCTTCCCCGGGTGGTAACGAATCTCAAAGTCGTAATCATTCAATAATTCAATCCACCTACGCTGCCTCATATTCAGTTGTTTCTGATTAAATATGTGTTGAAGACTTTTGTGGTCGGTATATATAATACTTCTGACCCCATATAAGTAGTGCCTCCAAGTCTTTAATTCAAAAACAACCGCACCTAATTCCAAATCATGCGTCGTATAATTTTGTTCGTGAATCTTCAATTGTCTAGACGCATAAGCAATCAACTTCGTTCGGTGCATTAATACACAACCGAGACCTTGCTTTGATGCGTCACAATAAATCACAAAATCATCATTCCCTTCAGGCAATGACAATATAGGTGCCATAGTTAGCTTTTTCTTCAATAACTGAAACGCTTTCTCTTGTTCATCATTCCATTCAAATTTCTTCCCTTTATGCGTTAATGCAGTCAAGGGTTTTGCTATTCTGGAAAAGTCTTGGATGAACCTTCTGTGGTAACCAGCTAGTCCTAAAAACTGGTGTATGTGTTTCGGAGTTTTCGGGGTTTCCCACTTTTCAACAGTTTCTATCTTTGCCGGATCCACCTTAATACCTTCTTTATTCACTATGTGACCGAGGAATTGAACTTCTTCCAACCAAAATGCACACTTTGAAAACTTAGCGTACAATTCTTCCTTCCTCAATACTTCTAACACCTTTCTCAAATGTTCACCGTGTTCTTGGTCATTCTTTGAGTAAATAAGTATGTCATTAATGAAAACAATGACAAACTTGTCAAGGTATGGTCCACACACTCGGTTCATAAGGTCCATGAACACAGCTGGTGCATTAGTTAAACCAAACGGCATGACCATAAACTTGTAATGACCGTAACGTGTTCTGAAAGCAGTCTTTGGAATATCATCTTCTTTCACCCGCATTTGATGATACCCGGAACGTAAGTCAATCTTTGAATAAACAGACGAGCCTTGTAGTTGATCAAATAAGTCGTCGATTCTCGGTAGTGGGTAGCGGTTCTTGATGGTAAGTTTGTTCAACTCTCGGTAGTCGATACACAACCTGAATGTACCATCTTTCTTCTTGACAAACAAAACAGGAGCTCCCCACGGTGATGTGCTTGGTCGAATGAAACCACGCTCTAAAAGTTCTTGTAATTGGCTTTGCAGTTCTTTCATCTCGCTGGGTGCGAGTCTGTAAGGAGCACGAGCTATTGGTGCAGATCCTGGTACAAGATCTATTTGAAATTCAACGGATCGATGTGGGGGTAATCCCGGTAATTCTTTCAGAAATACATCGGAAAATTCTTTTGCAATGGGAACATCATTGATGCTCTTTTCTTCAGTTTTTACTTTCTCGACGTGTGCTAGAATAGCATAGCAACCTTTTTTTATTAGTTTTTGTGTCTTCAAATTACTAATAAGATGTAGCTTCGTGTTACCCTTTTCTCCGTACACCATTAAGGGTTTTCCTTTTTCTCGTATAATGCGAATTGCATTTTTGTAACAAACGATCTCTGCTTTTACTTCTTTCAACTAGTCCATACCGATTATCACATCAAAACTCCCTAACTCTACTGGTATCAAATCAATCTTAAATGTTTCGCTAACCAGTTTAATTTCTCGATTCCGACATATATTATCTGCTGAAATTAATTTACCATTTGCTAATTCGAGTAAAAATTTACTATCCAAAGGTGTCAATGGACAACTTAATTTAGCACAAAAATCTCTACTCATATAGCTTCTATCCGCACCCGAATCAAATAAAACGTAAGCAGATTTATTGTCAATAAGAAACGTACCCGTAACAAGCTCCGGGTCTTCCTGTGCCTCTTCCGCATTAATATTGAAAACTCTTCCGCGGCCTTGTCCATTCGTGTTCTCCTGGTTCGGGCAATTTCTAATAATGTGGCACGGTTTTCCACAGTTATAACAAACTACATTGGCATAACTTGCTACGACACTACTTGCTCAGCCATTACTCGTTCCGACACCATTTGTTCCTTTCGTTCTATTAACCCCTGGTCCGTAGACCTCACACTTCGCCGCGCTATGACCATTTCTTTTACACTTATTGCAAAATTTGGTGCAGAACCCCGAGTGATACTTTTAACACCTTTGGCATAGCTGCTTCTGATTGTTGTTGTTGTTGCGGTTATTATTGTTGTTGGGATGATTGTTGTAGTTGCTGTTGTTGTTGTTGTTGGGCAGTTTGTTGTAGTTGCGATTGATGTTGCGATTGTTGGGATAATTGTTGCGATTACTGTTGTAATTGCTGTTGTTGTTGTATTGGTGATTCTTATCACCGTTTTCCTCCCACTTTCTTTTGACTTGCTTCACATTGGCCTCTTCAGCAGTCTATTCTTTAATTCTTTCTTCAATCTGGTTCACTAGTTTGTGAGCCATTCTACATGCCTGTTGTATGGAGGCGGGCTCGTGTGAACTTATATCTTCTTGGATTCTTTCTGGTAATCCTTTCACAAACGCGTCGATCTTCTCTTCCTCATCTTCGAATGCTCCCGGACACAATAGGCACAATTCTGTGAATCATCTTTCGTACGTGGTAATATCAAATCCTTGGGTTCGTAACCCTCTAAGTTCTGTCTTGAGCTTATTGACCTCGGTTCTGGGATGGTACTTCTCGTTCATCAAGTGCTTGAATGCTGACCACGGTAGTGCGTACGCATTGTCTTGTCCCACTTGCTCTAGATAGGTATTCTACCATGTTAACGCAGAACCTGTGAAGGTATGCGTAGCGTACTTCACTTTGTCCTCTTCAGTACACTTACTTATGGCAAACACCGATTCGACCTTCTCGGTCCACCGTTTCAATCCGATCGGTCCTTCGGTTCCATCAAATTCCAAAGGTTTGCAGGCAGTGAATTCTTTGTAGGTGCATCCTACACGATTTCCTGTACTGCTAGATCCAAGGTTATTGTTGGTATGTAGCGCAGCCTGTACTGCGGCTATGTTTGAAGCTAGAAAAGTACGGAATTCCTCTTCATTCATATTCACGGTGTGTCGAGTAGTCGGTGCCATTTCCTTCAAAATAGTCAAATGGAACAAGTTAATCATACAGAATATTAAGAGTAGTTAATAGTATTTCGTAGCATAATATGAACTCATTTATAAAAGCTTTTTCTTCATATTAGCGTTTTATAAGTTTAAATTCGGGTAGTACCTACCCGTTAAGTTCATACTTAGTAGCTAATATACAATTCAACTACTACAATTCTATATGAAAAACTGATTATAATAATATTTCGCGTTCAAACTTTTACACAATATTTTACAAACTTACAATACCGCTTATTTTACATATAGCATGAAATATAGCACACAATAAATTTGATACAAGATGGTTGTGAAGATAATTCTAGCTAGTACACAAGTCGTTCAGCAAAGGCAATAAAGACACGTAATTCATATGTCCAGAAACAAGTCATGCATTCTGGTTTTACTAGGATTACTTCCCATCCTTGGTCTTGTGAAACATAACCGTTATGGCCGTTGATAAGACATCGTGTTGTAACGTCGTCAAAGGGATGAGGGTTATGTAATGTCCAACAGTCCTATAACAATCTAAAAACCTCATTTCTTACCCCAATTACCGTCTCCGTCACTTGTGGGAACGTTTTGTTTAATAGTTGTAGCTCGATGTTCTTGTTCTCACTTTGGTGAGAAGCGAACATTACTAATCCGTAAGCATAACATGCTTCTTTATGTTGCATGTTAGCCGCTTTTTCTAAATCACGAAGTCCAATATTCGGATATATTGAGTCAAAATAATTTCTTAACCCATTGCGAAAAATAGCATTTGGGTTCCTCGCAATATATGCGTCAAGGTAAACACATCGTAACTTATGGATTTCCCAATGTGATATCCCCCATCTTTCGAACGAAAGCCTTTTATAAACCAAGGCATGCTTGGAACGTTCTTCGAATGTCTTACAAACTGATCTCGCCTTAAATAGTTGTGCTGAAGAATTCTGACCGACTCTAGACAAGATTTCATCAATCATGTCTCTGAAAGGACCCGTTCATATACATTATAAACGATTCACAATAGTTGATTACATTGCGAGGTATTTGACCTCTATATGATACATTTTACAAACATTGCATTCGTTTTTAAAAGACAAACTTTCTTTACATTGAAAATTGACAGGCATGCATACCATTTTATAATATCCACTATCCAACTATAAATTGATTTAATAATAATCTTTGATGAACTCAATGACTCGAATGCAACGTTCTTCGAAATATGCTATGAAAGACTCCAAGTAATATCTTTAAAATGAGCAAATGCACAGCGAAAGATTTCTTTAACACCTGAGAATAAACATGCTTTAAAGTGTCAACCAAAAGGTTGGTGAGTTCATTAGTTTATCATAATCATTTATTTTCATCATTTTAATAGACCACAAGAATTTCATTCCCAGTTCTCATAAATATACGTCCCATGCATAGAGACAAAAATAATCATTCATATGGTGAACACCTGGTAACCGACATTAACTAGATACATATAAGAATATCCCCTATCATTCCGGGATCCTCCTTCGAACATGATATAAATTTCGAAGTACTAAAGCATCCGGTACTTTGGATGGGGTTTGTTAGGCCCAATAGATCTATCTTTAGGATTCGCATCAATTAGGGTGTCTGTTCCCTAATTCTTAGATTACCAGACTTTAATAAAAAGGGGCATATTCGATTTTGATAATTCAACCATAGAATGTAGTTTCAATTACTTGTGTCTATTTCGTCAAACATTTATAAAAGCGCATGTATTCTCAGTCCCAAAAATATAAAGGGTAAAAAGGCAAATGAAACTCACCATACTGTATTTCGTAGTAAAAATACATATAACGTCATTGAACAAGTGCAAGGTTGGCCTCGGATTCACGAACCTAAATTAATTATATATAATTATGTGTTGGTCAATATTTGTCTAACAAATTAGGTCAAGTCATAGTGTACCACAATCCTAATGCTCGAGACTAATATGCAAAAGTCAACAAAAGTAAATTTGACTCAAAATAATTTCCAAAAATCTATACATGATTAATATATATTTTAAATATCGTCGTTTTATATTTTTAAATATTTTTAAAAGATTTATTAGAGTAATAATATAATTTATTTATTAATAAATAAAATTTTATATTAAATTTATGTAATAAAATATACTTTTATATATATTAAGTAATAAAATTTATAGGGTTCATTTAGTATCATAAAGATAATATGATAGGTATTATTAAAGTAAGTTATTACACGTAGTAAAATATGTTTGTATCACATATTTATTTGATAAAATAATATCTATAATGATAGTAAGTAAAAGTTGTATTATTTTGTAATAATAATTATTATTATAAAAAATATATTATTATAAAAATATCAATATTTATAATTACTAAGATGACATTATGATAAAACGATAATTCTAATTATGATAACTTTAATATTTACGATAATTTTTAATATTATCTTTAAAATAATAATTCTATTTAAAATAATAATAATAATGATATTTTATAGTAACAATGACATTTCTATTAAAATGATAATTTTTGTTAAAATGATAGTTTTAATACTAACGATACTTTTAATAATAATAGTAATGATAAAAATAATAAGAACGATAATTTTACCTAAATCAATATCTTATAATATTTTAATTTCATCATGATACTCTTACTCATTATTTCCTAATCGTTTCGTTTAATAGCTTTTAATCGTCTTTTATATCGTGTTTATAATAATGATAATAATAGTAATCAAAATAATTAGGTGTTACCAATATTTGTTTTAACTACACTTATATTAATAATGATAGTTACTATAACATTATTAACGATAATACTAATAATTATCTTAATGATAATATAGTAATAATAATAATAATAACAATAACAATAACTATTTTTAAATAATGATATATATATTAATAATGATAATAATAATAATAATAATAATAATAATAATAATAATAATAATAATAATAATAATAATAATAATAATAATAATAATTGGATAATAATAATAATACTAATTATAACTTTAACGATAATAACGATAGTAATAATAAAAAAAATAACAATTTTTAATGATAAATCCCTTTTATTGATAAAGATAATAATAATGATAATAATAAGATAAAACTAGAACGACGATAAAAAAACGACGATAATAATAATCATTTTTAATAAAAATATCAAAAATTCAATTGATTATAACTTCTAATCCGTTCATCGAAACCATTCGATATCTAAAGGAAAAGTTCTTAATTTTTCGCTAGCTTTCCAAGGACATGCATATGTTATACCTTATCTCAACCGCAAGTGTAACTAATTCAATATTCAACCTAACTTGTCTAAGGGCAATATCAAAAATACAAGCATGCATAATCCTAAATACTCGAGCACTAGTCAGGGATACACTATTAGTATGTAAAAGTTAAATTATGAGTACTCACGTATCAATATTGAGATTCAATATTGCAGGAAAGGTACGTAGACGCAACGGAAATGATAAACACTATATTGACCTCACGAGCATACCCATGAACCATACTCAATCACCTCCATAGCTATAACCCATAATTTCCTTAATCCTATCCTACTCGAAAAACAATTTCGAAATCACTCGGACAGCACTCCGTCGTAATATTTTATGTATACTAATAATATCTTGAAATAATACGGAGTAAATATATATGTACATCGATTGAGAGAGTTTAGAGAAAAATATTTTCAAGTTTCTATGAAATAATGAAACCTATTGAATTCTATTTATAATAGATTTTTGAATTATTAAAGTGAATTATTAAAGTATGAATTATTAAAGTGAATTATTAAAGTATGAATTATTAAAGTGAATTATTAAAGTATGAATTATTAAAGTGAATTATTAAAGTTAAAGTAAAGTAAAAATAAAGTAAAGGTAAAGTTTAAGTATAGTAAAAGTATAAAATTATGTACGTATAATACGCGTATAAATATATATAATATTAATTTAAATTGTTATATATATTTAATAAAATAAAATATAAATATCGTTATCTTTATCATACTAGTTAAGTAATGAGTTGTAAAAAGTGATTCTAGATATTTATAAAAGTTATATACGTTTTAATAATAAAGTTCTTTTTAAATTGAAAACGTTTTTGTACGTTTGAAACTAAATAGATCAATCGAGTCTTTATGAGATTCAATCTTCCACTATCCTTTGTCTAGTTCTCAATGATTGACAATTTATTCTTATTTATAAATCACTTTACCATTTTTCGAATATTGTTAAAATGGAAAGATTTCTCAAATCAACGTGGGCCTTTCAACAGAGACTTGTAATCATAATTCAATATATCTGATAATTCAATCATTTGATCTTATCTTCTAATTCCATTGATAAACATTTTGAAACAGATACAATCATATAAAGTATTTAATCTAATATTTTGTTTACGTTTCAAGTTATAATATATATACACATATACATATATAATCATATTCGTTTAATGGTTCGTGAATCGTTGGAACTTGGTCGAGGTTGAATGAATGTATGAACATAGTTTAAAATTCTTGCAATTTTGAAGGTATTTCGTATGCCCGAGAGACATATTAAATTAATGTGGCCAACATGTTATGATCCAAGTCGGGTCATACCCAATAACAAGCTTACCGACACCTTATACGTATTAATAATAACGAATGGATCGTTAAATAAATACGCGACACTTGGACTTCAGAAAATCGGTTTTCTGAAATGTTATCACTTGAGATAAATTATTTGGATAATTTATATATTAAGGATTTAATTATTTAAAAGGTTAAATAATTAAGTTGTGTTTATATTTATAAAAGGTTTATAAATATACAATTTGCAAGTAACAATATATGGGCATTTTTCTTTACAAGTATTATCTAATTTGCAAGTAACACTTTGGTTAAAGAATCCCCATGGGGGACGGCATTTACATGCCCCAAGGAAGAACCCATGCTCATTTTATTCTTGTTACTTTTGATACATGACACATTCCTTAATAACATGCAAGATTCATTAACCAAGAACTTGACCAACTCATTCTAAAGTTTGGTTTTGAAAAACATTTTCTTGCACTCCCAAAACTGCTTGCTGAAATGTCCCGTTCTTATTGATTAAAAACGTTCCATATTAATTGATTTCGTTGCGAGGTTTTGACCTCTATATGAGACGTTTTTCAAAGACTGCATTCATTTTTAAACAAACCATAACCTTTATTTCATCAATAAAGGTTTAAAAAGCTTTACGTAGATTATCAAATAATGATAATCTAAAATATCCTGTTTACACACGACCATTACATAATGGTTTACAATACAAATATGTTACAACAAAATAAGTTTCTTGAATGCAGTTTTTACACAATATCTTACAAGCATGGACTCCAAATCTTGTCCTTATTTAAGTATGCGACAGCGGAAGCTCTTAATATTCACCTGAGAATAAACATGCTTAAAACGTCAACAAAAATGTTGGTGAGTTATAGGTTTAACCTATATATATCAAATCGTAACAATAGACCACAAGATTTCATATTTCAATACACATCCCATACATAGAGATAAAAATCATTCATATGGTGAACACCTGGTAACCGACAATAACAAGATGCATATATAAGAATATCCCCATCATTCCGGGACACCCTTCGGATATGATATAAATTTCGAAGTACTAAAGCATCCGGTACTTTGGATGGGGTTTGTTAGGCCCAATAGATCTATCTTTAGGATTCGCGTCAATTAGGGTGTCTGTTCCCTAATTCTTAGATTACCAGACTTAATAAAAAGGGGCATATTCGATTTAGATAATTCAACCATAGAATGTAGTTTCACGTACTTGTGTCTATTTTGTAAAACATTTATAAAACCTGCATGTATTCTCATCCCAAAAATATTAGATTTTAAAAGTGGGACTATAACTCACTTTCACAGATTTTTACTTCGTCGGGAAGTAAGACTTGGCCACTGGTTGATTCACGAACCTATAACAATATATACATATATATCAAAGTATGTTCAAAATATATTTACAACACTTTTAATATATTTTGATGTTTTAAGTTTATTAAGTCAGCTGTCCTCGTTAGTAACCTACAACTAGTTGTCCACAGTTAGATGTACAGAAATAAATCGATAAATATTATCTTGAATCAATCCACGACCCAGTGTATACGTATCTCAGTATTGATCACAACTCAAACTATATATATTTTGGAATCAACCTCAACCCTGTATAGCTAACTCCAACATTCACATATAGAGTGTCTATGGTTGTTCCGAAATATATATAGATGTGTCGACATGATAGGTCGAAACATTGTATACGTGTCTATGGTATCTCAAGATTACATAATATATAATACAAGTTGATTAAGTTATGGTTGGAATAGATTTGTTACCAATTTTCACGTAGCTAAAATGAGAAAAATTATCCAATCTTGTTTTACCCATAACTTCTTCATTTTAAATCCGTTTTGAGTGAATCAAATTGCTATGGTTTCATATTGAACTCTATTTTATGAATCTAAACCAAAAAAGTATAGGTTTCTAGTCGAAAAAATAAGTTACAAGTCGTTTTTGTAAAGGTAGTCATTTCAGTCGAAAGAACGACGTCTAGATGACCATTTTAGAAAACATACTTCCACTTTGAGTTTAACCATAATTTTAGGATATAGTTTCATGTTCATAATAAAAATCATTTTCTCAGAATAACAACTTTTAAATCAAAGTTTATCATAGTTTTTAATTAACTAACCCAAAACAGCCCGCGGTGTTACTACGACGGCGTAAATCCGGTTTTACGGTGTTTTTCGTGTTTCCAGGTTTTAAATCATTAAGTTAGCATATCATATAGATATAGAACATGTGTTTAGTTGATTTTAAAAATCAAGTTAGAAGGATTAACTTTTGTTTGCGAACAAGTTTAGAATTAACTAAACTATGTTCTAGTGATTACAAGTTTAAACCTTCGAATAAGATAGCTTTATATGTATGAATCGAATGATGTTATGAACATCATTACTACCTTAAGTTCCTTGGATGAACCTACTGGAAAAGAGAAAAATGGATCTAGCTTCAATGGATCCTTGGATGGCTCAAAGTTCTTGAAGCAAAATCATGACACGAAAACAAGTTCAAGTAAGATCATCACTTGAAATAAGATTGTTATAGTTATAGAAATTGAACCAAAGTTTGAATATGATTATTACCTTGTATTAGAATGATAACCTACTGTAAGAAACAAAGATTTCTTGAGGTTGGATGATCACCTTACAAGATTGGAAGTGAGCTAGCAAACTTGAAAGTATTCTTGATTTTATGAAACTAGAACTTTTGGAATTTATGAAGAACACTTAGAACTTGAAGATAGAACTTGAGAGAGTTCAATTAGATGAAGAAAATTGAAGAATGAAAGTGTTTGTAGGTGTTTTTGGTCGTTGGTGTATGGATTAGATATAAAGGATATGTAATTTTGTTTTCATGTAAATAAGTCATGAATGATTACTCATATTTTTGTAATCTTATGAGATATTTCATGCTAGTTGCCAAATGATGGTTCCCACATGTGTTAGGTGACTCACATGGGCTGCTAAGAGCTGATCATTGGAGTGTATATACCAATAGTACATACATCTAAAAGCTGTGTATTGTACGAGTACGAATACGGGTGCATACGAGTAGAATTGTTGATGAAACTGAACGAGAATGTAATTGTAAGCATTTTTGTTAAGTAGAAGTATTTTGATAAGTGTATTGAAGTCTTTCAAAAGTGTATAAATACATATTAAAACACTACATGTATATACATTTTAACTGAGTCGTTAAGTCATCGTTAGTCGTTACATGTAAGTGTTGTTTTGAAACCTTTAGGTTAACGATCTTGTTAAATGTTGTTAACCCAATGTTTATAATATCAAAAGAGATTTTAAATTATTATATTATCATGATATTATGATGTACGAATATCTCTTAATATGATATATATACATTAAATGTCGTTACAACGATAAACGTTACATATATGTCTCGTTTCAAAATCATTAAGTTAGTAGTCTTGTTTTTACATATGTAGTTCATTGTTAATATAATTAATGATATGTTTACTTATCATAATATCATGTTAACTATATATATAACCATATATATGTCATCATATAGTTTTTTTTACAAGTTTTAACGTTCGTGAATCACCGGTCAACTTGGGTGGTCAATTGTCTATATGAAACCTATTTCAATTAATCAAGTCTTAACAAGTTTGATTGCTTAACATGTTGGAAACATTTAATCATGTAAACATCAATCTCAATTAATATATATAAACATGGAAAAGTTCGGGTCACTACAGTACCTACCCGTTAAATAAATTTCGTCCCGAAATTTTAAGCTGTTGAAGGTGTTGACGAATCTTCTGGAAATAGATGCGGGTATTTCTTCTTCATCTGATCTTCACGCTCCCAGGTGAACTCGGGTCCTCTACGAGCATTCCATCGAACCTTAACAATTGGTATCTTGTTTTGCTTAAGTCTTTTAACCTCACGATCCATTATTTCGACGGGTTCTTCGATGAATTGGAGTTTTTCGTTGATTTGGATTTCATCTAACGGAATAGTGAGATCTTCTTTAGCAAAACATTTCTTCAAATTCGAGACGTGGAAAGTGTTATGTACAGCCGCGAGTTGTTGAGGTAACTCAAGTCGGTAAGCTACTGGTCCGACACGATCAATAATCTTGAATGGTCCAATATACCTTGGATTTAATTTCCCTCGTTTACCAAATCGAACAACGCCTTTCCAAGGTGAAACTTTAAGCATGACCATCTCTCCAATTTCAAATTCTATATCTTTTCTTTTAATGTCAGCGTAGCTCTTTTGTCGACTTTGGGCGGTTTTCAACCGTTGTTGAATTTGGATGATCTTCTCGGTAGTTTCTTGTATAATCTCCGGACCCGTAATCTGTCTATCCCCCACCTCACTCCAACAAATCGGAGACCTGCACTTTCTACCATAAAGTGCTTCAAACGGCGCCATCTCAATGCTTGAATGGTAGCTGTTGTTGTAGGAAAATTCTGCTAACGGTAGATGTCGATCCCAACTGTTTCCGAAATCAATAACACATGCTCGTAGCATGTCTTCAAGCGTTTGTATCGTCCTTTCGCTCTGCCCATCAGTTTGTGGATGATAGGCAGTACACATGTCTAGACGAGTTCCTAATGCTTGCTGTAATGTCTGCCAGAATCTTGAAATAAATCTGCCATCCCTATCAGAGATAATAGAGATTGGTATTCCATGTCTAGAGACGACTTCCTTCAAATACAGTCGTGCTAACTTCTCCATCTTGTCATCTTCTCTTATTGGTAGGAAGTGTGCTGATTTGGTGAGACGATCAACTATTACCCAAATAGTATCAAAACCACTTGCAGTCCTTGGCAATTTAGTGATGAAATCCATGGTAATGTTTTCCCATTTCCATTCCGGGATTTCGGGTTGTTGAAGTAGACCTGATGGTTTCTGATGCTCAGCTTTGACCTTAGAACACGTCAAACATTCTCCTACGTATTTAGCAACATCGGCTTTCATACCCGGCCACCAAAAATGTTTCTTGAGATCCTTGTACATCTTTCCCGTTCCAGGATGTATTGAGTATCTGGTTTTATGAGCTTCTCTAAGTACCATTTCTCTCATATCTCCAAATTTTGGTACCCAAATCCTTTCAGCCCTATACCGGGTTCCGTCTTCCCGAATATTAAGATGCTTCTCCGATCCTTTGGGTATTTCATCCTTTAAATTTCCCTCTTTTAAAACTCCTTGTTGCGCCTCCTTTATTTGAGTAGTAATGTTATTATGAATCATTATATTCATAGATTTTACTCGAATGGGTTCTCTATCCTTCCTGCTCAAGGCATCGGCTACCACATTTGCCTTCCCCGGGTGGTAACGAATCTCAAAATCGTAATCATTCAATAATTCAATCCACCTACGCTGCCTCATATTCAGTTGTTTCTGATTAAATATGTGTTGAAGACTTTTGTGGTCGGTATATATAATACTTTTGACCCCATATAAGTAGTGCCTCCAAGTCTTTAATGCAAAAACAACCGCGCCTAATTCCAAATCATGCGTCGTATAATTTTGTTCGTGAATCTTCAATTGTCTAGACGCATAAGCAATCACCTTCGTTCGTTGCATTAATACACAACCGAGACCTTGCTTTGATGCGTCACAATAAATCACAAAATCATCATTCCCTTCAGGCAATGACAATATAGGTGCCGTAGTTAGCTTTTTCTTCAATAACTGAAACGCTTTCTCTTGTTCATCATTCCATTCAAATTTCTTCCCTTTATGCGTTAATGCAGTCAAGGGTTTTGCTATTCTGGAAAAGTCTTGGATGAACCTTCTGTAGTAACCAGCTAGTCCTAAAAACTGGCGTATGTGTTTCGGAGTTTTCGGGGTTTCCCACTTTTCAACAGTTTCTATCTTTGCCGGATCCACCTTAATACCTTCTTTGTTCACTATGTGACCGAGGAATTGAACTTCTTCCAACCAAAATGCACACTTTGAAAACTTAGCGTACAATTCTTCCTTCCTCAATACTTCTAACACCTTTCTCAAATGTTCACCGTGTTCTTGGTCATTCTTTGAGTAAATAAGTATGTCATCAATGAAAACAATGACAAACTTGTCAAGGTATGGTCCACACACTCGGTTCATAAGGTCCATGAACACAGCTGGTGCATTAGTTAAACCAAACGGCATGACCATAAACTCGTAATGACCGTAACGTGTTCTGAAAGCAGTCTTTGGAATATCATCTTCTTTCACCCGCATTTGATGATACCCGGAACGTAAGTCAATCTTTGAATAAACAGACGAGCCTTGTAGTTGATCAAATAAGTCGTCGATTCTCGGTAGTGGGTAGCGGTTCTTGATGGTAAGTTTGTTCAACTCTCGGTAGTCGATACACAACCTGAATGTACCATCTTTCTTCTTGACAAACAAAACAGGAGCTCCCCACGGTGATGTGCTTGGTCGAATGAAACCACGCTCTAAAAGTTCTTGTAATTGGCTTTGCAGTTCTTTCATCTCGCTGGGTGCGAGTCTGTAAGGAGCACGAGCTATTGGTGCAGCTCCTGGTACAAGATCTATTTGAAATTCAACGGATCGATGTGGGGGTAATCCCGGTAATTCTTTCGGAAATACATCGGGAAATTCTTTTGCAATTGGAACATCATTGATGCTCTTTTCTTCAGTTTGTACTTTCTCGACGTGTGCTAGAACAGCATAGCAACCTTTTCTTATTAGTTTTTGTGCCTTCAAATTACTAATAAGATGTAGCTTCGTGTTGCCCTTTTCTCCGTACACCATTAAGGGTTTTCCTTTTTCTCGTATAATGCGAATTGCATTTTTGTAACAAACGATCTCCGCTTTCACTTCTTTCAACCAGTCCATACCGATTATCACATCAAAACTCCCTAACTCTACTGGTATCAAATCAATCTTAAATGTTTCGCTAACCAGTTTAATTTCTCGATTCCGACATATATTATCTGCTGAAATTAATTTACCATTTGCTAATTCGAGTAAAAATTTACTATCCAAAGGCGTCAATGGACAACTTAATTTAGCACAAAAATCTCTACTCATATAGCTTCTATCCGCACCCGAATCAAATAAAACGTAAGCAGATTTATTGTCAATAAGAAACGTACCCGTAACAAGCTCCGGGTCTTCCTGTGCCTCTACCGCATTAATATTGAAAACTCTTCCACGGCCTTGTCCATTCGTGTTCTCCTGGTTCGGGCAATTTCTAATAATGTGGCCTGGTTTTCCACATTTATAACAAACTACATTGGCATAACTTGCTCCGACACTACTTGCTCCGCCATTACTCGTTCCGACACCATTTGTTCCTTTCGTTCTATTAACCCCTGGTCCGTAGACCTCACACTTCGCCGCACTATGACCATTTCTTTTACACTTGTTGCAAAATTTGGTGCAGAACCCCGAGTGATTCTTTTCACACCTTTGGCATAGTTGCTTTTGATTGTTGTTGTTGTTGCGGTTATTATTGTTGTTGGGATGATTGTTGTAGTTGCTGTTGTTGTTGTTGTTGTTGTTGTTGTTGGGCCGTTTGTTGTAGTTGCGATTGATGTTGCGATTGTTGGGATAATTGTTGCGATTATTGTTGTAATTGCTGTTGTTGTTGTATTGGTGATTCTTATCACCGTTTTCCTCCCACTTTCTTTTGACTTGCTTCACATTGGCCTCTTCAGCAGTCTGTTCTTTAATTCTTTCTTCAATCTGGTTCACTAGTTTGTGAGCCATTCTACATGCCTGTTGTATGGAGGCGGGCTCGTGTGAACTTATATCTTCTTGGATTCTTTCCGGTAATCCTTTCACAAACGCGTCGATCTTCTCTTCCTCATCTTCGAATGCTCCCGGACACAATAGGCACAATTCTGTGAATCGTCTTTCGTACGTGGTAATATTAAATCCTTGGGTTCGTAACCCTCTAAGTTCTGTCTTGAGCTTATTGACCTCGGTTCTGGGACGGTACTTCTCGTTCATCAAGTGCTTGAATGCTGACCACGGTAGTGCGTACGCATCATCTTGTCCCACTTGCTCTAGATAGGTATTCCACCATGTTAACGCAGAACCTGTGAAGGTATGCGTAGCGTACTTCACTTTGTCCTCTTCAGTACACTTACTTATGGCAAACACCGATTCAACCTTCTCGGTCCACCGTTTCAATCCGATCGGTCCTTCGGTTCCATCAAATTCCAAAGGTTTGCAGGCAGTGAATTCTTTGTAGGTGCATCCTACACGATTTCCTGTACTGCTAGATCCAAGGTTATTGTTGGTATGTAGCGCAGCCTGTACTGCGGCTATGTTTGAAGCTAGAAAAGTACGGAATTCCTCTTCATTCATATTCACGGTGTGTCGAGTAGTCGGTGCCATTTCCTTCAAAATAGTTAAATGGAACAAGTTAATCATACAGAATATTAAGAGTAGTTAATAGTATTTCGTAGCATAATATGAACTCATTTATAAAAGCTTTTTCTTCATATTAGCGTTTTATAAGTTTAAATTCGGGTAGTACCTACCCGTTAAGTTCATACTTAGTAGCTAATATACAATTCAACTACTACAATTCTATATGAAAAACTGATTGTAATAATATTTCGCGTTCAAACTTTTATACAATATTTTACAAACTTACAATACCGCTTATTTTACATAAAGCATGAAATATAGCACACAATAACTTTGATACAAGATAGTTGTGAAGACAATTCTAGCTAGTACACAAGTCGTTCGGCAAAGGCAATAAAGACACGTAATTCATACGTCCAGAAACAAGTCATGCATTCTGGTTTTACTAGGACTACTTCCCATCCTTGGTCTTGTGCAACATAACCGTTATGGCCGTTGATAAGACAGCGTGTTGTAACGTCATCAAAGGGACGAGGGTTACGTAATGTCCAACAGTCCCGTAATAATCTAAAAACCTCATTTCTTACCCCAATTACCGACTCCGTCACTTGTGGAAACGTTTTGTTTAATAGTTGTAGCCCGATGTTCTTGTTCTCACTTTGGTGAGAAGCGAACATTACTAATCCGTAAGCATAACATGCTTCTTTATGTTGCATGTTAGCCGCTTTTTCTAAATCACGAAGTCCAATATTCGGATATATTGAGTCAAAATAATTTCTTAACCCGTTGCGTAAAATAGCATTTGGGTTCCCCGCAATATATGCGTCAAAGTAAACACATCGTAACTTATGGGTTTCCCAATGTGATATCCCCCATCTTTCAAACGAAAGTCTCTTATAAACCAAGACATTCTTGGAACGTTCTTCGAATGTCTTACAAACTGATCTCGCCTTAAATAGTTGTGCCGAAGAATTCTGGCCGACTCTAGACAAGATTTCATCAATCATGTCTCCGGGTAGGTCTCTTAGAATATTGGGTTGTCTATCCATTTTGTGTTTTTAAACTGTAAAATAGACAAGAGTTAGATTCATAAAAAAAATACTTATTAATACAAGCAATTTTTACATATATCATAAAGCATAAGAACACTATATTCCATATATTACACCACACGAATACAACTATCTTATTCCGACTCGCTCGTTTCTTCTTCTTCGGTTTTGGTTCGTTTTGCCAAGTTTCTAGGGATATATGATGTTCCCCTAATACGAGCCGTCGTTGTCCACATTGGTTTAGAAAAACCTGGTGGTTTAGAGGTTCCCGGGTCATTGTTACAACTTAAGGACTTCGGGGGTTGACGATACATATAAAGTTCATCGGGGTTGGAATTAGATTTCTCTATTTTTATGCCCTTTCCCTTATTATTTTCTTTTGCCTTTTTAAATTCAGTTGGGGTAATTTCTATAACATCATCGGAATTCTCGTCGGAATCCGATTCATCGGAGAATTGGTAATCCTCCCAATATTTTGCTTCCTTGGCGGAAACACCATTGACCATAATTAACTTTGGTCGGTTGGTTGAGGATTTTCTTTTAATTAACCGTTTTATTATTTCCCCCACCGGTTCTATTTCTTCATCCGGTTCCGATTCTTCTTCCGGTTCCGATTCTTCTTCCGGTTCCGACTCTTCTTCCGGTTCCTCTTCGGGAACTTGTGAATCAGTCCACAAATCATTCCAATTTACATTTGACTCTTCATTATTATTAGGTGAGTCAATGGGACTTGTTCTAGAGGTAGACATCTATCACATAATATCAAACACGTTAAGAGATTAATATATCACATAATATTCATATGTTAAAAATATATAGTTTCCAACAAAAATGTTAAGCAATCATTTTTAAAGAAAACACGGTCGAAGTCCAGACTCACTAATGCATCCTAACAAACTCGATAAGACACACTAATGCAAATTTTCTGGTTCTCTAAGACCAACGCTCTGATACCAACTGAAATGTCCCGTTCTTATTGATTAAAAACGTTCCATATTAATTGATTTCGTTGCGAGGTTTTGACCTCTATATGAGACGTTTTTCAAAGACTGCATTCATTTTTAAACAAACCATAACCTTTATTTCATCAATAAAGGTTTAAAAAGCTTTACGTAGATTATCAAATAATGATAATCTAAAATATCCTGTTTACACACGACCATTACATAATGGTTTACAATACAAATATGTTACAACAAAATAAGTTTCTTGAATGCAGTTTTTACACAATATCTTACAAGCATGGACTCCAAATCTTGTCCTTATTTAAGTATGCGACAGCGGAAGCTCTTAATATTCACCTGAGAATAAACATGCTTAAAACGTCAACAAAAATGTTGGTGAGTTATAGGTTTAACCTATATATATCAAATCGTAACAATAGACCACAAGATTTCATATTTCAATACACATCCCATACATAGAGATAAAAATCATTCATATGGTGAACACCTGGTAACCGACAATAACAAGATGCATATATAAGAATATCCCCATCATTCCGGGACACCCTTCGGATATGATATAAATTTCGAAGTACTAAAGCATCCGGTACTTTGGATGGGGTTTGTTAGGCCCAATAGATCTATCTTTAGGATTCGCGTCAATTAGGGTGTCTGTTCCCTAATTCTTAGATTACCAGACTTAATAAAAAGGGGCATATTCGATTTAGATAATTCAACCATAGAATGTAGTTTCACGTACTTGTGTCTATTTTGTAAAACATTTATAAAACCTGCATGTATTCTCATCCCAAAAATATTAGATTTTAAAAGTGGGACTATAACTCACTTTCACAGATTTTTACTTCGTCGGGAAGTAAGACTTGGCCACTGGTTGATTCACGAACCTATAACAATATATACATATATATCAAAGTATGTTCAAAATATATTTACAACACTTTTAATATATTTTGATGTTTTAAGTTTATTAAGTCAGCTGTCCTCGTTAGTAACCTACAACTAGTTGTCCACAGTTAGATGTACAGAAATAAATCGATAAATATTATCTTGAATCAATCCACGACCCAGTGTATACGTATCTCAGTATTGATCACAACTCAAACTATATATATTTTGGAATCAACCTCAACCCTGTATAGCTAACTCCAACATTCACATATAGAGTGTCTATGGTTGTTCCGAAATATATATAGATGTGTCGACATGATAGGTCGAAACATTGTATACGTGTCTATGGTATCTCAAGATTACATAATATATAATACAAGTTGATTAAGTTATGGTTGGAATAGATTTGTTACCAATTTTCACGTAGCTAAAATGAGAAAAATTATCCAATCTTGTTTTACCCATAACTTCTTCATTTTAAATCCGTTTTGAGTGAATCAAATTGCTATGGTTTCATATTGAACTCTATTTTATGAATCTAAACCAAAAAAGTATAGGTTTCTAGTCGAAAAAATAAGTTACAAGTCGTTTTTGTAAAGGTAGTCATTTCAGTCGAAAGAACGACGTCTAGATGACCATTTTAGAAAACATACTTCCACTTTGAGTTTAACCATAATTTTAGGATATAGTTTCATGTTCATAATAAAAATCATTTTCTCAGAATAACAACTTTTAAATCAAAGTTTATCATAGTTTTTAATTAACTAACCCAAAACAGCCCGCGGTGTTACTACGACGGCGTAAATCCGGTTTTACGGTGTTTTTCGTGTTTCCAGGTTTTAAATCATTAAGTTAGCATATCATATAGATATAGAACATGTGTTTAGTTGATTTTAAAAATCAAGTTAGAAGGATTAACTTTTGTTTGCGAACAAGTTTAGAATTAACTAAACTATGTTCTAGTGATTACAAGTTTAAACCTTCGAATAAGATAGCTTTATATGTATGAATCGAATGATGTTATGAACATCATTACTACCTTAAGTTCCTTGGATGAACCTACTGGAAAAGAGAAAAATGGATCTAGCTTCAATGGATCCTTGGATGGCTCAAAGTTCTTGAAGCAAAATCATGACACGAAAACAAGTTCAAGTAAGATCATCACTTGAAATAAGATTGTTATAGTTATAGAAATTGAACCAAAGTTTGAATATGATTATTACCTTGTATTAGAATGATAACCTACTGTAAGAAACAAAGATTTCTTGAGGTTGGATGATCACCTTACAAGATTGGAAGTGAGCTAGCAAACTTGAAAGTATTCTTGATTTTATGAAACTAGAACTTTTGGAATTTATGAAGAACACTTAGAACTTGAAGATAGAACTTGAGAGAGTTCAATTAGATGAAGAAAATTGAAGAATGAAAGTGTTTGTAGGTGTTTTTGGTCGTTGGTGTATGGATTAGATATAAAGGATATGTAATTTTGTTTTCATGTAAATAAGTCATGAATGATTACTCATATTTTTGTAATCTTATGAGATATTTCATGCTAGTTGCCAAATGATGGTTCCCACATGTGTTAGGTGACTCACATGGGCTGCTAAGAGCTGATCATTGGAGTGTATATACCAATAGTACATACATCTAAAAGCTGTGTATTGTACGAGTACGAATACGGGTGCATACGAGTAGAATTGTTGATGAAACTGAACGAGAATGTAATTGTAAGCATTTTTGTTAAGTAGAAGTATTTTGATAAGTGTATTGAAGTCTTTCAAAAGTGTATAAATACATATTAAAACACTACATGTATATACATTTTAACTGAGTCGTTAAGTCATCGTTAGTCGTTACATGTAAGTGTTGTTTTGAAACCTTTAGGTTAACGATCTTGTTAAATGTTGTTAACCCAATGTTTATAATATCAAAAGAGATTTTAAATTATTATATTATCATGATATTATGATGTACGAATATCTCTTAATATGATATATATACATTAAATGTCGTTACAACGATAAACGTTACATATATGTCTCGTTTCAAAATCATTAAGTTAGTAGTCTTGTTTTTACATATGTAGTTCATTGTTAATATAATTAATGATATGTTTACTTATCATAATATCATGTTAACTATATATATAACCATATATATGTCATCATATAGTTTTTTTTACAAGTTTTAACGTTCGTGAATCACCGGTCAACTTGGGTGGTCAATTGTCTATATGAAACCTATTTCAATTAATCAAGTCTTAACAAGTTTGATTGCTTAACATGTTGGAAACATTTAATCATGTAAACATCAATCTCAATTAATATATATAAACATGGAAAAGTTCGGGTCACTACAGTTGCTGCTGCCGGTTCTTTAAGGAAAGAAAAGGAGGAGTTTTGCTTGCAAAATCAAGTGATCAAGTGCTCTTAAATCCTAACCAAATCAAAGACAAAGGTGTTGGGATCATAGCTTGGGGTATGCAACACTTGAGGCTTCAAGTTAGAGGCTAAGTTCATCAATAAGTTCATCAACTTTCTGCTCAAATCAGTGTTGCTGCTGATTGGTTTATTCAAGTGCAAAAAGAAGTGGTTTCAAGCTTGGATAGCAAGGTTATAAAGGCTTAAAGGTTCAACCAACTCAAGGGTGTGTTGAAGCATTATTTCTTCATCATCTTCTTGCATCAAAACAGCCCTTAAACTTAGTTTAAGGAGGTATAAAACACTCTTCCTTCTCTTGTTAATATGTAAGCATAATGTTCACAACTCGATCCATGGGATTTAGCTTTAAATTGGTTAAAGTTTAACAAGTAAAACTTGATAATTACACGCTTCCGATTATAATGATTCTTAAAAGGTTTTAAGACTTATGAAACTTGTTAAATTCCAACAATGGTATCTAGAGCCGAAGTTGTTGAAATATGCTTCGAATTGTTGTTTTAAAACCCATCAACTTTGCATTCTAAGTACATGCATGAAAGAAGAATGCAAAAATCATGGGTTTTGGGAGGGTGTTTGATGAATGCCGAATTGTTAGGGCTCCAAAATTGGGTTTGGGCTCTTGCATTTTGGTCACAATTGGTTGCATGTTGATGTTCACAATCCTAGCCTTGACCGTGTGTTGATTGCATGCTATATTTGGTTGATTTATGATTCATTTGGTTTGTAATTATAATTATTCAATGGCATGTAATATTTGTTCAATTGGTATATAATAATTCATTCATAAGGCTATGTAATTTTATTTTATATTTGGTATGTAAAATAGATTAGGTTGTATTTTCATTTTCTAGAAAAATGTATTAGGATACATATTTTGTAAAATGAAGATACAAGATGATGAATGAAGACTTGAAGAACACAAGTAGCATTTGGATGCAAGGTTAAGTGGGAGATTGGAAATCTCTTGCTTTGTGTTGAAAACCCTTACCCGGTGACATTTGTTTTTGGCTAAACAAATGTCCACCTAAATGGCTAGATTGTGAACATACTTATTTTGCATGTGTGGTTGTTTGTATGTTTATGGATTGTATGTTTGATTGTAACAAATTAATCACACAAGTTAACAACAAACATAACGACAATTTAATTGGTTAAATTAGACGTATTAACGACATGCAAAACGGCAATTTAAATGGTTAAATTGAAAAGGCAACTAAAGACCTTAATAAATGGTTATTAGGAACAAGAAAAGGATAACAAATATAAATTGGTTTATATCAAGTAATTGGCTCAATTACAAGACATGAAATTGGTTTTTCATAAGTACCATACACTAAATGCATGTTGGTGTATGGCATAAAAGTTTTCTCAAACTAGAATTAATGAAAACTTAAATCCCTTTCACTAACAAGGTAAACAAGTTTAACGCCATCCTTTTGTGTGACACTTAAAAGTATTAGGGAACTCATGATGGGATAAAGGTCACCTAACCGTTATGAACAAACTAATATGATTAAGGTAAATTTCGCATGCTTGTGGGATAAAGGTCACCTAACCACTTGTATGTTAAATTTACAAGTCTATACAAGTAGGACGACTTGATTTGGGAATCATGAACTTAGGGTCACCGAAGCATGAAGAACAAATAGGCGTTGATGGGATAAATATGCCATGCAAAAGGATTGCATGATCCCATACTCTAGAAGTTGCAAATGGATTGCAATTGTCATTTATTGACTACCTAGCTAAATCAAATTGCGGGATAAAGGTCACCTAACCGAAATTTGGTTTACCGTTGGATTCTAGAATTTAATAATTCAATTTGATTTAAAGGGTATTGGATGTTAAATTTAAAATCGATACTTAAAAGGACTTTGTTGAATTTCATAGATGGCCGCTAATAACAACAACAACATGCAAAACGCACCACTTAACATGAACAACCTATCGTTACAGTCTCTCCTCGAGAAAGACAAACTCAATCATACCAACTTTATGGATTGGTTCCGCAATCTTCGGATTGTCCTCAAACAAGAGGATAAAGCGTATGTACTTGAGGACCCCATTCCCGATCAACCGGATGAGCATGATATGGAGGCAATGGCCTCTTACGATAAGTATTGCCACGACTCCCTTCAAGTCTCATGCTTAATGCTTGGGACTATGATACCCGAACTCCAAAAGGATTTCGAGCATCATAGTGCATACGACATGATAACGCAATTGAAGGAGATGTTCCTCCAACAAGCGCGTGTCGAGCATTTCGAAACGGTTCGGGCGCTACATGCTTGTCGTATGGACGATACCCAATCGGTTTCATCTTATGTACTTAAGATGAAAAGCCTTATCGATCGTGCTAACCGCCTTAACCTAAACATATCTAATGAGTTAGCCACCGATCTTATCCTTAACTCCCTATCAAAAAGGTTTGATCAATTTGTAATTAATTACAATATGAATGGGATGGATAAGAGCATAGGTGAGCTTCACGGTATGCTTAGAATGGCGGAAACTAGCATGGGTAAATGGGCTTTACCCGTGTTAGCAATCGATCAAGGTGGGTCAAAAGGTAACACCTCTAAGCCAAAGGTGGCCAAGAGAAAAGGACCCGCCCATCAAGGCAAAGGGAAAGGGAAGATGGTTACCCCAACCATCAACAAGGCTAAGAAGCAAAAGGTAGCCGAGAAGGCAAAACCCAAAGAAGACCCATGTTTCGGTTGCGGTGAGATGGGTCATTGGAAACGAAACTGTCCGGTCTATCTTAAGGAGTTGAAGGACAAGAGGGATGCAGGGCAAACCTCAGGTAATATATATATGGTATATATAGAGCTTAGTATTACTTCTTCTAATACATGGGTATTAGACACGGGATGTGGAACTCATATTTGCAATTCTTTGCAGGGGTTCAAAAGAAGTGATCATAAGGCGGGAACATCAAGTCTCTATATGGGCAATGGTGCAAAGGTGCATGTTAAAGCTCAAGGAGATTTTATTTTGAAGCTTCTAAGTGGATTGGAACTTATTTTAGAAAATGTTTTGTATGCTCCGGATTTGTGTAGAAACATTATTTCTATTTCTCGCTTAAAACAATGTGGTTACGTTGTTAATTTTATTGATGATGATATTCATGTTTCTAAAGACAATGTATTCTATTTCAAGGCTTCGCCTTCAAATGGAATTTATGAATTGGTTCATGATGACGCATCATCGAGCTCTATATACCATACAAGCACCAAGAAACTCAAAAGGGATTTGAGTGATTCCTATTTATGGCATTTTCGCCTTGGCCATATAAACAAGAACCGAATGCATACACTTCAAAAGGATGGACTTTTGAAATCAAATGAACTAGACTCATTTGATGTATGTGAATCTTGTTTACAAGGCAAAATGACAAAAGCACCTTTCCAAGGGACCTATGAAAGGGCTAAAGACTTATTGGGATTAATACATTCGGATGTATGTGGACCCTTTAAGCCCATAACTAGGAATGGTGAAAGATACTTCGTTACTTTCATTGATGACTTCAGTCGTTTCGGATATGTCTACTTGTTAAGACACAAGGACGAAACGTTTGAAGCATTCAAAGAATATCAAAACGAAGTACAAAATCAACTCAATAGGACAATTAAGGTACTTCGTACCGATAGAGGAGGTGAATACCTCAGCGATGCCTTCCAATATCATCTTAGAAATTGTGGGATTATCTCACAACTTACTCCACCCGGTACACCCCAGCTTAATGGAGTGTCCGAAAGGAGAAACCGAACCCTAATGGATATGGTTCGATCTATGATGGCAAGAAGCTCGTTACCTCTATCATTTTGGGGTTATTGTCTATGCTCCGCGGCTCGTATTCTAAATATGGCCCCAACAAAGAAAGTGGAACGAACTCCTCATGAGATGTGGTTTGGAAAACCTCCATATCTATCATACTTAAAGGTATGGGGATGTGAAGCTTATCCTAAGTGTTACGTCCCTAATAAGTTGGATGCTCGATCCACGAAGTGTATCTTCATAGGATATCCCAAGGATGATATGGGATACTATTTCTATGATCCATCCGAGCAGAATGTATTTGTTGCTCGGAAGGCGGAATTCCTTGAAACTAAGTTCCTAATGGAAGGAAATAGTGAAAGGAAGATAGATCTTGAAGAGGTTCAAGATCAAGTAGATGATACACAATTGGTTGACACTAGCACTCAACATGAAAATGTTGAGAGTGATCAAATGGATGATCAAAATACACAAGACATTCGTAGATCTGGTAGGATTAGCAATCCTCCTGAGAGATATGGGTTTCTCATAGATGGTTGCTATACGGTTGATTTGGATGAACCAACAAACTACCAAGATGCTTTATCAAGGATTGATAAAGATAAATGGCAGGAAGCCATGAAATCTGAGATGCAATCCATGTATGACAACTGTGACGACCCGGAAATTTCTGACCAAATTTAAACTTTAATCTTTATATTATTCCGACACGATAAGCAAAGTTTGTTAAGTTAAATCTCAAGAATTTTAAACTGTGTTCATACATTCATTATAACCTCGACCAAATTTCGACGATTCACGAACCGTTATATATAAATAGATATGTATATGTATATATATATATTATAACTTGAGAATATTAATAAAGTATTAAACGTATAATACTTTACACGAACGTATTTGTTTCAATATGATTTTCAACGAAAAAAAAATATATTAAATGATTGAATTATCAGAAACATTGAATTATGATTACAAGTCTCTGTTGAGAGGTCCACTATGATTTGAGAAAATCTATTCATCTTAATGATATTCAGAATAATTTGTAAAGCTATTTATAAATAAAAACAAAAAGTGTCATTTACGAAAGTTAGACAAAAGTTAGTGGAGAATTGGTTTCCATAATATTCTATTAATCTATTTTCAAACGTACAAAGACGTTTTCAGTTTAAAAAGAATTTTATTATTAAAACATATATAACTTTTATAAATATCTAGAATCACTTTTGACAACTCATTACTTAACCAGTATAATAAATATAACGATATTTATATTTTATTTCATTAAATATATATAACGATTTAAATTAATATTATATATATTTATACGCGTATTATACATACATAGTTTTTTATACTTTTACTATACTTTAACTTTACCTTTACTTTTACTTTTACTTTACTTTAACTTTAATAATTCACTTTAATAATTCATACTTTAATAATTCACTTTAATAATTCATACTTTAATAATTTACTTTAATAATTCATACTTTAATAATTCACTTTAATAATTCATACTTTAATAATTCACTTTAATAATTCATACTTTAATAATTCACTTTAATAATTCATACTTTAATAATTCAAAAATCTATTATAAATAGAATTCAATAGGTTTCATTATTTCATAGAAACTTGAAAATATATTTCTCTAAACTCTCTCAATCGATTTATATATATATATATATATATATATATATATATATATATATATATATATATATATATATATATATATATATATATATATATATTTGCTCTGTATTATTTCAAGATATTATTAGTATACATAAAATATTACGACGGAGTGCTGTCCGAGTGATTTCAAAATAGTTTTTTTGAATGATTCGAAGCTAAGGAAATTATGGGTTATAGCTATGGAGGTGATGGGTATGGTTCATGGGTATGCTCGTGAGGTCAATCTAGTATTTATCATCTCCGTTGCGTCGACGTACTTTCCTGCAATATTGAATCTCAATATTGATACGTTCGTGAATCCGAGGCCAACCTTGCACTTGTTAAATGACGTTATATGTATTTTTACTACGAAATACAGTATTGTGAGTTTTATTTGCTCCCTTTTTTATTGCTTTTGCAATATATATTTTTGGGCTGAGAATACATGCGCTGTTTTATAAATGTTTTACGAAATAGACACAAGTACTAAAACTAATTCTACGTGGGTTTAAACCAAAAATATACCCTTAGCTTGGTAACATTAAACTACTTGTCTATGTACGGTAGGCGCGAATCCTAAAGATAGATCTATTGGGCCTGACAAACCCCATCCTGACTATGGGATGCTTTAGTACTTCGAGGTTATATTAAACACACCTGATCTGGTGTACTTCAGAGGGTAAAACATGAACGTTAAGGCTTGTTACCGGGTGCCTACAACTTATAGAATACTTTTATACACTTGCGAGTGTACATATATTTATAAACGGAAATCTTGGGGTCTATTAATATGTTGAAATGATTGTTATGATAAACCTATGAACTCACCAACCTTTTGGTTGACACTTTAAAGCATGTTTATTCTCAGGTATTAAAGAAATCTTCCGCTGTGCATTAGCTCATTTTAAGGATATTACTTGGAGTCATTCATGGTATATTTTGAAAGACGTTGCATTCGAGTCATTGAGTTCATCAAGATTATTATTAAGCCAATTATAGTTGGATGTATTATGAAATGGTGTGCATGCCGTCAACTTTCGTTGTAAAGAAAGTTTGTCTTTTAAAAACGAATGCAATGTTTGTAAAATGTATCATATAGAGGTCAAATACCTCGCGAGGTAATCAACTATTGTGAATCGTTTATAATGTATATGAACGGGTCCTTTCAGTTGGTATCAGAGCGGTGGTCTTAGCGAACCAGGTCTGCATTAGTGTGCCTAACTGATAGTCGTTAGGATGCATTAGTGAGTCTGGACTTCGACCGTGTCTGCATTTCAAAAGTTTTGCTCATCATTCTTGTCAGAAATTACCTGCTTATCATTCTTAGTCTAGACACATCTTATTGCATTGATTGCATGAATAGTGTATAGACAAAATTCATATCTTAGCGTATCTGCTAATTCATATCTTAGCGTATCTGTTACTGTAAACTTTGCCTGACATATTCCGTAAATTCCTCCGTAATCTACGAAACCTTTTGCTCTATATAATTAGAATACCACCCGATAGCCGGAAAATTATTTCATATCGAAAAATTCTTTATTAAATCGTACGAAATGGAATTCGTCATTAGTTCAAGTCCCTCGAATTCCGAAATGGAATCCCACTCAAGTTCCGAAAGAAGTGTGACCGGAATAGATCAACCAATTAGTCATCATCTATTCTGGATGAATTGGGGATGGGTCCGTAGCCTCCTTAATCATTGGAGACAAGAAGAAGGTGATCCCTTCCATCCACCACATTGCCCTCTTGGCGAAGAACCTGAAGCACTTACCGGCGAACCTATCCGAAACACCATTTTCTCTCTTATTTCTAGAGTATCTCGTCACGATTACATACTACACCAAATTCTAGATTTTATTTATCCGCTCATCCGAACCAACAATCACCTCGGTGTAATAGAAGAAGTCAACGAGCTTCGCGCTCGGGTAGTGGCTTTGGTGAATATGATGCAAAGGTTACAAACACCAGCAGCAGCACCAGCATCATAAACAGTACCACCATCAGCAACACCAACAGTACCATCACCACCACTAACAACAACATCCACATCCCACACCGCAACATCACAATCTGTATCTCAAACATCAACGTCATACGCCCTGTAAATATCCAGGAATATCAACAACAACAAACGATGAAGTATTAATTCATAAACTTCATTGAAGAGATATCTCTGCGGTAGTTATGTAATCTCCAAAATCTTAGAGATTATTTAATTCTGACCGTAAATCGGATGAGTGAACGGAGATGGTAGAGTAGAAACTTTGATCAAAAATGGTGTACGATTTACAAGCTAGAATTGTTTTACCAACAGCATCAACAGGACCGTAGCATCATCAACACAGTCAGTGCCGTCAGTATCGTCAGAATCAACAGCACCTGTAACATCACAAACTCTGTCAGTTCAAGAATCATTGTGGACATCATTACGAATCAACAACAAATATATTGTATCAACGAGTTATGAAGTATTAACTCATTTCCAATCGAAAGATTTATATGTATATTTTATATGTATAAATTTTTAAACCATAATAAATCTTCCCGTACTAAGCTATTATGTGTGAATCTTAACTACTCAGTTAATTCATATTACAAATATGCAATGATGTACGTCCTTCGTTCGCAACTTAACCATCGTTAATTACAATCTCTGTCTCAATTCAATAAAAAATCCAATTCATAATAAATCAAGTGTATTATTCGAATATATGTTTGATTTTACACTTTCATCATCGATGTACTCGAAACTTTTCAAATAACATCATTCGTACCTTGCGAAGTTCACAAGAATTTCACGAAAACCAACAAATAACAAAGTAATGATTCATAATTTCAATATTATTGAAGAAATACTTATGCAATTTATAAAGTTTTAGGGATTACTCAATTCTAGTTCCAACCATAAAACAAATGAGTTTAATTTAATATTAACTCATTAAATCTATATTACATCTAAAGAAAATATACACATATATTTTCATAAAGACTGTAATAAACTTCTTTTGTACAAAATATTAATTGTGAAATTTTTTTTAACGGGTAGGTAATACCCGAGAGATATATAAATTCACAATTAATATATTACATTTTTCGAAACTGATTCAGCAATCATCAACTATACTCCCTACTTTCACAACAATATCCATTCTTTCATATAAATCAAAACAATCATACTCATTCAAATTCAATTACATATTCTGATTTTGAAATCGCATAATTCAATTCGAAATATAACCAGTATCATCACTCTTAGATTCCTATATCTTTAAAAGCTATACTTTGATTTCAAAACTGTGTTAGAACATCATATGTATTAACGATTATAATATGTGCTCAAACCCTTCGAAATTCCTGAAGACACTTCAACTAAGGAATAATCGAGATGATGATCCAACCACATGTTACCCACAGTTATACACCTGAAAAAAAACTCTCAAAACCCAAGTCATAGTTCGACACGTATCCTTGTTAGACCCTTTGGCATTTACTAGCTAAAATAACTTTTCAATTCCGTTTCAACATAGACAGTTTTGTCACAGCTCCAGCAAGTCATCTTCGACTTCTCAATCAAAACAGTCTTATTATAACCTCGATAGATACGTTACCCTTTCGCCAATTTTACCGGGGAATCGTTTATAATCACCACATTAGCAATAAACTTACCAACAACTTCATTGATCTTTGACTTTCAAAAAAATAAAAATCATTATAATTATCGAAACCCTATCATATACTCATTCGTACCTTATAACAAGAATTGCCATACCAATTATTGAGAATCAGCAATCAGTATTTTGAAACCTCGTAGCATGTCTACATCAACAATTACATATACACACAACGTCTACCTCCAAGACTTACATTCTTTGAATGAGAAATTTCTGAAAAACACCCTAAACTGCGAACCAGTTCTCGAAATTTTGAAAAATGCTGATGAAGCAGCAAAAACTGTAAACGACCTTAACAGTAAAAAGTTGGATGATAAAGGATAGTATATTGGCAAAGCTCAGTAAAAGAGAAGCTTTGGAACTGGAAAACGGATTGAGCAAAGTATGAAGGAGGCTGTGGACAAATCACAAAGGCTGAACCTGCCTTCAAAGAATCCAAATGATTCAGTACTTGCTGAAGTCATTAACGAATACCTTGCTCCTGACTCTAAACCCCTGCGGACAATATCCTTCATCATCCTCTGATATTAGATATTCTAAGATATCATCGTATCTTTCATTATAAATATCATCCATACTTCTGAAGATATTTTTATAATTATTCTTATCTGAAATCATTTACCTCTTCGCGCTATCTGTATTATATCATAAAAGAAACTATTTTAGTTTCTAAATTCTGAAACATTCGAGTTTAAAATAGGAATATTCTTGAAGAAGTGTTGGGAGCTGAAGCATGAGTTAGTATAATATAATGACACTTGATCAACGTGATTATATTACAGTAATTCATGCCGAGTTTCTAAATGGAACATGATGATTCACAGATCATAACGTCATCATGTGCTATGTTACACGACTCTTGTATTCTCTTCGATCTCTAAATATCAAGAAAATATTTCTTGATAATTTGGCCTTTTCCGAGGTATTCTGGTAATTTGACAAGTCAAGATCGTGTCATTACAATTTCCTTCCTAGATCATTAACAATGTTCATTCCGAAATTATATCTGCGAATTCTGGACCATTACAAGCGGTGCTTAATCGCAAGAAGAAGAAACGAAAGGACAAAGCTCCGAACTAGAAATGGGAGTATAAATCATAGCAAATAGAAGAGAGCATTAACTGTGGATGACAATGATTATAGAAGAAGCAAGGACTTTGAAATATAAGGGAAGATATAAAACCCAACAACAACCCAGAAATCACAAACCGTATATATCAATGCATATAGCAATATAAAGACACGGGAGAACTAAAAACACTATAAAATCAAGAGTATAGTAGAAGTAAATAGATTCTTCCAGAGGCAGATGAAAAAGAAGAGCGACAGATATGAAAGTGAGGAGTATATCAAGAATCAGCACTGGATGAAGCATATTGACAAATACTTTAAAATATGAGTTGAGAAGGTGTGAGTTGTAAGAAAACAAATGAGGTGGATTTATAGTGAAATATCCGACAGAGAAATCAAAATGGATTATCGCATTAATTCGAAGAGGATCATAATTTCCTTAATCGCTGAATAATCAAATCCAATATAGATTGCAAAGATTTTCTTTTCGGAGATCAATCGTGATGACGTCAAAAGATACGACGAATCACTATTATCTTATTTCATTCATTTACGATAACTTCACTCACACGCTTCGAGTAATCGAATTATTTTATCCATTCTTCTTGAACATGATAAAACTCTATAATCGTTATAATAACATTCTCATTGTTAGTCATGACGACCTCTATCAAATTTCGGGGACGAAATTTCTTTAACGGGTAGGTACTGTGACGACCCGGAAATTTCTGACCAAATTTAAACTTTAATCTTTATATTATTTCGACAAGATAAGCAAAGTTTGTTAAGTTAAATCTCAAGAATTTTAAACTGTGTTCATACATTCATTATAACCTCGACCAAATTTCGACGATTCACGAACCGTTATATATAAATAGATATGTATATGTATATATATATATTATAACTTGAGAATATTAATAAAGTATTAAACGTATAATACTTTACACGAACGTATTTGTTTCAATATGATTTTCAACGAAAAAAAATATATTAAATGATTGAATTATCAGAAACATTGAATTATGATTACAAGTCTCTGTTGAGAGGTCCACTATGATTTGAGAAAATCTATTCATCTTAACGATATTCAGAATAATTTGTAAAGCTATTTATAAATAAAAACAAAAAGTGTCATTTACGAAAGTTAGACAAAAGTTAGTGGAGAATTGATTTCCATAATATTCTATTAATCTATTTTCAAACGTACAAAGACGTTTTCAGTTTAAAAAGAATTTTATTATTAAAACGTATATAACTTTTATAAATATCTAGAATCACTTTTGACAACTCATTACTTAACCAGTATAATAAATATAACGATATTTATATTTTATTTCATTAAATATATATAACGATTTAAATTAATATTATATATATTTATACGCGTATTATACATACATAGTTTTTTATACTTTTACTATACTTTAACTTTACCTTTACTTTTACTTTTACTTTACTTTAACTTTAATAATTCACTTTAATAATTCATACTTTAATAATTCACTTTAATAATTCATACTTTAATAATTCACTTTAATAATTCATACTTTAATAATTCACTTTAATAATTCATACTTTAATAATTCACTTTAATAATTCATACTTTAATAATTCACTTTAATAATTCATACTTTAATAATTCAAAAATCTATTATAAATAGAATTCAATAGGTTTCATTATTTCATAGAAACTTGAAAATATATTTCTCTAAACTCTCTCAATCGATTTATATATATATATATATATATATATATATATATATTTGCTCTGTATTATTTCAAGATATTATTAGTATACATAAAATATTACGACGGAGTGCTGTCACAGTGATTTCAAAATAGTTTTTTTGAATGATTCGAAGCTAAGGAAATTATGGGTTATAGCTATGGAGGTGATGGGTATGGTTCATGGGTATGCTCGTGAGGTCAATCTAGTATTTATCATCTCCGTTGCGTCGACGTACTTTCCTGCAATATTGAATCTCAATATTGATACGTTCGTGAATCCGAGGCCAACCTTGCACTTGTTAAATGACGTTATATGTATTTTTACTACGAAATACAGTATTGTGAGTTTTATTTGCTCCCTTTTTTATTGCTTTTGCAATATATATTTTTGGGCTGAGAATACATGCGCTGTTTTATAAATGTTTTACGAAATAGACACAAGTACTAAAACTAATTCTACGTGGGTTTAAACCAGAAATATACCCTTAGCTTGGTAACATTAAACTACTTGTCTATGTACGGTAGGCGCGAATCCTAAAGATAGATCTAATTGGCCTGACAAACCCCATCCTGACTATGGGATGCTTTAGTACTTCGAGGTTATATTAAACACACCTGATCTGGTGTACTTCAGAGGGTAAAACATGAACGTTAAGGCTTGTTACCGGGTGCCTACAACTTATAGAATACTTTTATACACTTGCGAGTGTACATATATTTATAAACGGAAATCTTGGGGTCTATTAATATGTTGAAATGATTGTTATGATAAACCTATGAACTCACCAACCTTTTGGTTGACACTTTAAAGCATGTTTATTCTCAGGTATTAAAGAAATCTTCCGCTGTGCATTAGCTCATTTTAAGGATATTACTTGGAGTCATTCATGGCATATTTTGAAAGACGTTGCATTCGAGTCATTGAGTTCATCAAGATTATTATTAAGCCAATTATAGTTGGATGTATTATGAAATGGTGTGCATGCCGTCAACTTTCGTTGTAAAGAAAGTTTGTCTTTTAAAAACGAATGCAATGTTTGTAAAATGTATCATATAGAGGTCAAATACCTCGCGATGTAATCAACTATTGTGAATCGTTTATAATGTATATGAACGGGTCCTTTCAACAACCAAGTTTGGGAACTTGTTACGCAACCCCCTGGCTCTAGGCTAGTTGATTGCAAATGGCTTTTCAAAATGAAAACCGACATACATGGAAACTTGGATACATACAAAGCTAGACTTGTAGCAAAAGGTTTCACTCAAACTCAAGGGGTTGACTATGATGAAACTTTTTCGCCTGTGGCAATGCTAAAGTCTATCAGGATATTATTTGCCATTGCTGCTCATTATGATTACGAAATATGGCAAATGGATGTCAAGACCGCTTTCCTAAATGGATATCTTATGGAAGATGTCTATATGGTTCAGCCTGAAGGTTTTGTTGATCCGAAATATCCTAAAAAGGTATGCAAGTTAAAGAAGTCAATCTACGGATTGAAACAAGCATCTAGAATGTGGAATCATCGTTTTAATGAGGAAGCTGAGAAATTTGGCTTCATTAAAAATGGTGATGAAGCTTGTGTATATAAGAAAGCTAGTGGGAGCACTATCATGTTCCTTGTATTATATGTGGATGATATATTGTTATTTGGGAACGATATTCCGGCAATGCAAGGTGTTAAAACTTGGTTAAGTAAATGCTTCTCCATTAAGGATCTTAGAGAAGCACAATACGTTTTGGGGATTGGGATCTACAGGGATAGATCCAAGAAATTGATAGGTTTGAATCAAAGTGCATATATTGAAAAGGTCTTGAAAAGGTTCAAGATGGAGAACTCTAAGAAAGGTTTGGTACCTATTCAAAGAGGAACACTTCTCAGTTCATCTCAGTGCCCTACCACAAAAGATGAACAAGAGAGAATGAAGAATGTCCCATACGCGTCTGCTATTGGGTCAATCATGTATGCAATGATATGTACTAGACCGGATGTGTCATGCGCTCTTAGCTTGACAAGTAGATACCAGAATAACCCAGGAAACAGTCATTGGATTGCTGTTAAAAGTATATTTAAATACCTTAGAAGGACTAAGGATATGTTTCTTATATACGGGTCTGGTGATGAGGAACTCGCTGTAAAAGGTTACGTGGACGCGAGCTTCCAAACTGATCGAGATGATTCTCGATCACAATCCGGTTATGTCTTTACATTAAATGGAGGTGCGGTCTCTTGGAAGAGTTCAAAACAGGATGTTGTTGCGTTATCCACTACAGAGTCGGAGTACATTGCCGCCTCATTGGTGAAGGTATTTCGTATGCCCGAGAGACATATTAAATTAATGTGGCCAACATGTTATGATCCAAGTCGGGTCATACCCAATAACAAGCTTACCAACACTTTATATGTATTTAATCTTAACGACTGGATCGTTAAATAAATACGCGACACTTGAACTTTAAGAAATCGGTTTTCTGAAATGTTATTACTTGAAACAAATTATTTGGATAATTTGTATTTAATTATTTATAGGTTTAAATAATTATGTTGTGTTATATTTTATAAAATTGGTTTATAAAATAAGTGATTTAACAAATGCATACTTTATATAACAAGTTTTATATAATTACAAAGTATTTTATAACAAGTTGTATAAAATATAAACCTTGTTATAAAATTAATAGTGTGCAGATTTTGGAGTCTCCAAGGAGACACCCATGCTTTGTTTTGTCACTTTTAAGATAGCACAACTCCTTAGGTACATGCTTAAGTAGTCTACCAAGGTCTTGACTCAAGTAATGGATGTAACACATATCAAAAGATCAAAGAAAAACTGCACACAATTCAGCTCTTTTGCTGCCTGCTGCCGTGGCCTTTTGGAGGTCAAAAGGAGTTCAAATTTTGATCTTTGCAAGCTCTAATCAAGTGTCATTAAATCCAAACTAAAGTACTAGGTGTTGGAGGTTGGCTTGGGGTATTATCTCTTGAGGTTCCATAGTTTTGGAACTCCATTCATCACCAACTTTTGAAGGTAGCTGCTGTCCAAATCAGTAAGCTCAAAAGGAAGAGGTTCTTGCTTGGTTATTTAGCTCATTAAGTGTCTAAATCCTAACTTAAATCAAGGGTGGTTTTGGTGCTTCAAAGGCTTGAAGTTCTACACTTTTGTTCATCATCTTACTACCATTTTGAACAGCCCTTAAACTTGTTTTAAGGAGGTATATAACTCTTCCTTTTCTTGTTAATTGTAAGCTTGATTTCATAACTTGATCCTTGTGGGATTTAACTTTAATTGGTTTAAAGATTAAACAAGTTTAATTGGTAATTACACGCTTCCGTTCATAATGATTCTTAAAAGATTTTAAAACTTATCAAACTTGTTAAAATCCCAACATTGGTATCTAGAGCCGAAGTTGTTGAAATATGCTTCGAATTGTTGTTTTAAAACCCATCAACTTTGCATTCTAAGTACATGCATGAAAGAAGAATGCAAAAATCATGGGTTTTAGGAGGGTGTTTGATGAATGCCGAATTGTTAGGGCTCCAAAATTGGGTTTGGGCTCTTGCATTTTGGTCACAATTGGTTGCATGTTGATGTTCACAATCCTAGCCTTGACCGTGTGTTGATTGCATGCTATATTTGGTTGATTTATGATTCATTTGGTTTGTAATTATAATTATTCAATGGCATGTAATATTTGTTCAATTGGTATATAATAATTCATTCATAAGGCTATGTAATTTTATTTTATATTTGGTATGTAAAATAGATTAGGTTGTATTTTCATTTTCTAGAAAAATGTATTAGGATACATATTTTGTAAAATGAAGATACAAGATGATGAATGAAGACTTGAAGAACACAAGTAGCATTTGGATGCAAGGTTAAGTGGGAGATTGGAAATCTCTTGCTTTGTGTTGAAAACCCTTACCCGGTGACATTTGTTTTCGGCTAAACAAATGTCCACCTAAATGGCTAGATTGTGAACATACTTATTTTGCATGTGTGGTTGTTTGTATGTTTATGGATTGTATATTTGATTGTAACAAATTAATCACACAAGTTAACAACAAACATAACGACAATTTAATTGGTTAAATTAGACGTATTAACGACATGCAAAACGGCAATTTAAATGGTTAAATTGAAAAGGCAACTAAAGACCTTAATAAATGGTTATTAGGAACAAGAAAAGGATAACAAATATAAATTGGTTTATATCAAGTAATTGGCTCAATTACAAGACATGAAATTGGTTTTTCATAAGTACCATACACTAAATGCATGTTGGTGTATGGCATAAATGTTTTCTCAAACTAGAAATAACGAAAACTTAAAATCCCTTTTAAACAACAAGACAAACAAGTTAAATGCCATCCTTTTGTGCAAACACTTAAAAATATTAGGGAACTCTTAATGGGATAAAGGCCACCTAACCGTTATGAGCAAACTAATATGATTGAGGTAAATTTCGCACACTTGTGGGATAAAGGTCACCTAACCACTAGTATGTTGAATTTACACGTTAGCACAAGTAGGACGACTTGATTTGGGAATCATGAACTTAGGGTCACCGAAGCATGATGAACAAATAGGCGTTGATGGGATAATATGCCATGCAAAAGGATTGCATGATCCCATAACTTAGAAGTTGCAAAAGGATTGCAATTGTCATATAATGACTACCTAGCTAAATCAAATGACGGGATAAAGGTCACCTAACCGAAATTTGGTTTACCGTTGGATTCTAAAATTTAATAAATATCAATTGGATTTAAAGGGTATTGATTGTTAAATTAAAATTAATACTTAAACAACTTTGTTAAATTTTGTAGATGGCCGCCAATAACAACAACATGCAAAACGCACCTATTAACTTGAACAACCTATCGTTAAGGTCTCTCCTCGAGAAAGACAAACTCAACCATACAAACTTTATGGATTGGTTCCGCAATCTTAGGATTTTCCTCAAACTTGAGGATAAGGCGTATGTGTTGGAAGACCCCATTCCCGATCAACCCGACGAGGATGATACGGAAGGCATGGCTTATTGGGATAAGTATTGCGCCGATTTGGTGCAAGTCGCTTGCCTAATGCTTGGGACTATGATACCCGAACTCCAAAAGGATTTCGAACATCATAGTGCATATGACATGATTACGCAATTGAAGGAGATGTTCCTTCAACAAGCACGTGTCGAGCACTTCGAAACGGTTCGAGCGTTACATGCATGTCGTATGGATGACACCCAATCCGTATCCTCTTATGTCCTCAAAATGAAAAGCCTTATTGATCGCGCAAACCGTCTTAATCTCAACATATCTAATGAGCTAGCCACTGATCTTATCCTAAACTCCCTGTCAAAGAGGTTTGACCAATTTGTAATTAATTACAATATGAATGGGATGGATAAGACCATTGGTGAACTTCATGGCATGTTAAGGACGGCGGAAACTAGCATGGGTAAGAGGGCTTCACCCGTGCTAATGATCAATGATGGTGGGTCCAAAGGTAACAACACCTCTAAGTCAAAGGCGGCTAAGAGGAAAGGACCCGCCCATCAAGGCAAAGGAAAGGGGAGAATGGTTACCCTAACCAAAAACAAGAACAAGAAGCAAAAGGTTGCCGGACAAGCAAACCCCAAGGAAGACCCGTGCTTCGGTTGCTGTGAAATAGGTCACTGGAAACGCAATTGCCCGGTCTACCTTAATGAGTTGAAGGAAAAGAGGGATGCGGGGCAATCCTCAGGTAACATATATATGGTATATATAGAGCTTAGTATTACTTCTTCTAATATATGGGTATTAGACACTAGATGTGGAACTCACATTTGCAATTCTTTGCAGGGGTTCAAAAGAAGTAGCAAGCAAATGGGAACATCAAGTCTCTTTATGGGTAATGGAGCCAAAGTGCAAGTGAAGGCTCAAGGAGACTTTGTATTAAAGCTTCCAAGTGGTTTGGAACTTATTTTGAACAATGTTTTGTATGCACCGGATTTATGTCGAAACATTATTTCAGTTTCCCATTTAAAACAATGTGGTTTTTATCTTAATTTTGTTAATGATGATATACACGTTTATTTAGATAATGTATTCTATTTTAAGGCTTCGCCTTCAAATGGAATTTATGAATTGGTTCATGATGACACATCATCTAATAGCTCAATATACCATACAAGCACCAAGAAACTCAAAAGGGATTTGAGTGATTCCTACTTATGGCATTGTCGCCTTGGTCACATAAACAAGAACCGAATGCATACACTTCAAAAGAATGGACTTTTGAAATCAAATGAGATGGACTCGTTTGATGTATGTGAATCTTGTTTACAAGGCAAAATGACTAAAGCACCTTTCAAAGGGACCTATGAAAGGGCTAAAGACTTATTGGAATTAATACATTCGGATGTGTGTGGACCCTTTAAGCCCATGACTAGGAATGGTGAAAGATACTTTGTTACATTCATTGATGACTTCAGTCATTTCGGATATGTCTACTTGTTAAGGCATAAGGATGAAACTTTTGAAGCATTCAAAGAATATCAAAACGAAGTACAAAATCAACTCAACAAGACAATCAAGGTACTGCGTACCGATAGAGGAGGTGAATACCTAAGCGATGCTTTCCAAGAACATCTTAAGAGTTGTGGGATTATCTCACAACTTACTCCACCAGGAACACCCCAACTTAATGGAGTTTCCGAAAGGAGGAACCGAACCCTAATGGATATGGTTCGATCTATGATGGCAAGAAGCTCGTTACCTCTATCATTTTGGGGTTATTGTCTATGCTCCGCGGCTCGTATTCTAAATATGGCCCCAACCAAGAAAGTGGAACGAACTCCTCATGAGATGTGGTTTGGAAAACCTCCATCTCTATCATACTTAAAGGTATGGGGATGTGAAGCTTATCCTAAGTGTTACGTCCCTAATAAGTTGGATGCTCGATCCACGAAGTGTATCTTCATAGGATATCCCAAGGATGATATGGGATACTATTTCTATGATCCATCCGAGCAGAATGTATTTGTTGCTCGAAAGGCGAAATTCCTTGAAACTAAGTTCCTAATGGAAGGAAATAGTGAAAGGAAGATAGATCTTGAAGAGGTTCAAGATCAAGTAGATGATACACAATTGGTTGACACTAGCACTCAACATGAAAATGTTGAGAGTGATCAAATGGATGATCAAAATACACAAGACATTCACAGATCTGGTAGGATTAGCAATCCTCCTGAGAGATATGAGTTTCTCATAGATGGTTGCTATACGGTTGATTTGGATGAACCAACAAACTACCAAGATGCTTTATCAAGGATTGATAAAGATAAATGGCAGGAAGCCATGAAATCTGAGATGCAATCCATGTATGACAACCAAGTTTGGGAACTTGTTACGCAACCCCCTGGCTCTAGGCTAGTTGATTGCAAATGGCTTTTCAAAATGAAAACCGACGTACATGGAAACTTGGATACATACAAAGCTAGACTTGTAGCAAAAGGTTTCACTCAAACTCAAGGGGTTGACTATGATGAAACTTTTTCGCCTGTGGCAATGCTAAAGTCTATCAGGATATTATTTGCCATTGCTGCTCATTATGATTACGAAATATGGCAAATGGATGTCAAGACCGCTTTCCTAAATGGATATCTTATGGAAGATGTCTATATGGTTCAGCCTGAAGGTTTTGTTGATCCGAAATATCCTAAAAAGGTATGCAAGTTAAAGAAGTCAATCTACGGATTGAAACAAGCATCTAGAATGTGGAATCATCGTTTTAATGAGGAAGCTGAGAAATTTGGCTTCATTAAAAATGGTGCTGAAGCTTGTGTATATAAGAAAGCTAGTGGGAGCACTATCATGTTCCTTGTATTATATGTGGATGATATATTGTTATTTGGGAACGATATTCCGGCAATGCAAGGTGTTAAAACTTGGTTAAGTAAATGCTTCTCCATTAAGGATCTTGGAGAAGCACAATACGTTTTGGGGATTGGGATCTACAGGGATAGATCCAAGAAATTGATAGGTTTGAATCAAAGTGCATACATTGAAAAGATCTTGAAAAGGTTCAAGATGGAGAACTCTAAGAAAGGTTTGGTACCTATTCAAAAGGGAACACTTCTCAGTTCATCTCAGTGCCCCACCACGAAAGATGAACAGGAGAGAATGAAGAAAGTCCCATATGCGTCTGCCATTGGGTCTATCATGTATGCAATGATATGCACTAGACCGGATGTGTCATGCGCTCTTAACCTGACAAGTAGATACCAGAATAACCCAGGAAACAGTCATTGGATTGCTGTTAAAAGTATATTGAAATACCTTAGGAGGACTAAGGATATGTTTCTAATATATGGGTCTGGTGAGGAGGAACTCGCTGTAAAAGGTTACGTGGATGCGAGTTTCCAAACTGATCGAGATGATTCTCGATCACAATCCGGTTATGTCTTCACATTAAATGGTGGTGCGGTCTCTTGGAAGAGTTCAAAACAGCATTATCCACTACAGAGTCGGAGTACATTGCCGCCTCATTGGCAGCTCAGGAAGCTGCATGGATGAAGAAATTCATAGACGACTTAGGAGTGGTCCCATCCATTCAGGACCCTCTTGAGATCTTTTGTGACAACGAGGGTGCGATTGCTCAAATCAAAGAACCTCGTGCTCACCAAAAGACCCGTCACATTGAGCGGAGATTCAACTACATAAGGGATGAAGTTGAAAAGGGAAAGATATGTATTCGCAAAGTTCACACAGATCTTAACATAGCGGATCCTCTCACGAAGCTCTTACATGGATCAAAACATGCTGGACATGTTTGTGCGTTAGGGCTTCGATATTCTATTAATTGGTCATGATCTGTTTTAAGTATTGTAACGGAACGAAGTAGTTCAAACTCATTTATACAATTATGGCATTAATTTATCTTGAGTTATGTTCCTATTTTGCATATTTTATCCATGAATAAGTAATTATTCTAAAATTCCTTAGTCGATCACATTCGTGGGAACAAGTGTGAGGTTTAGACTATTATGAACTTGGATTGGTATACATTCACGGGATGAATGTGGGGCAAGGTTGCAACCAAGGTTCATAGATATTTATGGGACACAAATATTGGAAGACCCGCTCTCAAGACTTACTAAATAGAGCCTTTGTGGTCGATCACATGTAGTCTTGATTAAAGGCGAATATCATTGTATCCTCTGACCTGAGATACATATTGGGTTCGGATATTTACCAAGTATTGTGCCTTGATTCTTTCCTTCGCTAGTCTGAAATATGGTAGTTTATAAGGGAGAGCTCAGGTACAATGCAAGATACATATTTAGGACGTATGTAGTCAAGATGGAATTTGTCCCTCTTATTCGTTGAGAGTCAGATGTCTAAGGCCTGATAAAGTTAAATCGATAAGAGAGTGATCACTCTGTATCTCTTGGATTTAACATGACATCTAGGATGAAAGGAAATAATGATAGATTCACCTATTCATGTTCGAGACGGGAACTCGAAAAGGATGATGTTATTGAATGGCACAAAGTCATAACATATTGGGGGTGATGGACGGTCGTTAGGTGGTATCCGTCACTTGCATTAATTTCTTATGTTTCTCGTGCAAGTGGAGATTGAAGGTATTTCGTATGCCCGAGAGACATATTAAATTAATGTGGCCAACATGTTATGATCCAAGTCGGGTCATACCCAATAACAAGCTTACCAACACTTTATATGTATTTAATCTTAACGACTGGATCGTTAAATAAATACGCGACACTTGAACTTTAAGAAATCGGTTTTCTGAAATGTTATTACTTGAAACAAATTATTTGGATAATTTGTATTTAATTATTTATAGGTTTAAATAATTATGTTGTGTTATATTTTATAAAATTGGTTTATAAAATAAGTGATTTAACAAATGCATACTTTATATAACAAGTTTTATATAATTACAAAGTATTTTATAACAAGTTGTATAAAATATAAACCTTGTTATAAAATTAATAGTGTGCAGATTTTGGAGTCTCCAAGGAGACACCCATGCTTTGTTTTGTCACTTTTAAGATAGCACAACTCCTTAGGTACATGCTTAAGTAGTCTACCAAGGTCTTGACTCAAGTAATGGATGTAACACATATCAAAAGATCAAAGAAAAACTGCACACAATTCAGCTCTTTTGCTGCCTGCTGCCGTGGCATTTTGGAGGTCAAAAGGAGTTCAAATTTTGATCTTTGCAAGCTCTAATCAAGTGTCATTAAATCCTAACTAAAGTACTAGGTGTTGGAGGTTGGCTTGGGGTATTATCTCTTGAGGTTCCATAGTTTTGGAACTCCATTCATCACCAACTTTTGAAGGTAGCTGCTGTCCAAATCAGTAAGCTCAAAAGGAAGAGGTTCTTGCTTGGTTATTTAGCTCATTAAGTGTCTAAATCCTAACTTAAATCAAGGGTGGTTTTGGTGCTTCAAAGGCTTGAAGTTCTACACTTTTGTTCATCATCTTACTACCATTTTGAACAGCCCTTAAACTTGTTTTAAGGAGGTATATAACTCTTCCTTTTCTTGTTAATTGTAAGCATGATTTCATAACTTGATCCTTGTGGGATTTAACTTTAATTGGTTTAAAGATTAAACAAGTTTAATTGGTAATTACACGCTTCCATTCATAATGATTCTTAAAAGGTTTTAAAACTTATCAAACTTGTTAAAATCCCAACAATTGGCAGCACAGGAAGCTGCATGGATGAAGAAATTCATCGACGACTTAGGAGTGGTCCCTTCCATTCAGGACCCTCTTGAGATCTTTTGTGACAACGAGAGTGCGATTGCCCAAATCAAGGAACCTCGTGCACACCAAAAGACCCGTCACATTGTGCGGAGATTCAACTACATAAGGGATGAAGTTGAAAAAGGAAAGATATGTATTCGCAAGGTTCACACAGATCTTAATATAGCGGATCCACTCACGAAGCTCTTACATGGAGCAAAACATGAAGGGCATGTTAGTGCTTTAGGGCTTCGATATTCTAGTGATTGGTTATGATCTGTTTTAAGTATTGTACCGGAACGAATTAGTTCAAACTCATTAATATAACTATGGTGTTAACTCTGAGTCATGTTCCTATTTTGCATATTTCATCCATGAATAAGCAATTATTCTAAATTCCGTAGTCGATCACATTTGTGGGAACAAGTGTGAGGTTTAGACTATTATGAACTTGGATTGGTATACATTCATAGGTTGAATGTGGGGCAGGTTTGCTACCAAGGTTCATAGATATTTGTGGGATACAAATATTGGAAGACCCGCTCTTAAGATTTACTGTATAGAGCCTTTGTGGTTGATCACATGTAATCTTGAGTAAAGGCGAATATCATTGTATCCTCTGACCTGAGATACATATTGGGTTCGGATATTCACCAAGTATTGTGCCTTGATTCTTTCCTTCGCTATTCTGAAATATGGTAGTACATAAGGGAGAACTCAGGTATAATGTAAAGTGTATATCTTGGACGTATGTAGTCAAGATGGAATTTGTCCCTCTTATTCGTTGAGAGTCAGATGTCTAAGGTCTGATAAAGTTAAATCTATAAGAGAGTGATCACTCTGTATCTCTTGGAATTAACATGACATCTAGGACGAAAGGAAATAATGATAGATTCACCTATTCATGTTCGAGACGGGAACTCGAAAAGGATGATGTTATTGAATGGCACAAAGTCATAACATATTGGGGGTGATGGACGGTCGTTAGGTGGTATCCGTCACTTGCATTAATTTCTTATGTTTCTCGTGCAAGTGGGAGATTGAAGGTATTTCGTATGCCCGAGAGACATATTAAATTAATGTGGCCAACATGTTATGATCCAAGTCGGGTCATACCCAATAACAAGCTTACCGACACCTTATACGTATTAATAATAACGAATGGATCGTTAAATAAATACGCGACACTTGGACTTCAGAAAATCGGTTTTCTGAAATGTTATCACTTGAGATAAATTATTTGGATAATTTATATATTAAGGATTTAATTATTTAAAAGGTTAAATAATTAAGTTGTGTTTATATTTATAAAAGGTTTATAAATATACAATTTGCAAGTAACAATATATGGGCATTTTTCTTTACAAGTATTATCTAATTTGCAAGTAACACTTTGGTTAAAGAATCCCCATGGGGGACGGCATTTACATGCCCCAAGGAAGAACCCATGCTCATTTTATTCTTGTTACTTTTGATACATGACACATTCCTTAATAACATGCAAGATTCATTAACCAAGAACTTGACCAACTCATTCTAAAGTTTGGTTTTGAAAAACATTTTCTTGCACTCCCAAAACTGCTTGCTGCTGCCGGTTCTTTAAGGAAAGAAAAGGAGGAGTTTTGCTTGCAAAATCAAGTGATCAAGTGCTCTTAAATCCTAACCAAATCAAAGACAAAGGTGTTGGGATCATAGCTTGGGGTATGCAACACTTGAGGCTTCAAGTTAGAGGCTAAGTTCATCAATAAGTTCATCAACTTTCTGCTTAAATCAGTGTTGCTGCTGATTGGTTTATTCAAGTGCAAAAAGAAGTGGTTTCAAGCTTGGATAGCAAGGTTATAAAGGCTTAAAGGTTCAACCAACTCAAGGGTGTGTTGAAGCATTATTTCTTCATCATCTTCTTGCATCAAAACAGCCCTTAAACTTAGTTTAAGGAGGTATAAAACACTCTTCCTTCTCTTGTTAATATGTACGCATAATGTTCACAACTCGATCCATGGGATTTAGCTTTAAATTGGTTAAAGTTTAACAAGTAAAACTTGATAATTACACGCTTCCGATTATAATGATTCTTAAAAGGTTTTAAGACTTATGAAACTTGTTAAATTCCAACAATGGTATCTAGAGCCGAAGTTGTTGAAATATGCTTCGAATTGTTGTTTTAAAACCCATCAACTTTGCATTCTAAGTACATGCATGAAAGAAGAATGCAAAAATCATGGGTTTTGGGAGGGTGTTTGATGAATGCCAAATTGTTAGGGCTCCAAAATTGGGTTTGGGCTCTTGCATTTTGGTCACAATTGGTTGCATGTTGATGTTCACAATCCTAGCCTTGACCGTGTGTTGATTGCATGCTATATTTGGTTGATTTATGATTCATTTGGTTTGTAATTATAATTATTCAATGGCATGTAATATTTGTTCAATTGGTATATAATAATTCATTCATAAGGCTATGTAATTTTATTTTATATTTGGTATGTAAAATAGATTAGGTTGTATTTTCATTTTCTAGAAAAATGTATTAGGATACATATTTTGTAAAATGAAGATACAAGATGATGAATGAAGACTTGAAGAACACAAGTAGCATTTGGATGCAAGGTTAAGTGGGAGATTGGAAATCTCTTGCTTTGTGTTGAAAACCCTTACCCGGTGACATTTGTTTTCGGCTAAACAAATGTCCACCTAAATGGCTAGATTGTGAACATACTTATTTTGCATGTGTGGTTGTTTGTATGTTTATGGATTGTATGTTTGATTGTAACAAATTAATCACACAAGTTAACAACAAACATAATGACAATTTAATTGGTTAAATTAGACGTATTAACGACATGCAAAACGGCAATTTAAATGGTTAAATTGAAAAGGCAACTAAAGACCTTAATAAATGGTTATTAGGAACAAGAAAAGGATAACAAATATAAATTGGTTTATATCAAGTAATTGGCTCAATTACAAGACATGAAATTGGTTTTTCATAAGTACCATACACTAAATGCATGTTGGTGTATGGCATAAAAGTTTTCTCAAACTAGAATTAATGAAAACTTAAATCCCTTTCACTAACAAGGTAAACAAGTTTAACGCCATCCTATTGTGTGACACTTAAAAGTATTAGGGAACTCATGATGGGATAAAGGTCAGCTAACCGTTATGAACAAACTAATATGATTAAGGTAAATTTCGCATGCTTGTGGGATAAAGGTCACCTAACCACTTGTATGTTAAATTTACAAGTCTATACAAGTAGGACGACTTGATTTGGGAATCATGAACTTAGGGTCACCGAAGCATGAAGAACAAATAGGCGTTGATGGGATAAATATGCCATGCAAAAGGATTGCATGATCCCATACTCTAGAAGTTGCAAATGGATTGCAATTGTCATTTATTGACTACCTAGCTAAATCAAATTGCGGGATAAAGGTCACCTAACCGAAATTTGGTTTACCGTTGGATTCTAGAATTTAATAATTCAATTTGATTTAAAGGGTATTGGATGTTAAATTTAAAATCGATACTTAAAAGGACTTTGTTGAATTTCGTAGATGGCCGCTAATAACAACAACAACATGCAAAACGCACCACTTAACATGAACAACCTATCGTTACGGTCTCTCCTCGAGAAAGACAAACTCAATCATACCAACTTTATGGATTGGTTCTGCAATCTTCGGATTGTCCTCAAACAAGAGGATAAAGCGTATGTACTTGAGGACCCCATTCCCGATCAACCGGATGAGCATGATATGGAGGCAATGGCCTCTTACGATAAGTATTGCCACAACTCCCTTCAAGTCTCATGCTTAATGCTTGGGACTATGATACCCGAACTCCAAAAGGATTTCGAGCATCATAGTGCATACGACATGATAACGCAATTGAAGGAGATGTTCCTCCAACAAGCGCGTGTCGAGCGTTTCGAAACGGTTCGGGCGCTACATGCTTGTCGTATGGACGATACCCAATCGGTTTCATCTTATGTACTTAAGATGAAAAGCCTTATCGATCGTGCTAACCGCCTTAACCTAAACATATCTAATGAGTTAGCCACCGATCTTATCCTTAACTCCCTATCAAAAAGGTTTGATCAATTTGTAATTAATTACAATATGAATGGGATGGATAAGAGCATAGGTGAGCTTCACGGTATGCTTAGAATGGCGGAAACTATCATGGGTAAAAGGGCTTTACCCGTGTTAGCAATCGATCAAGGTGGGTCAAAAGGTAACACCTCTAAGCCAAAGGTGGCCAAGAGAAAAGGACCCGCCCATCAAGGCAAAGGGAAAGGGAAGATGGTTACCCCAACCATCAACAAGGCTAAGAAGCAAAAGGTAGCCGAGAAGGCAAACCCCAAAGAAGACCCATGTTTCGGTTGCGGTGAGATGGGTCATTGGAAACGAAACTGTCTGGTCTATCTTAAGGAGTTGAAGGATAAGAGGGATGCAGGGCAAACCTCAGGTAATATATATATGGTATATATAGAGCTTAGTATTACTTCTTCTAATACATGGGTATTAGACACGGGATGTGGAACTCATATTTGCAATTCTTTGCAGGGGTTCAAAAGAAGTGATCATAAGGCGGGAACATCAAGTCTCTATATGGGCAATGGTGCAAAGGTGCATGTTAAAGCTCAAGGAGATTTTATTTTGAAGCTTCCAAGCGGATTGGAACTTATTTTAGAAAATGTTTTGTATGCTCCGGATTTGTGTAGAAACATTATTTCTATTTCTCGCTTAAAACAATGTGGTTACGTTGTTAATTTTATTGATGATGATATTCATGTTTCTAAAGACAATGTATTCTATTTCAAGGCTTCGCCTTCAAATGGAATTTATGAATTGGTTCATGATGACGCATCATCGAGCTCTATATACCATACAAGCACCAAGAAACTCAAAAGGGATTTGAGTGATTCCTATTTATGGCATTGTCGCCTTGGCCATATAAACAAGAACCGAATGCATACACTTCAAAAGAATGGACTTTTGAAATCAAATGAACTAGACTCATTCTACTATACTCTTGGGTTTATAGTGTTTCTAGTTCTCCCGTGTCTTTATATTGCTATATGCATCGATATATATGATTTATAATTTCTGGTTTATCGTTGGGATTTATATGTTCCCTTATATTTCAAAGTCTCTGCTTCTGTCTTCTATAATCATTATCATTCATAGTTAATGCTCTCTTTTATTTGCTGCAATTTATACCCCAATTTCTATTTCGAAGTTTTGTCCTTTCGTTTCTTCTTCTTGCGATTAAGCACCGCTTGTAATGGTCCAGAATTCACAGATATGAATTTCGGAATGAACATTGTTAATGTTCTAGGAAGGAAATTGTGATGGCACAATCTTGACTTGTCAAATTACTAGAATACCTTGGAAAAGGCCGAATCATCAAGAAATATTTTCTTAATATTTTAGAGGTTAAATAGAATACAACAGTCGTATAACATGGCACATGATGATGTTATGATCTGTGAATCATCACGTTCCATTTAGAAACTCAGCATGACTTACTGTAATATAATCACATTGATCAAGTGTCATTATATTATACTAATTCATGCTTCAGTTCCCAACATTACTTCAAAATATTCCTATTTTAAACTTGAATGTTTCAGAATTTAGAAACTAAAATAGTTTCTTTTATGATGTAATACAGATAGCGCGAAGAGGTAAATGATTTCAAATAAGAAAAATTAAGAAAATATCTTCAGAAATATGGAGGATATTTATAATGAAAGATATGATGATATTTTAGAATTTCTAATATCAGAGGATGATGAAGAATATTGTCCGCAGGGGTTTAGAGTCAGGAGCAAGGTATTCATTAATGACTTCAGCAGGTACTGAATCATTTGGATCCTTTCAAGTCAGGTCCAGTCTTTGTAATTTGTCCACAGCCTCCTTCCTACTTTGCTCAATCCGTTTTCCAGTTTCAAAACTTCTCTTTTTCTGCACTTTTCCAGCACACTTCATCATTATAATCCAGCTTTTATCCTTTAAAGTCATTTATAGTTTTCGCTGCTTCATCAGCATTTTTTTTTCTCCATTTTCGGAGTACCAATTCGTAGTTCGGAGTGTTTTTCAGAAACTTCACATTCAAATTAAGTCCAGAAGATAGACGTTATATATACACATATAACTGTTGGCATAAACATCCTGCGAGATTTCAAAATACTGATTGCTAATTCCCAATGATTCGTATGGCAATTCTCATTACAAGATGCGAATGAGTAAATGATGGGGTTTCAATGAATAATTATAATGACTTTTTGGAGAGGCTAAAGTCAAAGGGTAATGAAGTTGTTGGTACATCTGCTAATAATGTGGTGGAATCTAAAAGGTTCCCTGGTAACGATGGTGTATATCTCAAGGTTATAATAAGGTTAGTCTGACTGAAAAGTCAAAGTTGACTTGCTGGAGCTGTGACAAAACTGGCTACTTTGAATAGGAGTCGCAAAGTTATTTTTGCTAATAAATGCCAAAGAATCTGACGCGGATACGTTGTTTAAACTTTTACTTTGGTTTCAAGAGTTTTCCGGGTACATAACTGTGGGTAACATGTGGTTGGATCATCATCTCGATTGCTCATCATTCGAAGTGTCTTCAGAAATTTTTGAAGGTTTGAACACAGATTGTAATCGTTAACATACATTTGATGTTCTAACACAGTTTTGAAGTCAAAATATAGCTTGTGAAAGATGTAAGGATCTAAGAGTGATGATTTTGGTCTTATCTCAAGTTGAATTTTGAGATTTCAAAATCAGAATATGTAATTAAATTTTGAATGAGTATGGTTGTTTTGATTTCTATAAAAGAATGTATATTGTTGTGAAAGTAGGGAGTATAATGGATGATTTGCTGAATCAGATTCAAAGAATGTAACATATTAATTGTGAATTTATATATCTCTCGGGTATTACCTACCCGTTAAAAAAAAATTCACAATTAATATTTTGTACAAATGAATTTTATTACTGTCTTTATGAAAATATATATATGTATATTTTCTTCAGATGTAATATAGATTTAATGAGTTAATGTTAAATTAAACTCATTTGATTTACGGTTGAAACTAGAATTGAATAATCCCTAAAGGCTTTAAAAAGTACATAACTTTTACGCAGTATTTCTTTAATGACATTGAAATTATGAATCAATACTTCGTTATTTGTTGATGTATGATGTTCGGTTCGTGGAATTCTTGTGAATTTCGCAAAGTACGAATGATGTTATCTGAAAAGTTTCGAGTACATCGATGATGAAAGTGTACAATCAAATATATACTTGATTTATTATGAATTGGAATTTGTTGAATTGCGACAGAGATTGTAGTTAACGCTGGTTAAGTTGCGGCCGAAGGACGTACATTATTGCATATTTGTAATATGAATTAACCGAGTAGTTAAGATTCACACACAATAGCTTAGCACGGAAAGATTTATTTCAAAATATATATATATATATATATATATATATATATATATATATATATATATATATATATATATATATATATATATATATATATATATATAATATACATATAATTTCTTCAGAGGGAATGAGTTAATTCTTCATAACTCGTTGATACAATATACACGTTATTGATTCGTAATAATGTCCACAGTGATTCTTGAATTGACGGAGTTTGTGATGTTATCGGTGTTGTTGATTCGGATGTTGGCTGTACTGACGATGCTGGTAGCGCTAACGGTACTGTTGATGCTGTTGGTAAAGAAAGTTTAGCTTGTTAATCACACACCATTTTTGTCAGGGTTTCTACTCTTCCTTCTATCATTTTGATTCGTTTAACTGATTTATGGTTAGGGCTAGATTAGATAATCTCTAAGACTTTAGAGATTACAAAATCGCCGCGGAATGTTTCTCCAATGAAGTTATGAATTAATACTTCGTCAGTTATTGTTGTTGGTACTCCTTGGTATCTATGGTGCGTATGATGTTGATGCTCATGGGACAGATTGTGAAGTTGAGGTTTACGGCGCAGTTGTGGTTGGAGGTGGTAATGGTACTGTTGGCGTTGATGATGGTGGTACTGGTTATGCTGCTGGTGCTGCTGCTGGTGTTTGTAATCTTTGCACCATATTCTCCAAAGCCACTACCCGAGCGCGAAGCTCGTTGACTTCTTCTATTATACCGGGGTGATTGTCGGTTCGGACGAGCGGATAAATATAATCTAGAATTTGATGTAGTATATAATCGTGGCGAGATACTCTGGAAATGAGAGAGAAAATGGTGTTTCGGATTGGTTCGCCGGTAAGTGCTTCAGGTTTTTCGTTAAGAGGGCAATGGGGTGGATGGAAGGGATCACCTTCTTCTTGTCTCCAATGATTGAGGAAGCTACGAACCCATCCCCAATTCATCCAGAATAGATGATGGCTGATTGGTTGATCCATTCCAGTCACACTGCTTTCAGAGCTGGAGTGAGATTCCATTTCGGAATCCGAGTAACTTGAATTAATGATGAATTCCATTTCATACGATTGAATAAGGATTTTTTTCGATATGAAATGATTTTCGGTTATCGGATGGTATTCTAATTACATAGAATATCCATAGATATAGAACAAAAGATTTCGTAGATTACGGAGGAATTTACGGGATATGTCAGGTAAAGTTTAAAGTAACAGATACGATAAGATATGATTTAGCAGATACGCTAAGATATGAATTTTGTCTATACACTACTCATGCAATTAATGTAGCAAGACGTGTCTAAACTAGTAATGATAAGCAGGTAATTTCCTAAGAATGATAAGCAGATGATTTCCGACTAAAAATGATAAGCAAAACTTTTGACATGCAGACACGGTCGAAGTCCAGACTCACTAATGCATCCTAACGACTTATTAGTTAGACACACTAATGCAGACATGGTTCGCTAAGACCACCGCTCTGATACCAACTGAAAGGACCCGTTCATATACATTATAAACGATTCACAATAGTTGATTACATTGCGAGGTATTTGACCTCTATATGATACATTTTACAAACATTGCATTCGTTTTTAAAAGACAAACTTTCTTTACATTGAAAATTGACAGGCATGCATACCATTTTATAATATCCACTATCCAATTATAAATTGATTTAATAATAATCTTTGATGAACTCAATGACTCGAATGCAACGTTCTTCGAAATATGCTATGAAAGACTCCATGTAATATCTTTAAAATGAGCAAATGCACAGCGAAAGATTTCTTTAACACCTGAGAATAAACATGCTTTAAAGTGTCAACCAAAAGGTTGGTGAGTTCATTAGTTTATCATAATCATTTATTTTCATCATTTTAATAGACCACAAGAATTTCATTCCCAGTTCTCATAAATATACGTCCCATGCATAGAGACAAAAATAATCATTCATATGGTGAACACCTGGTAACCGACATTAACTAGATACATATAAGAATATCCCCTATCATTCCGGGATCCTCCTTCGGACATGATATAAATTTCGAAGTACTAAAACATCCGGTACTTTGGATGGGGTTTGTTAGGCCCAATAGATCTATCTTTAGGATTCGCGTCAATTAGGGTGTCTGTTCCCTAATTCTTAGATTACCAGACTTTAATAAAAAGGGGTATATTCGATTTTGATAATTCAACCATAGAATGTAGTTTCAATTACTTGTGTCTATTTCGTCAAACATTTATAAAAGCGCATGTATTCTCAGTCCCAAAAATATAAAGGGTAAAAAGGTAAATGAAACTCACCATACTGTATTTCGTAGTAAAAATACATATAACGTCATTGAACAAGTGCAAGGTTGGCCTCGGATTCACGAACCTAAATTAATTATATATAATTATGTGTTGGTCAATATTTGTCTAACAAATTAGGTTAAGTCATAGTGTACCACAATCCTAATGCTCGAGACTAATATGCAAAAGTCAACAAAAGTAAATTTGACTCAAAATAATTTCCAAAAATCTATACATGATTAATATATATTTTAAATATCGTCGTTTTATATTTTTAAATATTTTTAAAAGATTTATTAGAGTAATAATATAATTTATTTATTAATAAATAAAATTTTATATTAAATTTATGTAATAAAATATACTTTTATATATATATTAAGTAATAAAATTTATAGGGTTCATTTAGTATCATAAAGATAATATGATAGGTATTATTAAAGTAAGTTATTACACGTAGTAAAATATGTTTGTATCACATATTTATTTGATAAAATAATATCTATAATGATAGTAAGTAAAAGTTGTATTATTTTGTAATAATAATTATTATTATAAAAAATATATTATTATAAAAATATCAATATTTATAATTACTAAGATGACATTATGATAAAACGATAATTCTAATTATGATAACTTTAATATTTACGATAATTTTTAATATTATCTTTAAAATAATAATTCTATTTAAAATAATAATAATAATGATATTTTATAGTAACAATGACATTTCTATTAAAATGATAATTTTTGTTAAAATGATAGTTTTAATACTAACGATACTTCTAATAATAATAGTAATGATAAAAATAATAAGAACGATAATTTTACCTAAATCAATATCTTATAATATTTTAATTTCATCATGATACTCTTACGCATTATTTCCTAATCGTTTCGTTTAATAGCTTTTAATCGTCTTTTATATCGTGTTTATAATAATGATAATAATAGTAATCAAAATAATTAGGTGTTACCAATATTTGTTTTAATTACACTTATATTAATAATGATAGTTACTATAACATTATTAACGATAATACTAATAATTATCTTAATGATAATATAGTAATAATAATAATAATAACAATAACAATAACCATTTTTAAATAATGATATATATATATTAATAATGATAATAATAATAATAATACTAATAATAATAATAATAATAATAATAATAATAATAATAATAATAATAATAATAATTGGATAATAATAATAATACTAATTATAACTTTAACGATAATAACGATAGTAATAATAAAAAAAAAATAATTTTTAATGATAAATCCCTTTTATTGATAAAGATAATAATAATGATAATAATAAGATAAAACTAGAACGACGATAAAAAAACGACGATAATAATAATCATTTTTAATAAAAATATCGAAAATTCAATTGATTATAACTTCTAATCCGTTCATCGAAACCATTCGATATCTAAAGGAAAAGTTCTTAATTTTTCGCTAGCTTTCCAAGGACATGCATATGTTATACCTTATCTCAACTGCAAGTGTAACTAATTCAATATTCAACCTAACCTGTCTAAGGGCAATATCAAAAATACAAGCATGCATAATCCTAAATACTCGAGCACTAGTCAGGGATACACTATTAGTATGTAAAAGTTAAATTATGAGTACTCACGTATCAATATTGAGATTCAATATTGCAGGAAAGGTACGTAGACGCAACGGAAATGATAAACACTATATTGACCTCACGAGCATACCCATGAACCATACTCAATCACCTCCATAGCTATAACCCATAATTTCCTTAATCCTATCCTACTCGAAAAACAATTTCGAAATCACTCGGACAGCACTCCGTCGTAATATTTTATGTATACTAATAATATCTTGAAATAATACGGAGTAAATATATATGTACATCGATTGAGAGAGTTTAGAGAAAAATATTTTCAAGTTTGTATGAAATAATGAAACCTATTGAATTCTATTTATAATAGATTTTTGAATTATTAAAGTGAATTATTAAAGTATGAATTATTAAAGTGAATTATTAAAGTATGAATTATTAAAGTGAATTATTAAAGTATGAATTATTAAAGTGAATTATTAAAGTTAAAGTAAAGTAAAAATAAAGTAAAGGTAAAGTTTAAGTATAGTAAAAGTATAAAATTATGTACGTATAATACGCGTATAAATATATATAATATTAATTTAAATTGTTATATATATTTAATAAAATAAAATATAAATATCGTTATCTTTATCATACTAGTTAAGTAATGAGTTGTAAAAAGTGATTCTAGATATTTATAAAAGTTATATACGTTTTAATAATAAAGTTCTTTTTAAATTGAAAACGTTTTTGTACGTTTGAAACTAAATAGATCAATCGAGTCTTTATGAGATTCAATCTTCCACTATCCTTTGTCTAGTTCTCAATGATTGACAATTTATTCTTATTTATAAATCACTTTACCATTTTTCGAATATTGTTAAAATGGAAAGATTTCTCAAATCAACGTGGGCCTTTCAACAGAGACTTGTAATCATAATTCAATATATCTGATAATTCAATCATTTGATCTTATCTTCTAATTCTATTGATAAACTTTTTGAAACAGATACAATCATATAAAGTATTTAATCTAATATTTTGTTTATGTTTCAAGTTATAATATATATACACATATACATATATAATCATATTCGTTTAATGGTTCGTGAATCGTTGGAACTTGGTCGAGGTTGAATGAATGTATGAACATAGTTTAAAATTCTTGCAATTTAACTTAACAAATATTGCTTATCGTGTCGGAAACATATAAAGATTAAAGTTTAAATTTGGTTGGAAATTTCCGGGTTGTCACAGTCTCCGGGTAGGTCTCTTAAAATATTAGGTTGTCTATCCATTTTGTGTTTTTATACTGTAAAATAGTCAAGAGTTAGATTCATAAAAAAAAATACTTATTAATACAAGTAATTTTTACATATATCATAAAGCATAAGCACAGTATATTACATATATTACACCACACGAATACAACTATCTTATTCCGACTCGCTTGTTTCTTCTTCTTCGGTTTTGGTTCGTTTTGCCAAGTTTCTAGGGATATATGATGTTCCTCTAATACGAGCCGTCGTTTTCCACATTGATTTAGAAAAACCTGGTGGTTTAGAGGTTCCCGAGTCATTGTTACAACTTAAGGACTTCGGGGGTTGACGATACATATAAAGTTCTTCGGGGTTGGAATTAGATTTCTCTATTTTTATGCCCTTTCCCTTATTATTTTCTTTTGTCTTTTTAAATTCAGTTGGGGTAATTTCTATAACATCATCGGAATTCTCATCGGAATCCGATTCATCGGAGAATTGGTAATCCTCCCAATATTTTGCTTCCTTGGCGGAAACACCATTGACCATAATTAACCTTGGTCGGTTGGTTGAGGATTTTCTTTTACTTAACCATTTTATTATTTCCCCCACCGGTTCTATTTCTTCATCCGGTTCCGATTCTTCTTCTGGTTCCAATTCTTCTTCCGGTTCCGACTCTTCTTCCGGTTCCTCTTCGGGAACTTGTGAATCAGTCCACGAATCATTCCAATTTACATTTGACTCTTCATTATTATTGGGTGAGTCAATGAGACTTGTTCTAGAGGTAGACATCTATCACATAATATCAAACGCGTTAAGAGATTAATATATCACATAATATTCACATGTTAAAAATATATAGTTTCCAACAAAATTTGTTAAGCAATCATTTTTCAAGTAAACACGGTCGAAGTCCAGACTCACTAATGCATCCTAACAACCTCGATAAGACACACTAATGCAAAATTCTGGTTCTCTAAGACCAACGCTCTGATACCAACTGAAATGTCCCGTTCTTATTGATTAAAAACGTTCCATATTAATTGATTTCGTTGCGAGGTTTTGACCTCTATATGAGACGTTTTTCAAAGACTGCATTCATTTTAAAACAAACCATAACCTTTATTTCATCAATAAAGGTTTAAAAAGCTTTACGTAGATTATCAAATAATGATAATCTAAAATATCCTGTTTACACACGACCATTACATAATGGTTTACAATACAAATATGTTACAACAAAATAAGTTTCTTGAATGCAGTTTTTACACAATATCATACAAGCATGGACTCCAAATCTCGTCCTTATTTAAGTATGCGATAGCGGAAGCTCTTAATAATCACCTGAGAATAAACATGCTTAAAACGTCAACAAAAATGTTGGTGAGTTATAGGTTTAACCTATATATATATATATATATATATATATATATATATATATATATATATATATATATATATATATATATATATATATATATATATCAAATCATAATAATAGACCACAAGATTTCATATTTCAATACACATCCCATACATAGAGATAAAAATCATTCATATGGTGAACACCTGGTAATCGACATTAACAAGATGCATATATAAGAATATCCCCATCATTCCGGGACACCCTTTGGATATGATATAAATTTCGAAGTACTAAAGCATCCGGTACTTTAGATGGGGTTTGTTATGCCCAATAGATCTATCTTTAGGATTCGCGTCAATTAGGGTGTCTGTTCCCTAATTCTTAGATTACCAGACTTAATAAAAAGGGCATATTCGATTTCGATAATTCAACCATAGAATGTAGTTTCACGTACTTGTGTCTATTTTGTAAATCATTTATAAAACCTGCATGTATTCTCATTCCAAAAATATTAGATTTTAAAAGTGGGACTATAACTCACTTTCATAGATTTTTACTTCGTCGGGAAGTAAGACTTGGCCACTGGTTGATTCACGAACCTATAACAATATATACATATATATCAAAGTATGTTCAAAATATATTTACAACACTTTTAATATATTTTGATGTTTTAAGTTTATTAAGTCAGCTGTCCTCGTTAGTAACCTACAACTAGTTGTCCACAGTTAGATGTACAGAAATAAATCGATAAATATTATCTTGAATCAATCCACGACCCAGTGTATACGTATCTCAGTATTGATCACAACTCAAACTATATATATTTTGGAATCAGCCCATGTGATGACCCGGGAATTTCCGACCAAATTTAAACTTGATCTTTATACGACTTCGACACGATAAGCAAAGTCTGTAATGTTGAGTCTCAAAAAAAGTTTGAACTATGTTCATATATATTGACCTTTGACTATTCCCGACGATTCACGAACAATTAATTGTAGTTTGATATGAAACATATATATATATATAATATATATATATATATATATATATATATATATATATATATATATATATATATATATATATATATATATATTATAATATAAGTATATTGTAAATAATATATATATATAGAAATTTATAGTATTTCAGCCCATATAAATAGGTATGTAGTAATATTATTGTGTTATATTAAAAATTATTATTATTATTATTAAGTATTAGCATTATTTTTATTGTTTTATTTTATTTTTATCATTATCATTATTAATAAAATTATTATTTCTATTAAAAACTATTATAAGTATTGTTATTTTATACAACTTATATTATTATCATTAATGTTATTAACTATAATATTAACATGAATATTAACAATTATTATTATCCTTATTATTATCAATTATTATTATTAATATTAATAGAATTTTTATTATTAATATATTCATATTTATTTATAATAAATCATACAGAAAGATACAAATACTGTTATCTATAGAATATTTCCTGTCTTTAATCTAATTATATGTCCAAATCGATTCACCATTCAAACAAAGTTAGTTGAGTGTCGATATCAACTTTTAAATTATATAATTTTTTTTTTGTTTTTGTACCTGATTGCACAATTCTTGTCGACAAGCTTTTGGCTACTTTACTTAAATTATGAATCACTGAATTCTAATATGATATTATAAATGATACAGTGTTTTTAATATAAATATGCTATATATGATTATATGCACACGATCATCATTATCAAACCCACATACCAACTACACATGTTTCTGTTTCTAATTAAACAAACCATCACTACCCTCTTTAAACTCATATTGTTGCTGGTAATTACGGCCGTGAAACAATATCAAGATCAACTATCGACCACCGAGACCATTTCAATCATCCTCCATCAACAACCACGATCACCACCACACCCGTATCAACACCATCCCAACCTTCCACCACCACCTTGTTCTTCTTCCTGTTTTCGCAGTTATAACCACACGCACCACCACCTTAAATCACCACCCAACCAACCGTCACCATACTCACATCGACAACCACTATACTGCTACATCTAAATTGCTGTTCCTAATCGACTTCCAACTCACAAACAAGAAAAAGGAGTGTTAAAATGCACCTATTACTAACTTGTATGTTGTTTCTGCTTGATCAACTTCAACCACCTGCACAATATTTCAAACCACCAATCCAAATGTCACAATTCAAATCACAATTCAAATCTATCTCACAAGTTCACAACAACAAATATAATTGCAGTATTCTCTTTTTCATATTCATTCATATTCATAATATACTAGAATTATAAATTAATCAATTCAAAAGGAAAACCAGGCTACTATTGCATCTGTTGTTCCTCCTGTTCGATGTACACCCTCCCTGCAAAATAATGCTCTGTGTATGTTTGACAAACCATCAAACAGCCACCCTTAAAACACCACGAATATATCCTTTAGTTTACTTCTGTTCTAATATGCAAATTTGCTGCAACCATCTTATTATCCATTTGAATTCGATGAAACCTAAACCCAATTCAAAACAAGTCGAAGTTACTGCCATAACTCTAGTCAATTTCGGGTACCGATCACAACAACCGAACACCATCAAATAACTATCCCTATCACCACTCTTGTTAGATATCAAACACCTACTTGCATCTGTCTATCTCTATATGCCACTCGATAATCACAATCCAAGAAAACCAATTATTACCAGTTATGTTTAATACAATAAAAAAAATACAGAATATATATATATATATAGATGAAGAAATTAAGAAAATATCATTGCACCAATTACCTACTTGATCAATTAATGAACCGATCACATAGTTGATTGATGATGGATGACGAGTGATGAAGATGATTCTGTAAAACTTATGATCCTGGTAACGATTTAAATATGACGATGATTCAAGGTCGAATTGGTTGTTTATGGTTACCGGTGTTCGTGATAATCGATGCTCGAACGATGATGATGATGATGATGATGGTGATGAATCAATAACCTACGGTACCTCGGTGATTGTTGATCGAGTGTTGAATCGAAGAACCCTAAATCGAGAGATGTGTCCTGCCCTTTTAACTTCGATCTGTTTTGGGAAAACATCACCAGACGCCTATTTCTTTTATTAGGTATAAAATTAGTATTGTTATTATTATTATTATTATTATTATTATTATTATTATTATTATTATTATTATTATTATTATTATTATTATTATTATTAGAATAATAGAATTATCATAAATATTAATACTAACTAAATTATTGATATGATTATTAGAACTAGTATCATTAATATTATTATTATCATTGTTAGGAAAATTATCATTTTATTTAAAATAACATTATTATTAAATTTATTATTAAGATTATTATTATCATTACTATATTATTATTATAACAAATAAACACCTTTTTATATGAATAACTATATTTATTACATATACCATATCAATAATAATAATACTAAACACTAATTTTATTTTATTTTATTTTTTGTTATATAAAAGGTTATTAATATTTAATATTAATTAAGTTATATATAAAATATATTTTAATATAAACATATATATAAGTATTAATAATAATACATTATATGATATTTTTGTGAACATGAATATATAATAATTATCATAAATAACATACCTTATACTAAACACTTTAATATCAATCTAATATATATAAAAATATTAAGTAGTTATTCAAATTGTATATATAATACATAAAATTTATTTAATTATTAATATGACATTTAAACTAATTATTTAAACATTATGATATGTCTTAATATATATACCAATGATATAGGTTCGTGAATCCGAGGCCAACCTTATACTTGTTCAATGTCGTTCTATGTATTTTTACTACAAAATACATTAGGTGAGTTTCATTTAATCCCTTTTTACTCATTACATTTTTGGGCTGAGAATACATGCAAATGCTTTATTAACTGTTTTACAATATTTATATGCGTGAGTTTCATTATTCCCTTTTTAAATGCTTTCGCAATATATATTTTTGGGACTGAGAATACATGCGCTGTTTTTATAACTGTTTTACGAAATAGACACAAGTAATTGAAACTACATTATATGGTTGAATGATCGAAATCGAATATGCCCCTTTTTATTAAGTCTGGTAATCTAAGAATTAGGGAACATACACTCTAATTGACGCGAACTCTAAAGATAGATCTATCGGGCCCAACAAGCCCCATCCAAAGTACTGGATGCTTTAGTACTTCGAAATTTATATCATGTCCGAAGGAGGATCCCGGAATGATGGGGATATTCTAATATGCATCTTGTGAATGTCGGTTACCAGGTGTTCAATCCATATGAATGATATTTTTGTCTCTATGCATGGGACGTATGTTTATGAGAATTGGAAATATGAAATCTTGTGGTGTATTAAAATAATGAATTTTATTGTTTTATGATAAACTTATGAACTCACCAACCTTTTGGTTGACACTTGAAAGCATGTTTATTCTCAGGTATGAAAGAAATATTCCGCTGTGCATTTTCTCATTTTAAAGACATTATTTGGAGTCGATCATCGCAATGGAACCAGATGTTGGTGACTTCGTCCAGATGGATTAGGACGGGTCCTTTCATGATGGTGGTGGGAGTTTGCATGACACTGCGTCAGGTGCCTCTTTATACCTACTAGTGTAATGTTCAACTCCGGTAGTGGTGTGATCACTTTGTGCTTAGGGTGACCGTGAAATACCCTTGGAAGCATCGGAGATTATAATAGTGATCGACGGGTGATAGTAATTCGACGGTTGTGAAAGTCGAAGTTTAAGAGCATTGTAATAAATACTTCTTATGAAGTGACGGATGAGCGAATCTTGTTGCTCTTAAGTGATGGATGGGTAAAGATGACCGGTGAGCCGGTGATGTACTTAATCTTCAGTTAGGCCCAAGATTATGATGAATTGTTGATATTGCGGCCGACGCAATTATTGTGTCGGATTGGTCACTCTTCACCATGAGAGTGAGCCATTGTTAATAAAGGTTCGTTGAGTGGAAGGTCGGGTGATCTCGACTGAGATGCACGACTGATTAAGCTGAGTGGCATATGCCTAGTCGTAGAGGCGTATGTGAGACCTTAGTGGAGTTCACTATGCGAACGATTAAGGACTGTTAATAGTAATTATGGTATGAAGGTGCGATGTTATCGCGTGTACATCACTTCAAGCGAATGTGTATGTCGGCTCTGAGAGCCCGTAGTGAATTTGTGGTGATTTGGAGTGGATGACCAGTGATGAGAATGGTCATGTGTTTCGTGGAATGCTAATTCCCCAGGATGTTATCATCTTGGCGGTGAGAATTTGGAGCCACATTTCTAAGTGGGGGATTTTTTACTGCCGCCCAAGGAAGCTCCGGTGGTGTTATAAATAGCGAAGTGTCGGAGTGTACTGTGCTAAGCCTTAATAGGTATTCAGAGTTCCTAACGAGGAAGAGTGACAGGTTGTTGATGTCAACTCGAGATCGTGCATTACGACTGTGAGTTACAATTCCGGAATGTTTTCCGTGAAGATTCTGGTGATGAGGTGAAAGGAAGTGTAAGACTCTTATGTAGGGTGGTCGTGTAGTACCAATGTGCGGTACGAGACCAAATGTGAAGTTTGAGATTTCGGAATGAGAGAGTGAAGCTGTCATTGCGGGTGCTCTCATAGTGGAAATCTAGGTTGTCGTGAACTCGGATAGTATTATTGGGTCGATACGAGTTCGTTATCGCGAAGGATACTGTATTTTCCCAGTCGGGAAACGTAATCGTGGAGATCGTCAGTGGACTATTCCACTTTATGGACGATTGTGAGGTGGAAAGTTTAGACTCCGATTGTCTCACGTAGAGACACACGGATGTTGTTTGGTTGTGAAAGTGTGTACCCCAGTGATGTGACCCGTAGGTTGCATTAGAATGTCAAGGCCATCCTTAATGGACGGTCTAGGCAGGAGGATTCACCCGGCGTTGGTGAATATTTTGTGGGTCGTGTGGCGAATTGCGAATTTGTTGTGAAAATAATTTGTTGTTGATAGGATTCTAGTACACGAATAGTTTTCATGCTAGTACTAGGGGGCCCTCTTGTGTGATCGTGTAGTAGGGTTTGGAGGAGAAACCATGTGTCGAGTGTTGATGTATTGTTTAGCACGTGGTGTATTATTATCATCCTGGATTAATCCAGCGATGGATGGTCGTGTGCGGATCGATTGATGGGAAAGTGGTGTTCCTAAACGGATTATTTTGGGGTACCAAGATTTATTCGTTGAAGGAATAACCCAGTTGTGGAGACGGGGGAAGTTGGTTCTTGAAATAGAGAACATACATGAATAACCGGTCGAGTGGTGCGTTTATGAAACGATGAAGTACTGAGTTTTGACGCGGAATGAATCCTTCTCGATTTGGATTAATGCAAGACTTGGTTCACGGCGTAGTAGACCTAGTAGATCGCGTTGGGTGATATGGTTATGGATGTAGCTTGTTGTGAGTTGTAGCCGAGAGAACTTAAAGGAATATATGGTGTTTTCCGTATTTCCTAATTGGGCATTTTGGACGTTGAGCGTATGAGATGCCGCTGGTTGCGGTAATGCATGCTAGCAATTGTTAGCTTGTGGTGAGATATTCGGGTTAATGGAAATTATATGAACATCGAGTTTGGATGTGTGTCGGAGGACCATAGTGTGAGTTTTCGGTGGGTTAAGTGACGGAGATCACGGGGACGTGATCCAGTTTAAGTGGGAGAGAGTTGTAAGATCCTGAATTTTGTGCATCAGAAAATGTTCCTGAAAGTGTCAGAAAATGTGTGCACCAGAAAGCGCCACAAAAGGTCTACCTAACACTTATGCATTTTCAGAATTTACATCAGAATCAGGATTAGTCAGAATCAGTCCCTGAACTTCAAAATCGGTTTAAACCCTTGTGCGCGCCGCGCACATTCAAGGGTGCGCGCCGCGCACCCTACCTGAGACAGTTTTTCTGTCCTTTCTATTTTTGAGTTAAATGAGGGGCTTTTTGGTCTTTTCACTTGAGGACGGATCTGTTGTAGTGACCCGAACTTTTCCATGTTTATATATATTAATTGAGATTGATATTTACATGATTAAATGTTTCCAACATGTTAAGCAATCAAACTTGTTAAGACTTGATTAATTGAAATATGTTTCATATAGACAATTGGCCACCCAAGTTGACCGGTGATTCACGAACGCTAAAACTTGTAAAAACTATATGATGACATATATATGGATATATATATATAGTTAACATGATACTATGATAAGTAAACATATCATTAAGTATATTAACAATGAACTACATATGTAAAAACAAGACTACTAACTTAATGATTTTTAAACGAGACATATATGTAACGATTATCGTTGTAAAGACATTTAATGTATATATATCATATTAAGAGATATTCATACATGATAATATCATGATAATATAATAATTTAAAATCTCATTTGATATTATAAACATTGGGTTAACAACATTTAACAAGATCGTTAACCTAAAGGTTTCAAAACAACACTTACATGTAACGACTAACGATGATTTAACGACTCAGTTAAAATGTATATACATGTAGTGTTTTAATATGTATTTATACACTTTTGAAAGACTTCAATACACTTATCAAAATACTTCTACTTAACAAAAATGCTTACAATTACATCCTCGTTCACTTTCATCAACAATTCTACTCGTATGCAACCGTATTCGTACTCGTACAATACACAGCTTTTAGATGTATGTACTATTGGTATATACACTCCAATGATCAGCTCTTAGCAGCCCATGTGAGTCACCTAACACATGTGGGAACCATCATTTGGCAACTAGCATGAAATATCTCATAAGATTACAAAAATATGAGTAATCATTCATGACTTATTTACATGAAAACAAAATTACATATCCTTTATATCTAATCCATACACCAACGACCAAAAACACCTACAAACACTTTCATTCTTCAATTTTCTTCATCTAATTGAACTCTCTCAAGTTCTATCTTCAAGTTCTAAGTGTTCTTCATAAATTCCAAAAGTTCTAGTTTCATAAAATCAAGAATACTTTCAAGTTTGCTAGCTCACTTCCAATCTTGTAAGGTGATCATCCAACCTCAAGAAATCTTTGTTTCTTACAGTAGGTTATCATTCTAATACAAGGTAATAATCATATTCAAACTTTGGTTCAATTTCTATAACTATAACAATCTTATTTCAAGTGATGATCTTACTTGAACTTGTTTTCGTGTCATGATTCTGCTTCAAGAACTTCGAGCCATCCAAGGATCCGTTGAAGCTAGATCCATTTTTCTCTTTTCCAGTAGGTTTATCCAAGGAACATAAGGTAGTAATGATGTTCATAACATCATTCGATTCATACATATAAAGCTATCTTATTCGAAGGTTTAAACTTGTAATCACTAGAACATAGTTTAGTTAATTCTAAACTTGTTCGCAAACAAAAGTTAATCCTTCTAACTTAACTTTTAAAATCAACTAAACACATGTTCTATATCTATATGATATGCTAACTTAATGATTTAAAACCTGGAAACACGAAAAACACAGTAAAACCGGATTTACGCCGTCGTAGTAACAACGCGGGCTGTTTTGGGTTAGTTAATTAAAAACTATGATAAACTTTGATTTAAAAGTTTTTATTCTGAGACTATATGAAACATGAAACTATGAACATGAAACTATATCCAAAAATTATGGTTAAACTCAAAGTGGAAGTATGTTTTCTAAAATGGTCATCTAGACGTCGTTCTTTCGACTGAAATGACTACCTTTACAAAAATGACTTGTAACTTATTTTTCTGACTATAAACCTATAATTTTTCTATTTAGATTCATAAAATAGAGTTCAATATGAAACCATAGCAATTTAATTCACTCAAAACGGATTTAAAATGAAGAAGTTATGGGTAAAACAAGATTGGATAATTTTTCTCATTTTAGCTACGTGAAAATTGGTAACAAATCTATTCCAACCATAACTTAATCAACTTGTATTGTATATTATGTAATCTTGAGATACCATAGACACGTATACAATGTTTCGACCTATCATGTCGACACATCTATATATATTTTGGAACAACCATAGACACTCTATATGTGAATGTTGGAGTTAGCTATACAGGGTTGAGGTTGATTCCAAAATATATATAGTTTGAGTTGTGATCAATACTGAGATACGTATACACTGGGTCGTGGATTGATTCAAGATAATATTTATCGATTTATTTCTGTACATCTAACTGTGGACAACTAGTTGTAGGTTACTAACGAGGACAGCTGACTTAATAAACTTAAAACATCAAAATATATTAAAAGTGTTGTAAATATATTTTGAACATACTTTGATATATATGTATATATTGTTATAGGTTCGTGAATCAACCAGTGGCCAAGTCTTACTTCCCGACGAAGTAAAAATCTGTGAAAGTGAGTTATAGTCCCACTTTTAAAATCTAATATTTTTGGGATGAGAATACATGCAGGTTTTATAAATGATTTACAAAATAGACACAAGTACGTGAAACTACATTCTATGGTTGAATTATCGAAATCGAATATGCCCCTTTTTATTAAGTCTGGTAATCTAAGAATTAGGGAACAGACACCCTAATTGACGCGAATCCTAAAGATAGATCTATTGGGCCTAACAAACCCCATCCAAAGTACCGGATGCTTTAGTACTTCGAAATTTATATCATATCCGAAGGGTGTCCCGGAATGATGGGGATATTCTTATATATGCATCTTGTTATTGTCGGTTACCAGGTGTTCACCATATGAATGATTTTTATCTCTATGTATGGGATGTGTATTGAAATATGAAATCTTGTGGTCTATTGTTACGATTTGATATATATAGGTTAAACCTATAACTCACCAACATTTTTGTTGACGTTTTAAGCATGTTTATTCTCAGGTGATTATTAAGAGCTTCCGCTGTCGCATACTTAAATAAGGACAAGATTTGGAGTCCATGCTTGTATGATATTGTGTAAAAACTGCATTCAAGGAACTTATTTTGTTGTAACATATTTGTATTGTAAACCATTATGTAATGGTCGTGTGTAAACAGGATATTTTAGATTATCATTATTTGATAATCTACGTAAAGCTTTTTAAACCTTTATTGATGAAATAAAGGTTATGGTTTGTTTAAAAATGAATGCAGTCTTTGAAAAACGTCTCATATAGAGGTCAAAACCTCGCAACGAAATCAATTAATATGGAACGTTTTTAATCAATAAGAACGGGACATTTCAGTTGGTATCCGAGCGTTGGTCTTAGAGAACCAGAAAATTTGCATTAGTGTGTCTTATCGAGTTTGTTAGGATGCATTAGTGAGTCTGGACTTCGACCTTGTTTTCTTTAAAAATGATTGCTTAACATTTTTGTTGGAAACTATATATTTTTAACATATGAATATTATGTGATATATTAATCTCTTAACGTGTTTGATATTATGTGATAGATGTCTACCTCTAGAACAAGTCCCATTGACTCACCTAATAATAATGAAGAGTCAAATGTAAATTGGAATGATTTGTGGACTGATTCACAAGTTCCCGAAGAGGAACCGGAAGAAGAGTCGGAACCGGAAGAAGAATCGGAACCAGAAGAAGAATCGGAACCGGATGAAGAAATAGAACCGGTGGGGGAAATAATAAAACGGTTAAGTAAAAGAAAATCCTCAACCAACCGACCAAAGTTAATTATGGTCAATGGTGTTTCCGCCAAGGAAGCAAAATATTGGGAGGATTACCAATTCTCCGATGAATCGGATTCCGACGAGAATTCCGATGATGTTATAGAAATTACCCCAACTGAATTTAAAAAGGCAAAAGAAAATAATAAGGGAAAGGGCATAAAAATAGAGAAATCTAATTCCAACCCCGATGAACTTTATATGTATCGTCAACCCCCGAAGTCCTTAAGTTGTAACAATGACCCGGGAACCTCTAAACCACCAGGTTTTTCTAAACCAATGTGGACAACGACGGCTTGTATTAGGGGAACATCATATATCCCTAGAAACTTAGCAAAACGAACCAAAACCGAAGAAGAAGAAACGAGCGAGTCGGAATAAGATAGTTGTATTCGTGTGGTGTAATATATGGAATATAGTGTTCTTATGCTTTATGATATATGTAAAAATTGCTTGTATTAATAAGTATTTTTTTATGAATCTAACTCTTGTCTATTTTACAGTTTAAAAACACAAAATGGATAGACAACCCAATATTTTAAGAGACCTACCCGGAGACATGATTGATGAAATCTTGTCTAGAGTCGGCCAGAATTCTTCGGCACAACTATTTAAGGCGAGATCAGTTTGTAAGACATTCGAAGAACGTTCCAAGAATGTCTTGGTTTATAAGAGACTTTCGTTTGAAAGATGGGGGATATCACATTGGGAAACCCATAAGTTACGATGTGTTTACTTTGACGCATATATTGCGGGGAACCCAAATGCTATTTTACGCAACGGGTTAAGAAATTATTTTGACTCAATATATCCGAATATTGGACTTCGTGATTTAGAAAAAGCGGCTAACATGCAACATAAAGAAGCATGTTATACTTACGGATTAGTAATGTTCGCTTCTCACCAAAGTGAGAACAAGAACATCGGACTACAACTATTAAACAAAACGTTCCCACAAGTGACGGAGTCGGTAATTGGGGTAAGAAATGAGGTTTTTAGATTGTTACGGGACTGTTGGACATTAAGTAACCCTCGTCCCTTTGACGACGTTACAACACGCTGTCTTATCAACGGCCATAACGGTTATGTTCCACAAGACCAAGGATGGGAAGTAATCCTAGTAAAACCAGAATGCATGACTTGTTTCTGGACGTATGAATTACGTGTCTTTATTGCCTTTGCTGAACGACTTGTGTACTAGCTAGAATTGTCTTCACAACTATCTTGTATCAAAGTTATTGTGTGCTATATTTCATGCTTTATGTAAAATAAGCGGTATTGTAAGTTTGTAAAATATTGTATAAAAGTTTGAACGCGAAATATTATTATAATCAGTTTTTCATATAGAATTGTAGTAGTTGAATTGTATATTAGCTGCTAAGTATGAACTTAACGGGTAGGTACTACCCGAATTTAAACTTATAAAACGCTAATATGAAGAAAAAGCTTTTATAAATGAGTTCATATTATGCTACGAAATACTATTAACTACTCTTAATATTCTGTATGATTAACTTGTTCCATTTAACTATTTTGAAGGAAATGGCACCGACTACTCGACACACCGTGAATATGAATGAAGAGGAATTCCGTACTTTTCTAGCTTCAAACATAGCCGCAGTACAGGCTGCGCTACATACCAACAATAACCTTGGATCTAGCAGTACAGGAAATCGTGTAGGATGCACCTACAAAGAATTCACTGCCTGCAAACCTTTGGAATTTGATGGAACCGAAGGACCGATCGGATTGAAACGGTGGACCGAGAAGGTTGAATCGGTGTTTGCCATAAGTAAGTGTACTGAAGAGGACAAAGTGAAGTACGCTACGCATACCTTCACATGTTCTGCGTTAACATGGTGGAATACCTATCTAGAGCAAGTGGGACAAGATGATGCGTACGCACTACCGTGGTCAGCATTCAAGCACTTGATGAACGAGAAGTACCGTCCCAGAACCGAGGTCAATAAGCTCAAGACAGAACTTAGAGGGTTACGAACCCAAGGATTTGATATTACCACGTACGAAAGACGATTCACAGAATTGTGCCTATTGTGTCCGGGAGCATTCGAAGATGAGGAAGAGAAGATTGACGCGTTTGTGAAAGGATTACCGGAAAGAATCCAAGAAGATATAAGTTCACACGAGCCCGCCTCCATACAACAGGCATGTAGAATGGCTCACAAACTAGTGAACCAGATTGAAGAAAGAATTAAAGAACAGACTGCTGAAGAGGCCAATGTGAAGCAAGTCAAAAGAAAGTGGGAGGAAAACGGTGATAAGAATCACCAATACAACAACAACAGCAATTACAACAATAATCGCAACAATTATCCCAACAATCGCAACATCAATCGCAACTACAACAAACGGCCCAACAACAACAACAACAACAACAGCAACTACAACAATCATCCCAACAACAATAATAACCGCAACAACAACAACAATCTGAAGCAACTATGCCAAAGGTGTGAAAAGAATCACTCGGGGTTCTGCACCAAATTTTGCAACAAGTGTAAAAGAAATGGTCATAGCGCGGCGAAGTGTGAGGTCTACGGACCAGGGGTTAATAGAACGAAAGGAACAAATGGTGTCGGAACGAGTAATGGCGGAGCAAGTAGTGTCGGAGCAAGTTATGCCAATGTAGTTTGTTATAAATGTGGAAAACCAGGCCACATTATTAGAAATTGCCCGAACCAGGAGAACACGAATGGACAAGGCCGTGGAAGAGTTTTCAATATTAATGCGGTAGAGGCACAGGAAGACCCGGAGCTTGTTACGGGTACGTTTCTTATTGACAATAAATCTGCTTACGTTTTATTTGATTCGGGTGAGGATAGAAGCTATATGAGTAGAGATTTTTGTGCTAAATTAAGTTGTCCATTGACGCCTTTGGATAGTAAATTTTTACTCGAATTAGCAAATGGTAAATTAATTTCAGCAGATAATATATGTCGGAATCGAGAAATTAAACTGGTTAGCGAAACATTTAAGATTGATTTGATACCAGTAGAGTTAGGGAGTTTTGATGTGATAATCGGTATGGACTGGTTGAAAGAAGTGAAAGCGGAGATCGTTTGTTACAAAAATGCAATTCGCATTATACGAGAAAAAGGAAAACCCTTAATGGTGTACGGAGAAAAGGGCAACACGAAGCTACATCTTATTAGTAATTTGAAGGCACAAAAACTAATAAGAAAAGGTTGCTATGCTGTTCTAGCACACGTCGAGAAAGTACAAACTGAAGAAAAGAGCATCAATGATGTTCCCATTGCAAAAGAATTTCCCGATGTATTTCCGAAAGAATTACCGGGATTACCCCCACATCGATCCGTTGAATTTCAAATAGATCTTGTACCAGGAGCTGCACCAATAGCTCGTGCTCCTTACAGACTCGCACCCAGCGAGATGAAAGAACTGCAAAGCCAATTACAAGAACTTTTAGAGCGTGGTTTCATTCGACCAAGCACATCACCGTGGGGAGCTCCTGTTTTGTTTGTCAAGAAGAAAGATGGTACATTCAGGTTGTGTATCGACTACCGAGAGTTGAACAAACTTACCATCAAGAACCGCTACCCACTACCGAGAATCGACGACTTATTTGATCAACTACAAGGCTCGTCTGTTTATTCAAAGATTGACTTACGTTCCGGGTATCATCAAATGCGGGTGAAAGAAGATGATATTCCAAAGACTGCTTTCAGAACACGTTACGGTCATTACGAGTTTATGGTCATGCCGTTTGGTTTAACTAATGCACCAGCTGTGTTCATGGACCTTATGAACCGAGTGTGTGGACCATACCTTGACAAAATTGTCATTGTTTTCATTGATGACATACTTATTTACTCAAAGAATGACCAAGAACACGGTGAACATTTGAGAAAGGTGTTAGAAGTATTAAGGAAGGAAGAATTGTACGCTAAGTTTTCAAAGTGTGCATTTTGGTTGGAAGAAGTTCAATTCCTCAGTCACATAGTGAACAAAGAAGGTATTAAGGTGGATCCGGCAAAGATAGAAACTGTTGAAAAGTGGGAAACCCCGAAAACTCCGAAACACATACGCCAGTTTTTAGGACTAGCTGGTTACTACAGAAGGTTCATCCAAGACTTTTCCAGAATAGCAAAACCCTTGACTGCATTAACGCATAAAGGGAAGAAATTTAAATGGAATGATGAACAAGAGAAAGCGTTTCAGTTATTGAAGAAAAAGCTAACTACGGCACCTATATTGTCATTGCCTGAAGGGAATGATGATTTTGTGATTTATTGTGACGCATCAAAGCAAGGTCTCGGTTGTGTATTAATGCAACGAACAAAGGTGATTGCTTATGCGTCTAGACAATTGAAGATTCACGAACAAAATTATACGACGCATGATTTGGAATTAGGCGCGGTTGTTTTTGCATTAAAGACTTGGAGGCACTACTTATATGGGGTCAAAAGTATTATATATACCGACCACAAAAGTCTTCAACACATATTTAATCAGAAACAACTGAATATGAGGCAGCGTAGGTGGATTGAATTATTGAATGATTACGATTTTGAGATTCGTTACCACCCGGGGAAGGCAAATGTGGTAGCCGATGCCTTGAGCAGGAAGGATAGAGAACCCATTCGAGTAAAATCTATGAATATAATGATTCATAATAACATTACTACTCAAATAAAGGAGGCGCAACAAGGAGTTTTAAAAGAGGGAAATTTAAAGGATGAAATACCCAAAGGATCGGAGAAGCATCTTAATATTCGGGAAGACGGAACCCGGTATAGGGCTGAAAGGATTTGGGTACCAAAATTTGGAGATATGAGAGAAATGGTACTTAGAGAAGCTCATAAAACCAGATACTCAATACATCCTGGAACGGGGAAGATGTACAAGGATCTCAAGAAACATTTTTGGTGGCCGGGTATGAAAGCCGATGTTGCTAAATACGTAGGAGAATGTTTGACGTGTTCTAAGGTCAAAGCTGAGCATCAGAAACCATCAGGTCTACTTCAACAACCCGAAATCCCGGAATGGAAATGGGAAAACATTACCATGGATTTCATCACTAAATTGCCAAGGACTGCAAGTGGTTTTGATACTATTTGGGTAATAGTTGATCGTCTCACCAAATCAGCACACTTCCTACCAATAAGAGAAGATGACAAGATGGAGAAGTTAGCACGACTGTATTTGAAGGAAGTCGTCTCCAGACATGGAATACCAATCTCTATTATCTCTGATAGGGATGGCAGATTTATTTCAAGATTCTGGCAGACATTACAGCAAGCATTAGGAACTCGTCTAGACATGAGTACTGCCTATCATCCACAAACTGATGGGCAGAGCGAAAGGACAATACAAACGCTTGAAGACATGCTACGAGCATGTGTTATTGATTTCGGAAACAGTTGGGATCGACATCTACCGTTAGCAGAATTTTCCTACAACAACAGCTACCATTCAAGCATTGAGATGGCGCCGTTTGAAGCACTTTATGGTAGAAAGTGCAGGTCTCCGATTTGTTGGAGTGAAGTGGGGGATAGACAGATTACGGGTCCGGAGATTATACAAGAAACTACCGAGAAGATCATCCAAATTCAATAACGGTTGAAAATCGCCCAAAGTCGACAAAAGAGCTACGCTGACATTAAAAGAAAAGATATAGAATTTGAAATTGGAGAAATGGTCATGCTTAAAGTTGCACCTTGGAAAGGCGTTGTTCGATTTGGTAAACGAGGGAAATTAAATCCAAGGTATATTGGACCATTCAAGATTATTGATCGTGTCGGACCAGTAGCTTACCGACTTGAGTTACCTCAACAACTCGCGGCTGTACATAACACTTTCCACGTCTCGAATTTGAAGAAATGTTTTGCTAAAGAAGATCTCACTATTCCGTTAGATGAAATCCAAATCAACGAAAAACTTCAATTCATCGAAGAACCCGTCGAAATAATGGATCGTGAGGTTAAAAGACTTAAGCAAAAAAAGATACCAATTGTTAAGGTTCGATGGAATGCTCGTATAGGACCCGAGTTCACCTGGGAGCGTGAAGATCAGATGAAGAAGAAATACCCGCATCTATTTCCAGAAGATTCGTCAACACCTTCAACAGCTTAAAATTTCGGGACGAAATTTATTTAACGGGTAGGTACTGTAGTGACCCGAACTTTTCCATGTTTATATATATTAATTGAGATTGATATTTACATGATTAAATGTTTCCAACATGTTAAGCAATCAAACTTGTTAAGACTTGATTAATTGAAATATGTTTCATATAGACAATTGGCCACCCAAGTTGACCGGTGATTCACGAACGCTAAAACTTGTAAAAACTATATGATGACATATATATGGATATATATATATAGTTAACATGATACTATGATAAGTAAACATATCATTAAGTATATTAACAATGAACTACATATGTAAAAACAAGACTACTAACTTAATGATTTTTAAACGAGACATATATGTAACGATTATCGTTGTAAAGACATTTAATGTATATATATCATATTAAGAGATATTCATACATGATAATATCATGATAATATAATAATTTAAAATCTCATTTGATATTATAAACATTGGGTTAACAACATTTAACAAGATCGTTAACCTAAAGGTTTCAAAACAACACTTACATGTAACGACTAACGATGATTTAACGACTCAGTTAAAATGTATATACATGTAGTGTTTTAATATGTATTTATACACTTTTGAAAGACTTCAATACACTTATCAAAATACTTCTACTTAACAAAAATGCTTACAATTACATCCTCGTTCACTTTCATCAACAATTCTACTCGTATGCAACCGTATTCGTACTCGTACAATACACAGCTTTTAGATGTATGTACTATTGGTATATACACTCCAATGATCAGCTCTTAGCAGCCCATGTGAGTCACCTAACACATGTGGGAACCATCATTTGGCAACTAGCATGAAATATCTCATAAGATTACAAAAATATGAGTAATCATTCATGACTTATTTACATGAAAACAAAATTACATATCCTTTATATCTAATCCATACACCAACGACCAAAAACACCTACAAACACTTTCATTCTTCAATTTTCTTCATCTAATTGAACTCTCTCAAGTTCTATCTTCAAGTTCTAAGTGTTCTTCATAAATTCCAAAAGTTCTAGTTTCATAAAATCAAGAATACTTTCAAGTTTGCTAGCTCACTTCCAATCTTGTAAGGTGATCATCCAACCTCAAGAAATCTTTGTTTCTTACAGTAGGTTATCATTCTAATACAAGGTAATAATCATATTCAAACTTTGGTTCAATTTCTATAACTATAACAATCTTATTTCAAGTGATGATCTTACTTGAACTTGTTTTCGTGTCATGATTCTGCTTCAAGAACTTCGAGCCATCCAAGGATCCGTTGAAGCTAGATCCATTTTTCTCTTTTCCAGTAGGTTTATCCAAGGAACATAAGGTAGTAATGATGTTCATAACATCATTCGATTCATACATATAAAGCTATCTTATTCGAAGGTTTAAACTTGTAATCACTAGAACATAGTTTAGTTAATTCTAAACTTGTTCGCAAACAAAAGTTAATCCTTCTAACTTAACTTTTAAAATCAACTAAACACATGTTCTATATCTATATGATATGCTAACTTAATGATTTAAAACCTGGAAACACGAAAAACACAGTAAAACCGGATTTACGCCGTCGTAGTAACAACGCGGGCTGTTTTGGGTTAGTTAATTAAAAACTATGATAAACTTTGATTTAAAAGTTTTTATTCTGAGACTATATGAAACATGAAACTATGAACATGAAACTATATCCAAAAATTATGGTTAAACTCAAAGTGGAAGTATGTTTTCTAAAATGGTCATCTAGACGTCGTTCTTTCGACTGAAATGACTACCTTTACAAAAATGACTTGTAACTTATTTTTCTGACTATAAACCTATAATTTTTCTATTTAGATTCATAAAATAGAGTTCAATATGAAACCATAGCAATTTAATTCACTCAAAACGGATTTAAAATGAAGAAGTTATGGGTAAAACAAGATTGGATAATTTTTCTCATTTTAGCTACGTGAAAATTGGTAACAAATCTATTCCAACCATAACTTAATCAACTTGTATTGTATATTATGTAATCTTGAGATACCATAGACACGTATACAATGTTTCGACCTATCATGTCGACACATCTATATATATTTTGGAACAACCATAGACACTCTATATGTGAATGTTGGAGTTAGCTATACAGGGTTGAGGTTGATTCCAAAATATATATAGTTTGAGTTGTGATCAATACTGAGATACGTATACACTGGGTCGTGGATTGATTCAAGATAATATTTATCGATTTATTTCTGTACATCTAACTGTGGACAACTAGTTGTAGGTTACTAACGAGGACAGCTGACTTAATAAACTTAAAACATCAAAATATATTAAAAGTGTTGTAAATATATTTTGAACATACTTTGATATATATGTATATATTGTTATAGGTTCGTGAATCAACCAGTGGCCAAGTCTTACTTCCCGACGAAGTAAAAATCTGTGAAAGTGAGTTATAGTCCCACTTTTAAAATCTAATATTTTTGGGATGAGAATACATGCAGGTTTTATAAATGATTTACAAAATAGACACAAGTACGTGAAACTACATTCTATGGTTGAATTATCGAAATCGAATATGCCCCTTTTTATTAAGTCTGGTAATCTAAGAATTAGGGAACAGACACCCTAATTGACGCGAATCCTAAAGATAGATCTATTGGGCCTAACAAACCCCATCCAAAGTACCGGATGCTTTAGTACTTCGAAATTTATATCATATCCGAAGGGTGTCCCGGAATGATGGGGATATTCTTATATATGCATCTTGTTATTGTCGGTTACCAGGTGTTCACCATATGAATGATTTTTATCTCTATGTATGGGATGTGTATTGAAATATGAAATCTTGTGGTCTATTGTTACGATTTGATATATATAGGTTAAACCTATAACTCACCAACATTTTTGTTGACGTTTTAAGCATGTTTATTCTCAGGTGATTATTAAGAGCTTCCGCTGTCGCATACTTAAATAAGGACAAGATTTGGAGTCCATGCTTGTATGATATTGTGTAAAAACTGCATTCAAGGAACTTATTTTGTTGTAACATATTTGTATTGTAAACCATTATGTAATGGTCGTGTGTAAACAGGATATTTTAGATTATCATTATTTGATAATCTACGTAAAGCTTTTTAAACCTTTATTGATGAAATAAAGGTTATGGTTTGTTTAAAAATGAATGCAGTCTTTGAAAAACGTCTCATATAGAGGTCAAAACCTCGCAACGAAATCAATTAATATGGAACGTTTTTAATCAATAAGAACGGGACATTTCATCTGTGGACATATTGGCAGTATTAGATCCACTTTTGGATCACTTTCCCATCCACAAACACTCTCATCTATCTTAGAGAGAGAGAGAGAATTCTAGAGAGAGATTTGGGGTTTTGGAGATGAAGAAGCTTGAATCGATCAAAAGCTCAGGTGTTATCGTTGTTCATCTCGTTCTTGGCTACGTTTTGGTAGTGTTGGTAAGCCCTAACTCCGAATTTAATTGTAAGATTCTTGTTTATGTTTAGGGTTTGAGCTTGTAAGGGTTCTAAACCCCATTTCTCATGAAATTGGGGGTTTTGTTGTATTGCTAGTGTAAGTGAACCCAATTATTGTGGGTTTAGGGTTAGATGACAAATTTGAAAGTATTTGTCATTGGTTTGGGTGTTAATCACTAGATTGTATATGTATTGGTGACTTAGATGTTCATAAGAACATGTTAGTTGGTTAAAATGAGTGTTAACCTTGATTTGGAGTCAAACTAAGATATGAGGTCAAGATTTTATGAACCAAGTATATAAATATTTGATTTAGGTGTTAATTGGTGTTTTGAAATTATAATCACTAGTCATTAGTGATTTTGGGCGTTTTCGGGACTTATGTCAAAACGGGTGAAATGAGATGGGTCAAATTTGGTAATGACCTTAATTTTGGATTAATTGGTTAATAAGCAATTTTATTAAGACCTATATTGGCTTAAATGGTGTCAAGTATAATTTTGGTTAAATTGTACTTGTTTGAATGGGTCGGAATTACCACCCGTAGTGGTAATTGGTGAAGTCCATTTTAGGTGACTAAATGGGCGGGTCGTTGTGTTAGATAGAAACACTCGGTTAAGGGTGTTGGCGTCGAATTCTCTTGTAGAGAATGTATGTTGATTGTGTGTATATCTATATGCGTATTATAGGTAAAGCTTGCTCGTTTGCGTTTGGATGTGAATTACATACATGACTTGTGCGGGCAATCCAAGGTGAGTGGAATAATTATATGCATATGTATATAATGTATTTATTTGTATGCTATGGTATGAACCAAAGAGCCGGTAGTGCCATAGTATGTGCGGGCATGCTATGATGTAAACCAAAGAGCCGGTAGCGTCATAGTACGTGTGTTGTAGTGTGAACCAAAGAGCCGGTAGCACTATAGCATGATTTGTTAGGGTGTGAATCAAAGAGCCGGTAGCACCTTAGCGTTGTTAGAGTGTGAACCAAAGAGCCGGTAGCACTCTAGCGTGAGTATGACTCGAGTTGTGATGTGAACCAAAGAGCCGGTAGCATCATGACAAATGCGTATGGTGTGAACCAAAGAGCCGGTAGCACCATGACGCGAGAATGGTTAACCATATTGTGTGTGTTGTTTATTTAGCATTTAATATTGTGATGAATATATGCTATTTGTTATGCTAGCTTACGGTATGGGAGATTATTAGCTTTATACTTGCGATGGTATGCTAATTAGATTGCTAGCATGTATGCGGTATTTGTGTAAGTGTTTGCAAGTAAGTAGATTATATATGTATCTGTATAATTATTGCATTCACTAAGCTTTATGCTTACCCCTCTCGTTGTTTACCTTTTTCAGGTATTTTGTTATGAGGCTAGCTAGTTGTTAGACTAGTTGCGTAGGAGTGTTTGGGCTCAATGGGGTAGCTTTTGGATATGCGGACGCGGATTGGGGATTTGGTAGTCCCCGGGATTATGCTCTTGGTATCGGGTTGGGTTATAGAGTCCTAACTCGTCTAAGTGTAAATTGGGATTGAAACTTGTATTTTGTACGAAAGTCGTAAAACGGCCGACGTGGGCCCGGTGTCGTAAAACTCGTTTTATTATTGGAACGCGTTAGTCTTGTTTATTATAATGTGTTGTGAAAAGCGTTTCGTCTAAAAGTGTCGGGAAGTGGGAGATCTTTAATCAAAATTTGGAAAATCCGGACAGAGGCTGTCAGGCCTTGTGCGCGCCGCGCACCTAAATGGTTGCGCGCCGCGCACCCTTCTGAAATAAAAAAAAAAAATCTTTTGCTGCGTATTCGATTGGATAACGGGTTGAGTCGTTACATATAACTCGTTAGTTTATGTGTGAATGTATATGTATACGTATAGATACAAATATATATATATATATATATATATATATATATATATATATATATATATATATATATATATATATATATATATATATATATATATATATATATATATATATATATACTTGAGAATGCATGCTTGTGGAAGTTTATACATGGGTTTTTATGGTGCTAAGTCATGTGAGACGTAAATGTGAAGTTTAGACATATGTAGGAAGCGAGGACGGGGCGTACAAGCCAAATATTTAATCGTTAAATTTTGTTGTCGAGAAAACGATCAGGCACAGGCCTTTGCCGCGCCGCAGAAGTCCTGGTCGCGCCACGGTATTCAACTGAAATCAAGGTCAGGAGGCCTGTTAAACAGGTCGAAATATCTTTGTATTATCGCGCCGCGATGACCTCAGCCGCGCCGCGGCATCTCAAGCAAAACGAAGTCAGGAAGCATGCTAAGGAGGGTCAGTTTTTCCTTTATGTGTCGCGCCGCGACAAATGGCGCCGCGCCGCGGCAGTTCTGCTGAACTGATTCCGGATTTAGCTCATTTTAAGTGATTTTAAGGGGCAAATTGGTAATTTGACGTATAGAGCTGATGGGAGCATTTAATCTCCACCACTTATCCATTTTCCTCATTTCTTTTCTATTTTCTTCCTCCATTTTACTCTCAAACATAAAAACCTATTTAAATTCAAGTGAGATTTGTGAATGAAGAATTGAGAGTTGATCTTTGGAGCAAGAATTAAAGTTGTTCTTAGCTACAAGTGGATAGTGTTGGTAAGTCTTAACTCCTTGTTTTGAGTTTTAATTAGTTTATGCTAGGGTTTGGTTCATTTGGAACTTGTAAGACCCATTTGGGGGTAATATGGGTGGATTTGGGTTATGTTGATGAAAGGAAACCCTAAATAGCTATATTCTAGGGTTTGGTCTTATGATTTGAGATTTAAAGTGTTAAATGGCGTTTTTAGCCACTAATACACTTGTAATTGAAGGAAAAATTGTAAATGATTTAAGTTGACAAAGTTTGCAAGTTTAAGTATTTAAAATGGGTCAAAAGAGTAATGTTGACCTAGTTTGGGTGAAATGGGTATGAATTACCCAAAGTTTGTGTTGGTTTAAGTTAGTAGACTTTAAATCACTAGTTTTAGTGATCTAACATGTGTCTTGGCCAATTAAGGGCGGTTTTGGTGTAGTTGAGTTATTTAATGCAAATTGGGTCATTAAATGCTCAAGTGTAAGTAATGTGGCTAGTTCCACTAGTTTGTGTATTGAAAGTGTACTTAATGTATTAGGTACATTGCTTTGAAGTTCGGAAGTGCATAATCATCATCCTTGTGTTAAGGTGAGTGGAATAATTATGCGTGTACGTATATAATGTATTTATTTCTGTAGTATGAATGTGGCATTGTCGCGATGTTCAAGACACCACATCCTAAGTAACGAGTAGTATTGTCGCTGTTTTCAAGACACTACTCATTGTTTGATTGACATGTGGTATTTTCGCGGTGTTTAAGACATCACATTGTCATGGGAGTGGATGTCGCGGTGTTCAAGGAACCACTCATTGTTTGATTGACATGTGGTATTGTTGCGGTGTTTAAGACACCACATTGTCATGGGAGTGGATGCCGTGGTGTTCAAGGTACCACTCTTTGTTTTGATTGACATTTGGAATCGTCGCGGTGTTCAAGACGCCACATTGTCATGGGGGTGAGTTAGTCGTGAAATGTCCCGTTCTTATTGATTAAAAACGTTCCATATTAATTGATTTCGTTGCGAGGTTTTGACCTCTATATGAGACGTTTTTCAAAGACTGCATTCATTTTAAAACAAACCATAACCTTTATTTCATCAATAAAGGTTTAAAAAGCTTTATGTAGATTATCAAATAATGATAATCTAAAATATCCCATTTACACACGACCATTACATAATGGTTTACAATACAAATATGTTACAACAAAATAAGTTTCTTGAATGCAGTTTTTACACAATATCATACAAGCATGGACTCCAAATCTCGTCCTTATTTAAGTATGTGACAGCGGAAGCTCTTATTATTCACCTGAGAATAAACATGCTTTAAACGTCAACAAAAATGTTGGTGAGTTATAGGTTTAACCTATATATATCAAATCGTAACAATAGACCACAAGATTTCATATTTCAATACACATCCCATACATAGGGATAAAAATCATTCATATGGTGAACACCTGGTAACCGACATTAACAAGATGCATATATAAGAATATCCCCATCATTCTGGGACACCCTTCGGATATGATATAAATTTCGAAGTACTAAAGCATCCGGTATTTGGATGGGGTTTGTTAGGCCCAATAGATCTATCTTTAGGATTCGTGTCAATTAGGGTGTCTGTTTCCTAATTCTTAGATTACCAGACTTAATAAAAAGAGGCATATTCGATTTTGATAATTCAACCATAGAATGTAGTTTCACGTACTTGTGTCTATTTTGTAAATCATTTATAAAACCTGCATGTATTCTCATCCCAAAAATATCAGATTTTAAAAGTGGGACTATAACTCACTTTCACAGATTTTTACTTCGTCGGGAAGTAAGACTTGGCCACTGGTTGATTCACGAACCTATAACAATATATACATATATATCAAAGTATGTTAAAAATATATTTACAACACTTTTAATATATTTTGATGTTTTAAGTTTATTAAGTCAGCTGTCCTCGTTAGTAACCTACAACTAGTTGTCCACAGTTAGATGTACAGAAATAAATCGATAAATATTATCTTGAATCAATCCACGACCCAGTGTATACATATCTTAGTATTGATCACAACTCAAACTATATATATTTTGGAATCAACCTCAACCCTGTATAGCTAACTCCAACATTCACATATAGAGTGTTTATGGTTGTTCCGAAATATATATAGATGTTTCGACATGATAGGTCGAAACATTGTATATACGTGTCTATGGTATCTCAAGATTACATAATATACTATACAAGTTGATTAAGTTATGGTTGGAATAGATTTGTTACCAATTTTCACGAGGCTAAAATGAGAAAAATTATCCAATCTTGTTTTACCCATAACTTCTTCATTTTAAATCCGTTTTGAGTGAATCAAATTGATATGGTTTCATATTGAACTCTATTTTATGAATCTAAACAGAAAAGTATAGGTTTATAGTCGGAAAAATAAGTTACAAGTCGTTTTTGTAAAGGTAGTCATTTCAGTCGAAAGAACGACGTCTAGATGACCATTTTAGAAAACATACTTCCACTTTGAGTTTAACCATAATTTTTGGATATAGTTTCATGTTCATAATAAAAATCATTTTCTCAGAATAACAACTTTTAAATCAAAGTTTATCATAGTTTTTAATTAACTAACCCAAAACAGCCCGCGGTGTTACTACGACGGCGTAAATCCGGTTTTATGGTGTTTTTCGTGTTTCCAGGTTTTAAATCATTAAGTTAGCATATCATATAGATATATAACATGTGTTTAGTTGATTTTAAAAGTCAAGTTAGAAGGATTAACTTTTATTTGCGAACAAGTTTAGAATTAACTAAACTATGTTCTAGTGATTACAAGTTTAAACCTTCGAATAAGATAGCTTTATATGTATGAATTGAATGATGTTATGAACATCATTACTACCTCAAGTTCCTTGGATAAACCTACTGGAAATGAGAAAAATAGATCTAGCTTCAAAGGATCCTTGGATGGCTTGAAAGTTCTTGAAGCAGAATCATGACACGAAAACAATTTCAAGTAAGATTTCCACTCGAAATAAGATTGTTATAGTTATAGAAATTGAATTAAAGTTTGAATATGATTATTACCTTGTATTAGAAAGATAACCTACTGTAAGTAACAAAGGTTTCTTGATCTTGGATGATTACTTGGAATGGATTTAGAAAACTTGGAAGTAAACTTGCAATTTTGGAAGTATTCTTGATTTTATGAAACTAGAACTTTTGGAATTTATGAAGAACACTTAGAACTTGAAGATAGAACTTGAGAGAGATCAATTAGATGAAGAAAATTGAAGAATGAAAGTGTTTGTAGGTGTTTTTGGTCGTTGGTGTATGGATTAGATATAAAGGATATGTAATTTTGTTTTCATGTAAATAAGTCATGAATGATTACTCATATTTTTATAATTTTATGAGATATTTCATGCTAGTTGCCAAATGATGGTTCCCACATGTGTTAGGTGACTCACATGGGCTGCTAAGAGCTGATCATTGGAGTGTATATAACAATAGTACATACATCTAAAAGCTGTGTATTGTACGAGTACGAATACGGGTGCATATGAGTAGAATTGTTGATGAAACTGAACGAGGATGTAATTGTAAGCATTTTTGGTAAGTAGAAGTATTTTGATAAGTGTCTTGAAGTCTTTCAAAAGTGTATAAATACATATTAAAACACTACCTGTATATACATTTTAACTGAGTCGTTAAGTCATCGTTAGTCGTTACATGTAAGTGTTGTTTTGAAATCTTTAGGTTAACGATCTTGTTAAATGTTGTTAACCCAATGTTTATAATATCAAATGAGATTTTAAATTATTATATTATCATGATATTATCATGTATGAATATCTTTTAATATGATATATATACATTAAATGTCTTTACAACGATAATCGTTACATATATGTCTCGTTTAAAAATCATTAAGTTAGTAGTCTTGTTTTTACATATGTAGTTCATTGTTAATATACTTAATGATATGTTTACTTATCATAGTATCATGTTAACTATATATATATATCCATATATATATGTCATCATATAGTTTTTACAAGTTTTAACGTTCGTGAATCACCGGTCAACTTGGGTGGTCAATTGTCTATATGAAACCTATTTCAATTAATCAAGTCTTAACAAGTTTGATTGCTTAACATGTTGGAAACATTTAATCATGTAAATATCAATCTCAATTAATATATATAAACATGGAAAAGTTCGGGTCACTACAGTACCTACCCGTTAAATAAATTTCGTCCCGAAATTTTAAGCTGTTGAAGGTGTTGACGAATCTTCTGGAAATAGATGCGGGTATTTATTCATCTAATCTTCATGCTCCCAGGTGAACTCGGGTCCTCTACGAGCATTCCATCGAACCTTAACAATTGGTATCTTGTTTTGCTTAAGTCTTTTAACCTCACGATCCATTATTTCGACGGGTTCTTCGATGAATTGAAGTTTTTCGTTGATTTGGATTTCATCTAACGGAATAGTGAGATCTTCTTTAGCAAAACATTTCTTCAAATTTGAGATGTGGAAAGTGTTATGTACAGCCGCGAGTTGTTGAGGTAACTCAAGTCGGTAAGCTACTGGTCCGAAACGATCAATAATCTTGAATGGTCCAATATACCTTGGATTTAATTTCCCTCGTTTACCAAATCGAACAACGCCTTTCCAAGGTGCAACTTTAAGCATGACCATCTCTCTAATTTCAAATTCTATATCTTTTCTTTTAATGTCAGCGTAGCTCTTTTGTCGACTTTGGGCGGTTTTCAACCGTTGTTGAATTTGGATGATCTTCTCGGTAGTTTCTTGTATAATCTCCGGACCCGTAATCTGTCTATCCCCCACTTCACTCCAACAAATCGGAGACCTGCACTTTCTACCATAAAGTGCTTCAAACGGCGCCATCTCAATGCTTGAATGGTAGCTGTTGTTGTAGGAAAATTCTGCTAACGGTAGATGTCGATCCCAACTGTTTCTGAAATCAATAACACATGCTCGTAGCATGTTTTCAAGCGTTTGTATCGTCCTTTCGCTCTGCCCATCAGTTTGTGGATGATAGGCAGTACTCATGTCTAGACGAGTTCCTAATGCTTGCTGTAATGTCTGCCAGAATCTTGAAATAAATCTACCATCCCTATCAGAGATAATAGAGATTGGTATTCCATGTCTAGAGACGACTTCCTTCAAATACAGTCGTGCTAACTTCTCCATCTTGTCATCTTCTCTTATTGGCAGGAAGTGTGCTGATTTGGTGAGACGGTCAACTATTACCCAAATAGTATCAAAACCACTTGCAGTCCTTGGCAATTTAGTGATGAAATCCATGGTAATGTTTTCCCATTTCCATTCCAAGATTTCAGGTTATTGAAGTAGACCTGATGGTTTCTGATGCTCAGCTTTGACCTTAGAACACGTCAAACATTCTCCTATGTATTTAGCAACATCGGATTTCATACACGGCCACCAAAAATGTTTCTTGAGATCCTTGTACATCTTCCCCGTTCCAGGATGTATTGAGTATCTGGTTTTATGAGCTTCTCTAAGTACCATTTCTCTCATATCTCCAAATTTTGGTACCCAAATTCTTTCAGCCCTATACCGGGTTCCGTCTTCCCGAATATTAAGATGCTTCTCCAATCCTTTGGGTATTTCATCCTTTAAATTTCCTTCTTTTAAAACTCCTTGTTACGACTCCTTTATTTGAGTAGTAAGGTTAGTGTGAATCATTATATTCATAGATTTTACTCTAATGGGTTCCATGTCCTTCCTGCTCAAGGCATCGGCTACCACATTTGCCTTCCCCGGGTGGTAACGAATCTCAAAGTCGTAATCATTCAATAATTCAATCCACCTACGCTGCCTCATATTTAGTTGTTTCTGATTAAATATGTGTTGAAGACTTTTGTGTTCGGTATATATAATACTTTTGACCCCATATAAGTAGTGCCTCCAAGTCTTTAATGCAAAAACAACCGCGCCTAATTCCAAATCATGCGTCGTATAATTTTGTTCGTGAATCTTCAATTGTCTAGACGCATAAGCAATCACCTTCGTTGGTTGCATTAATACACAACCGAGACCTTGCTTTGATACGTCACAATAAATCACAAAATCATCATTCCCTTCAGGCAATGACAATATAGGTGCCGTAGTTAGCTTTTTCTTCAATAACTGAAACGCTTTCTCGTGTTCATCATTCCATTCAAATTTCTTCCCTTTATGCGTTAATGCAGTCAAGGGTTTTGCTATTCTGGAAAAGTCTTGGATGAACCTTCTGTAGTAACCAGCTAGTCCTAAAAACTGGCGTATGTGTTTCGGAGTTTTCGAAGTTTCCCACCTTTCAACAGTTTCTATCTTTGCCGGATCCACCTTAATACCTTCTTTGTTCACTATGTGACTGAGGAATTGAACTTCTTCCAACCAAAATGCACACTTTGAAAACTTAGCGTACAATTCTTCCTTCCTCAATACTTCTAACACCTTTCTCAAATGTTCACTGTGTTCTTGGTCATTCTTTGAGTAAATAAGTATGTCATCAATGAAAACAATGACAAACTTATCAAGGTATGGTCCACACACTCGGTTCATAAGGTCCATGAACACAGCTGGTGCATTAGTTAAACCAAACAGCATGACCATAAACTCGTAATGACCGTAACGTGTTCTGAAAGCAGTCTTTGGAATATCATCTTCTTTCACCCGCATTTGATGATACCCGGAACGTAAGTCAATCTTTTAATAAACAGACGAGCCTTGTAGTTGATCAAATAAGTCGTCGATTCTCGGTAGTGGGTAGCGGTTCTTGATGGTAAGTTTGTTCAACTCTCGGTAGTCGATACACAACCTGAATGTACCATCTTTCTTCTTGACAAACAAAACAGGAGCTCCCCACGGTGATGTGCTTGGTCGAATGAAACTACGCTCTAAAAGTTCTTGTAATTGGCTTTGCAATTCTTTCATCCCGCTGGGTGCGAGTCTGTAAGGAGCACGAGCTATTGGTGCAGCTCCTGGTACAAGATCTATTTGAAATTCAACGGATCGATGTGGGGGTAATCCCGGTAATTCTTTCAGAAATACATCGGGAAATTCTTTTGCAATGGGAACATCATTGATGCTCTTTTCTTCAGTTTGTACTTTCTCGACGTGTGCTAGAACATCATAGCAACCTTTTCTTATTAGTTTTTGTGCCTTCAAATTACTAATAAGATGTAGCTTCTTGTTGCCCTTTTCTCCGTACACCATTAAGGGTTTTCCTTTTTCTCGTATAATGCGAATTGCATTTTTGTAACAAACGATCTCTGCTTTCACTTCTTTCAACCAGTCCATACCGATTATCACATCAAAACTCCCTAACTCTACTAGTATCAAATCAATCTTAAATGTTTCGCTAACCAGTTTAATTTCTCGATTCCGACATATATTATCTGCTGAAATTAATTTACCATTTGCTAATTCGAGTAAAAATTTACTATCCAAAGGCGTCAATGGACAACTTAATTTAGCACAAAAATCTCTACTCATATAGCTTCTATCCGCACCCGAATCAAATAAAACGTAAGCAGATTTATTGTCAATAAGAAACGTACCCGTAACAAGCTCCGGGTCTTCCTGTGCCTCTGCCGCATTAATATTGAAAACTCTTCCGCGGCCTTGTCCATTCGTGTTCTCCTGGTTCGGGCAATTTCTAATAATGTGGCCAGGTTTTCCACATTTATAACAAACTACATTGGCATAACTTGCTCCGACACTACTTGCTCCGCCATTACTCATTCCGACACCATTTGTTACTTTCGTTATGTTAACCCCTGGTCCGTAGACCTCACACTTCGCCGCGCTATGACCATTTCTTTTACACTTGTTGCAAAATTTGGTGCAGAACCCCGAGTGATACTTTTCACACCTTTGGCATAGCTGCTTCTGATTGTTGTTATTTTTGCGGTTGTTATTGTTGTTGGGATGATTGTTGTAGTTGCTGTTGTTGTTGTTGTTGTTGTTGTTGTTGTTGTTGTTGGGCCGTTTGTTGTAGTTGCGATTGATGTTGCGATTGTTGGGATAATTGTTGCGATTATTATTGTAATTGCTGTTGTTGTTGTATTGGTGATTCTTATCACCGTTTTTCTCCCACTTTCTTTTGACTTGCTTCACATTGGCCTCTTCAGCAGTCTGTTCTTTAATTCTTTCTTCAATCTGGTTCACTAGTTTGTGAGCCATTCTACATGCCTGTTGTATGGAGGCGGGCTCGTGTGAATTATATCTTCTTGGATTCTTTCCGGTAATCCTTTCACAAACGCGTCGATCTTCTCTTCCTCATCTTCGAACGCTCCCGGACACAATAGGCACAATTCTGTGAATCGTCTTTCGTACGTGGTAATATCAAATCCTTGGGTTCGTAACCCTCTAAGTTCTGTCTTGAGCTTATTGACCTCGGTTCTGGGACGGTACTTCTCGTTCATCAAGTGCTTGAATGTTGACCATGGTAGTGCGTACGCATCGTCTTGTCCCACTTGCTCTAGATAGGTATTCCACCATGTTAACGCAGAACCTGTGAAGGTATGCGTAGCGTACTTCACTTTGTCCTCTTCAGTACACTTACTTATGGCAAACACCGATTCGACCTTCTCGGTCCACCGTTTCAATCCGATCGGTCCTTCGGTTCCATCAAATTCCAAAGGTTTGCAGGCAGTGAATTCTTTGTAGGTGCATCCTACGCGATTTCCTGTACTGCTAGATCCAAGGTTATTGTTGGTATGTAGCGCAGCCTGTACTGCGGCTATGTTTGAAGCTAGAAAAGTACGGAATTCCTCTTCATTCATATTCACGGTGTGTCGAGTAGTCGGTGCCATTTCCTTCAAAATAGTCAAATGGAACAAGTTAATCATACAGAATATTAAGAGTAGTTAATAGTATTTCGTAGCATAATATGAACTCATTTATAAAAGCTTTTTCTTCATATTAGCGTTTTATAAGTTTAAATTCGGGTAGTACCTACCCGTTAAGTTCATACTTAGTAGCTAATATACAATTCAACTACTACAATTCTATATGAAAAACTGATTATAATAATATTTCGCGTTCAAACTTTTATACAATATTTTACAAACTTACAATACCGCTTATTTTACATAAAGCATTAAATATAGCACACAATAACTTTGATACAAGATAGTTGTGAAGATAATTCTAGCTAGTACACAAGTCGTTCAGCAAAGGCAATAAAGACACGTAATTCATACGTCCAGAAACAAGTCATGCATTCTGGTTTTACTAGGATTACTTCCCATCCTTGGTCTTGTGGAACATAACCGTTATGGCCGTTGATAAGACATCGTGTTGTAACGTCGTCAAAGGGACGAGGGTTACGTAATGTCCAACAGTCCCGTAACAATCTAAAAACATCATTTTTTACCCCAATTACCGACTCCGTCACTTGTGGGAACGTTTTGTTTAATAGTTGTAGCCCGGTGTTCTTATTCTCACTTTGGTGAGAAGCGAACATTACTAATCCGTAAGCATAACATGCTTCTTTATGTTGCATGTTAGCCGCTTTTTCTAAATCACGAAGTCCAATATTCGGATATATTGAGTCAAAATAATTTCTTAACCCATTGCGTAAAATAGCATTTGGGTTCCCCGCAATATATGCGTCAAAGTAAACACATCGTAACTTATGGATTTCCCAATGTGATATCCCCCATCTTTCGAACGAAAGCCTTTTATAAACCAAGGCATTCTTGGAACGTTCTTCGAATGTCTTAAAAACTGATCTCGCCTTAAGTAGTTGTGCCGAAGAATTCTGACCGACTCTAGACAAGATTTCATCAATCATGTCTTCGGGTAGGTCTCTTAAAATATTGGGTTGTCTATCCATTTTGTGTTTTTATACTGTAAAATAGACAAGAGTTAGATTCATAAAAAAAAATACTTATTAATACAAGCAATTTTTACATATATCATAAAGCATACGCACACTATATTACATATATTACACCACACGAATACAACTATCTTATTCCGACTCGCTTGTTTCTTCTTCTTCGGTTTTGGTTCGTTTTGCCAAGTTTCTAGGGATATATGATGTTCCCCTAATACGAGCCGTCGTTTTCCACATTGGTTTAGAAAAACCTGGTGGTTTAGAGGTTCTCGGGTCATTGTTACAACTTAAGGACTTCGGGGGTTGACGATACATATAAAGTTCATCGGGGTTGGAATTAGATTTCTCTATTTTTATGCCCTTTCCCTTATTATTTTCTTTTTCCTTTTTAAATTCAGTTGGGGTAATTTCTATAACATCATCGGAATTCTCGTCGGAATCGTATTCATCGGAGAATTGGTAATCCTCCCAATATTTTGCTCCTTGGCGGAAACACCATTGACCATAATTAACCTTGGTCGGTTGGTTGAGGATTTTCTTTTACTTAACCGTTTTATTATTTCCCCCACCGATTCTATTTCTTCATCCGGTTCCGATTCTTCTTCCGGTTCCGATTCTTCTTCCGGTTCCGACTCTTCTTCCGGTTCCTCTTCGGGAACTTGTGAATCAGTCCACGAATCATTCCAATTTACATTTGACTCTTCATTATTATTGGGTGAGTCAATGGGACTTGTTCTAGAGGTAGACATCTATCACATAATATCAAACGCGTTAAGAGATTAATATATCACATAATATTCACATGTTAAAAATATATAGTTTCCAACAAAATTTGTTAAGCAATCATTTTTCAAGTAAACACGGTCGAAGTCCAGACTCACTAATGCATCCTAACAAACTCGATAAGACACACTAATGCAAAATTCTGGTTCTCTAAGACCAACGCTCTGATACCAACTGAAATGTCCCGTTCTTATTGATTAAAAACGTTCCATATTAATTGATTTCGTTGCGAGGTTTTGACCTCTATATGAGACGTTTTTCAAAGACTGCATTCATTTTAAAACAAACCATAACCTTTATTTCATCAATAAAGGTTTAAAAAGCTTTACGTAGATTATCAAATAATGATAATCTAAAATATCTCGTTTACACACGACCATTACATAATGGTTTACAATACAAATATGTTACAACAAAATAAGTTTCTTGAATGCAGTTTTTACACAATATCATACAAGCATGGACTCCAAATCTCGTCCTTATTTAAGTATGCGACAGCGGAAGCTCTTAGTATTCACCTGAGAATAAACATGCTTTAAACGTCAACAAAAATGTTGGTGAGTTATAGGTTTAACCTATATATATCAAATCGTAACAATAGACCACAAGATTTCATATTTCAATACACATCCCATACATTGAGATAAAAATCATTCATATGGTGAACACCTGGTAACCGACATTAACAAGATGCATATATAAGAATATCCCCATCATTCCGGGACACCCTTCGGATATGATATAAATTTCGAAGTACTAAAGCATCCGGTACTTTGGATGGGGTTTGTTAGGACCAATAGATCTATCTTTAGGATTCGCGTCAATTAGGGTGTCTGTTCCCTAATTCTTAGATTACCAGACTTAATAAAAAGGGGCATATTCGATTTCGATAATTCAACCATAGAATGTAGTTTCACGTACTTATGTCTATTTTGTAAATCATTTATAAAACCTGCATGTATTCTCATCCCAAAAATATCAGATTTTAAAAGTGGGACTATAACTCACTTTCACAGATTTTTACTTCGTCGGGAAGTAAGACTTGGCCACTGGTTGATTCACGAACCTATAACAATATATACATATATATCAAAGTATGTTCAAAATATATTTACAACACTTTTAATATATTTTGATGTTTTAAGTTTATTAAGTCAGCTGTCCTCGTTAGTAACCTACAACTAGTTGTCCACAGTTAGATGTACAGAAATAAATCGATTAATATTATCTTGAATCAATCCAAGACCCAGTGTATACGTATCTCAGTATTGATCACAACTCAAACTATATATATTTTGGAATCAACCTCAACCCTGTATAGCTAACTCCAACATTCATATATAGAGTGTCTATGGTTGTTCCGAAATATATATAGATGTGTCGACATGATTGGTCGAAACATTGTATACGTGTCTATGGTATCTCAAGATTACATAATATACAATACAAGTTGATTAAGTTATGGTTGGAATAGATTTGTTACCAATTTTCACGTAGCTAAAATGAGAAAAATTATCCAATCTTGTTTTACCCATAACTTCTTCATTTTAAATCCGTTTTGAGTGAATCAAATTGCTATGGTTTCATATTGAACTCTATTTTATGAATCTAAATAGAAAAGTATAGGTTTATAGTCGGAAAAATAAGTTACAAGTCGTTTTTGTAAAGGTAGTCATTTCAGTCGAAAGAACGACGTCTAGATGACCATTTTAGAAAACACACTTCCACTTTGAGTTTAACCATAATTTTTGGATATAGTTTCATGTTCATAATAAAAATCATTTTCTCAGAATAACAACTTTTAAATCAAAGTTTATCATAGTTTTTAATTAACTAACCCAAAACAGCCCGCTGTGTTACTACGACGGCGTAAATCCAGTTTTACGGTGTTTTTCGTGTTTCCAGGTTTTAAATCATTAAGTTAGCATATCATATAGATATATAACATGTGTTTAGTTGATTTTAAAAGTCAAGTTAGAAGGATTAACTTTTATTTGCGAACAAGTTTAGAATTAACTAAACTATGTTCTACTGATTACAAGTTTAAACCTTCGAATAAGATAGCTTTATATGTATGAATTGAATGATGTTATGAACATCATTACTACCTCAAGTTCCTTGGATAAACCTACTGGAAATGAGAAAAATAGATCTAGCTTCAAAGGATCCTTGGATGGCTTGAAAGTTCTTGAAGCAGAATCATGACACGAAAATAATTTCAAGTAAGATTTCCACTCGAAATAAGATTGTTATAGTTATAGAAATTGAATTAAAGTTTGAATATGATTATTACCTTGTATTAGAAAGATAACCTACTGTAAGTAACAAAGGTTTATTGATCTTGGATGATTACTTGGAATGGATTTAGAAAACTTGGAAGTAAACTTGCAATTTTGGAAGTATTCTTGATTTTATGAAACTAGAACTTTTGGAATTTATGAAGAACACTTAGAAATTGAAGATAGAACTTGAGAGAGATCAATTAGATGAAGAAAATTGAAGAATGAAAGTGTTTGTAGGTGTTTTTGGTCGTTGGTGTATGGATTAGATATAAAGGATATGTAATTTTGTTTTCATGTAAATAAGTCATGAATGATTACTCATATTTTTGTAATTTTATGAGATATTTCATGCTAGTTGCCAAATGATGGTTCCCACATATGTTAGGTGACTCACATGGGCTGCTAAGAGCTGATCATTGGAGTGTATATACCAATAGTACATACATCTAAAAGCTGTGTATTGTACGAGTACGAATACGGGTGCATACGAGTAGAATTGTTGATGAAACTGAACGAGGATGTAATTGTAAGAATTTTTGTTAAGTAGAAGTATTTTGATAAGTGTCTTGAAGTATTTTAAAAGTGTATAAATACATATTAAAACACTACCTGTATATACATTTTAACTGAGTCGTTAAGTCATCGTTAGTCGTTACATGTAAGTGTTGTTTTGAAACCTTTAGGTTAACGATCTTGTTAAATGTTGTTAACCCAATGTTTATAATATCAAATGAGATTTAAAATTATTATATTATCATGATATTATCATGTATGAATATCTCTTAATATGATATATATACATTAAATGTCTTTACAACGATAATCGTTACATATATGTCTCGTTTAAAAATCATTAAGTTAGTAGTCTTGTTTTTACATATGTAGTTCATTGTTAATATACTTAATGATATGTTTACTTATCATAGTATCATGTTAGCTATATATATATCCATATATATGTCATCATATAGTTTTTACAAGTTTTAACGTTCGTGAATCACCGGTCAACTTGGGTGGTCAATTGTCTATATGAAACCTATTTCAATTAATCAAGTCTTAACAAGTTTGATTGCTTAACATGTTGGAAACATTTAATCATGTAAATATCAATCTCAATTAATATATATAAACATGGAAAAGTTCGGGTCACTACAGTACCTACCCGTTAAATAAATTTCGTCCCGAAATTTTAAGCTGTTGAAGGTGTTGACGAATCTTCTGGAAATAGATGCGGGTATTTCTTTTTCATCTGATCTTCACGCTCCCAAGTGAACTCGGGTCCTCTACAAGCATTCCATCAAACCTTAACAATTGGTATCTTGTTTTGCTTAAGTCTTTTAACCTCACGATCCATTATTTCGACGGGTTCTTCGATGAATTGAAGTTTTTCGTTGATTTGGATTTCATCTAACGGAATAGTGAGATCTTCTTTAGCAAAACATTTCTTCAAATTTGAGACGTGGAAAGTGTTATGTACAGTCGCGAGTTGTTGAGGTAACTCAAGTCGGTAAGCTACTGGTCCGACACGATCAATAATCTTGAATGGTCCAATATACCTTGGATTTAATTTCCCTCGTTTACCAAATTGAACAACGCCTTTCCAAGGTGCAACTTTAAGCATGACCATCTCTCTAATTTCAAATTCTATATCTTTTCTTTTAATGTCAGCGTAGCTCTTTTGTCGACTTTGTTGAATTTGGATGATCTTCTCGGTAGTTTCTTGTATAATCTCTGGACCCGTAATCTGTCTATCCCCCACTTCACTCCAACAAATCGGAGACCTGCACTTTCTACCATAAAGTGCTTCAAACGGCGCCATCTCAATGCTTGAATGGTAGCCGTTGTTGTAGGAAAATTCTGCTAACGGTAGATGTCGATCCCAACTGTTTCTGAAATCAATAACACATGCTCGTAGCATGTCTTCAAGCGTTTGTATCGTCCTTTCGCTCTGCCCATCAGTTTGTGGATGATAGGCAGTACTCATGTCTAGACGAGTTCCTAATGCTTGCTGTAATGTCTGCCAGAATCTTGAAATAAATCTACCATCCCTATCAGAGATAATAGAGATTGGTATTCCATGTCTAGAGACGACTTCCTTCAAATACAGTCGTACTAACTTCTCCATCTTGTCATCTTCTCTTATTGGCAGGAAGTGTGCTGATTTGGTGAGACGGTCAACTATTACCCAAATAGTATCAAAACCACTTGCAGTCCTTGGCAATTTAGTGATGAAATCCATGGTAATGTTTTCCCATTTCCATTCCAGGATTTCAGGTTATTGAAGTAGACCTGATGGTTTCTGATGCTCAGCTTTGACCTTAGAACACGTCAAACATTCTCCTACGTATTTAGCAACATCGGCTATCATACCCGGCCACCAAAAATGTTTCTTGAGATCCTTGTACATCTTCCCCGTTCCAGGATGTATTGAGTATCTAGTTTTATGAGCTTCTCTAAGTACCATTTCTCTCATATCTCCAAATTTTGGTAACCAAATTATTTCAGCCCTATACCGGGTTCCGTCTTCCCGAATATTAAGATGCTTCTCCGAACCTTTGGGTATTTCATCCTTTAAATTTCCTTCTTTTAAAACTCCTTGTTACGCCTCCTTTATTTGAGTAGTAAGGTTAGTGTGAATCATTATATTCATAGATTTTACTCTAATGGGTTCCCTGTCCTTCCTGCTTAAGGTATCGGCTACCACATTTGCCTTCCCCGGGTGGTAACGAATCTCAAAGTCGTAATCATTCAATAATTCAATACACCTACGCTGCCTCATATTCAGTTGTTTCTGATTAAATATGTGTTGAAGACTTTTGTGTTCGGTATATATAATACTTTTGACCCCATATAAGTAGTGCCTCCAAGTCTTTAATGCAAAAACAACCGTGCCTAATTCCAAATCATGCGTCGTATAATTTTGTTCGTGAATCTTCAATTGTCTAGACGCATAAGCAATCACCTTCGTTGGTTGCATTAATACACAACTGAGACCTTGCTTTGATGCGTCACAATAAATCACAAAATCACCATTCCCTTCAGGCAATGACAATATAGGTGCCGTAGTTAGCTTTTTCTTCAATAACTGAAACGCTTTCTCTTGTTCATCATTCCATTCAAATTTCTTCCCTTTATGCGTTAATGCAGTCAAGGGTTTTGCTATTTTGGAAAAGTCTTGGATGAACCTTCTGTAGTAACCAGCTAGTCCTAAAAACTGGCGTATGTGTTTCGGAGTTTTCGAAGTTTCCCACTTTTCAACAGTTTCTATCTTTGCCGGATCCACCTTAATACCTTCTTTGTTCACTATGTGACTGAGGAATTGAACTTCTTCCAACCAAAATGCAGACTTTGAAAATTTAGCGTACAATTCTTCCTTCCTCAATACTTCTAACACCTTTCTCAAATGTTCACTGTGTTCTTGGTCATTCTTTGAGTAAATAAGTATGTCATCAATGAAAACAATGACAAACTTATCAAGGTATGGTCCACACACTCGGTTCATAAGGTCCATGAACACAGCTGGTGCATTAGTTAAACCAAACAGCATGACCATAAACTCGTAATGACCGTAACGTGTTCTAAAAGCAGTCTTTGGAATATCATCTTCTTTCACCCGCATTTGATGATACCCGGAACGTAAGTCAATCTTTGAATAAACAGACGAGCCTTGTAATTGATCAAATAAGTCGACGATTCTCGGTAGTGGGTAGCGGTTCTTGATGGTAAGTTTGTTCAACTCTCGGTAGTCGATACACAACCTGAATGTACCATCTTTCTTCTTGACAAACAAAACAGGAGCTCCCCACGGTGATGTGCTTGGTCGAATGAAACCACGCTCTAAAAGTTCTTGTAATTGGCTTTGCAATTCTTTCATCTCGCTGGGTGCGAGTCTGTAAGGAGCACGAGCTATTGGTGCAGCTCCTGGTACAAGATCTATTTGAAATTCAACGGATCGATGTGGGGGTAATCCCGGTAATTCTTTCGGAAATACATCGGGAAATTCTTTTGCAATGGGAACATCATTGATGCTCTTTTCTTCAGTTTGTACTTTCTCGACGTGTGCTAGAACATCATAGCAACCTTTTCTTATTAGTTTTTGTGCCTTCAAATTACTAATAAGATGTAGCTTCTTGTTGCCCTTTTCTCCGTACACCATTAAGGGTTTTCCTTTTTCTCGTATAATGCGAATTGCATTTTTTGTAACAAACGATCTCTGCTTTCACTTCTTTCAACCAGTCCATACCGATTATCACATCAAGACTCCCTAACTCTACTAGTATCAAATCAATCTTAAATGTTTCGCTAACCAGTTTAATTTCTCGATTCCGACATATATTATCTGCTGAAATTAATTTACCATTTGCTAATTCGAGTAAAAATTTACTATCCAAAGGCGTCAATGGACAACTTAATTTAGCACAAAAATCTCTACTCATATAGCTTCTATCCGCACCATAATCAAATAAAACGTAAGCAGATTTATTGTCAATAAGAAACGTACCCGTAACAAGCTCCGGGTCTTCCTGTGCCTCTGCCGCATTAATATTGAAAACTCTTCCGCGGCCTTGTCCATTCGTGTTCTCCTGGTTCGGGAAATTTCTAATAATGTGGCCCGGTTTTCCACATTTATAACAAACTACATTGGCATAACTTGCTCCGACACTACTTGCTCCGCCATTACTCATTCCGACACCATTTGTTACTTTCGTTATGTTAACCCCTGGTCCGTAGACCTCACACTTCGCCGCGCTATGACCATTTCTTTTACACTTGTTGCAAAATTTGGTGCAGAACCCCGAGTGATACTTTTCACACCTTTGGCATAGCTGCTTCTGATTGTTGTTGTTGTTGCGGTTGTTATTGTTGTTGGGATGATTGTTGTAGTTGCTGTTGTTGTTGTTGTTGTTGTTGGGCCGTTTGTTGTAGTTGCGATTGATGTTGCGATTGTTGGGATAATTGTTGCGATTATTATTGTAATTGCTGTTGTTGTTGTATTGGTGATTCTTATCACCGTTTTCCTCCCACTTTCTTTTGACTTGCTTCACATTGGCCTCTTCAGCAGTCTGTTCTTTAATTCTTTCTTCAATCTGGTTCACTAGTTTGTGAGCCATTCTACATGCCTGTTGTATGGAGGCAGGCTCGTGTGAATTATATCTTCTTGGATTCTTTCCAGTAATCCTTTCACAAACGCGTCGATCTTCTCTTCCTCATCTTCGAACGCTCCCGGACACAATAGGCACAATTCTGTGAATCGTCTTTCGTACGTGGTAATATCAAATCCTTGGGTTCGTAACCCTCTAAGTTCTGTCTTGAGCTTATTGACCTCGGTTCTGGGACGGTACTTCTCATTCATCAAGTGCTTGAATGTTGACCATGGTAGTGCGTACGCATCGTCTTGTCCCACTTGCTCTAGATAGGTATTCCACCATGTTAACGCAGAACCTGTGAAGGTATGCGTAGCGTACTTCACTTTGTCCTCTTCAGTACACTTACTTATGGCAAACACCGATTCGACCTTCTCGGTCCACCGTTTCAATCCGATCGGTCCTTCGGTTCCATCAAATTCCAAAGGTTTGCAGGTAGTGAATTCTTTGTAGGTGCATCCTACGCGATTTCCTGTACTGCTAGATCCAAGGTTATTGTTGGTATGTAGCGCAGCCTGTACTGCGGCTATGTTTGAAGCTAGAAAAGTACGGAATTCCTCTTCATTCATATTCACGGTGTGTCGAGTAGTCGGTGCCATTTCCTTCAAAATAGTCAAATGGAACAAGTTAATCATACAGAATATTAAGAGTAGTTAATAGTATTTCGTAGCATAATATGAACTCATTTATAAAAGCTTTTTCTTCATATTAGCGTTTTATAAGTTTAAATTCGGGTAGTACCTACCCGTTAAGTTCATACTTAGTAGCTAATATACAATTCAACTACTACAATTCTATATGAAAAACTGATTATAATAATATTTCGCGTTCAAACTTTTATACAATATTTTACAAACTTACAATACCGCTTATTTTACATAAAGCATTAAATATAGCACACAATAACTTTGATACAAGATAGTTGTGAAGATAATTCTAGCTAGTACACAAGTCGTTCAGCAAAGGCAATAAAGACACGTAATTCATACGTCCAGAAACAAGTCATGCATTCTGGTTTTACTAGGATTACTTCCCATCCTTGGTCTTGTGGAACATAACCGTTATGGCCGTTGATAAGACATCGTGTTGTAACGTCGTCAAAGGGACGAGGGTTACGTAATGTCCAACAGTCCCGTAACAATCTAAAAACATCATTTTTTACCCCAATTACCGACTCCGTCACTTGTGGGAACGTTTTGTTTAATAGTTGTAGCCCGGTGTTCTTATTCTCACTTTGGTGAGAAGCGAACATTACTAATCCGTAAGCATAACATGCTTCTTTATGTTGCATGTTAGCCGCTTTTTCTAAATCACGAAGTCCAATATTCGGATATATTGAGTCAAAATAATTTCTTAACCCATTGCGTAAAATAGCATTTGGGTTCCCCGCAATATATGCGTCAAAGTAAACACATCGTAACTTATGGATTTCCCAATGTGATATCCCCCATCTTTCGAACGAAAGCCTTTTATAAACTAAGGCATTCTTGGAACGTTCTTCGAATGTCTTACAAACTGATCTCGCCTTAAGTAGTTGTGCCGAAGAATTCTGACCGACTCTAGACAAGATTTCATCAATCATGTCTTCGGGTAGGTCTCTTAAAATATTGGGTTGTCTATCCATTTTGTGTTTTTATACTGTAAAATAGACAAGAGTTAGATTCATAAAAAAAAATACTTATTAATACAAGCAATTTTTACATATATCATAAAGCATAAGCACACTATATTACATATATTACACCACACGAATACAACTATCTTATTCCGACTCGCTTGTTTCTTCTTCTTCGGTTTTGGTTCGTTTTGCCAAGTTTCTAGGGATATATGATGTTCCCCTAATACGAGCCGTCGTTTTCCACATTGGTTTAGAAAAACCTGGTGGTTTAGAGGTTCTCGGGTCATTGTTACAACTTAAGGACTTCGGGGGTTGACGATACATATAAAGTTCATCGGGGTTGGAATTAGATTTCTCTATTTTTATGCCCTTTCCCTTATTATTTTCTTTTTCCTTTTTAAATTCAGTTGGGGTAATTTCTATAACATCATCGGAATTCTCGTCGGAATCCGATTCATCGGAGAATTGGTAATCCTCCCAATATTTTGCTTCCTTGGCGGAAACACCATTGACCATAATTAACCTTGGTCGGTTGGTTGAGGATTTTCTTTTACTTAACCGTTTTATTATTTCCCCCACCGATTCTATTTCTTCATCCGGTTCCGATTCTTCTTCCGGTTCCGATTCTTCTTCCGGTTCCGACTCTTCTTCCGGTTCCTCTTCGGGAACTTGTGAATCAGTCCACGAATCATTCCAATTTACATTTGACTCTTCATTATTATTAGGTGAGTCAATGGGACTTGTTCTAGAGGTAGACATCTATCACATAATATCAAACGCGTTAAGAGATTAATATATCACATAATATTCATATGTTAAAAATATATAGTTTCCAACAAAATTTGTTAAGCAATCATTTTTCAAGTAAACACGGTCGAAGTCCAGACTCACTAATGCATCCTAACAAACTCGATAAGACACACTAATGCAAAATTCTGGTTCTCTAAGGCCAACGCTCTGATACCAACTGAAATGTCCCGTTCTTATTGATTAAAAACGTTCCATATTAATTGATTTCGTTGCGAGGTTTTGACCTCTATATGAGACGTTTTTCAAAGACTGCATTCATTTTAAAACAAACCATAACCTTTATTTCATCAATAAAGGTTTAAAAAGCTTTACGTAGATTATCAAATAATGATAATCTAAAATATCCCGTTTACACACGACCATTACATAATGGTTTACAATACAAATATGTTACAACAAAATAAGTTTCTTGAATGCAGTTTTTACACGATATCATACAAGCATGGACTCCAAATCTCGTCCTTATTTAAGTATGCGACAGCGGAAGCTCTTAGTATTCACCTGAGAAAAAACATGCTTTAAACGTCAACAAAAATGTTGGTGAGTTATAGGTTTAACCTATATATATCAAATCGTAACAATAGACCACAAGATTTCATATTTCAATACACATCCCATACATTGAGATAAAAATCATTCATATGGTGAACACCTGGTAACCGACATTAACAAGATGCATATATAAGAATATCCCCATCATTTCGGGACACCCTTCGGATATGATATAAATTTCGAAGTACTAAAGCATCCGGTACTTTGGATGGGGTTTGTTAGGACCAATAGATCTATCTTTAGGATTCGCGTCAATTAGGGTGTCTGTTCCCTAATTCTTAGATTACCAGACTTAATAAAAAGGGGCATATTCAATTTCGATAATTCAACCATAGAATGTAGTTTCACGTACTTGTGTCTATTTTGTAAATCATTTATAAAACCTGCATGTATTCTCATACCAAAAATATCAGATTTTAAAAGTGGGACTATAACTCACTTTCACAGATTTTTACTTCGTCGGGAAGTAAGACTTGGCCACTGGTTGATTCACGAACCTATAACAATATATACATATATATCAAAGTATGTTCAAAATATATTTACAACACTTTTAATATATTTTGATGTTTTAAGTTTATTAAGTCAGCTGTCCTCGTTAGTAACCTACAACTAGTTGTCCACAGTTAGATGTACAGAAATAAATCGATAAATATTATCTTGAATCAATCCACGACCCAGTGTATACGTATCTCAGTATTGATCACAACTCAAACTATATATATTTTGGAATCAACCTCAACCCTGTATAGCTAACTCCAACATTCACATATAGAGTGTCTATGGTTGTTCCGAAATATATATAGATGTGTCGACATGATTGGTCGAAACATTGTATACGTGTCTATGGTATCTCAAGATTACATAATATATAATACAAGTTGATTAAGTTATGGTTGGAATAGATTTATTACCAATTTTCACGTAGCTAAAATGAGAAAAATTATCCAATCTTGTTTTACCCATAACTTCTTCATTTTAAATCCGTTTTGAGTGAATCAAATTGCTATGGTTTCATATTGAACTCTATTTTATGAATCTAAATAGAAAAGTATAGGTTTATAGTCGGAAAAATAAGTTACAAGTTGTTTTTGTAAAGGTAGTCATTTCAGTCGAAAGAACGACGACTAGATGACCATTTTAGAAAACACACTTCCACTTTGAGTTTAACCATAATTTTTGGATATAGTTTCATGTTCATAATAAAAATCATTTTCTCAAAATAACAACTTTTAAATCAAAGTTTATCATAGTTTTTAATTAACTAACCCAAAACAGCCCGCGGTGTTACTACGACGGCGTAAATCCGGTTTTACGGTGTTTTTCGTGTTTCCAGGTTTTAAATCATTAAGTTAGCATATCATATAGATATATAACATGTGTTTAGTTGATTTTAAAAGTCAAGTTAGAAGGATTAACTTTTATTTGCGAACAAGTTTAGAATTAACTAAACTATGTTCTAGTGATTACAAGTTTAAACCTTCGAATAAGATAGCTTTATATGTATGAATTGAATGATGTTATGAACATCATTACTACCTCAAGTTCCTTGGATAAACCTACTGGAAATGAGAAAAATAGATCTAGCTTCAAAGGATCCTTGGATGGCTTGAAAGTTCTTGAAGCAGAATCATGACACGAAAACAATTTCAAGTAAGATTTCCACTCGAAATAAGATTGTTATAGTTATAGAAATTGAATTAAAGTTTGAATATGATTATTACCTTGTATTAGAATGATAACCTACTGTAAGTAACAAAGGTTTCTTGATCTTGGATGATTACTTGGAATGGATTTAGAAAACTTGGAAGTAAACTTGCAATTTTGGAAGTATTCTTGATTTTATGAAACTAGAACTTTTGGAATTTATGAAGAACACTTAGAACTTGAAGATAGAACTTGAGAGAGATCAATTAGATGAAGAAAATTGAAGAATGAAAGTGTTTGTAGGTGTTTTTGGTCGTTGGTGTATGGATTAGATATAAAGGATATGTAATTTTGTTTTCATGTAAATAAGTCATGAATGATTACTCATATTTTTGTAATTTTATGAGATATTTCATGCTAGTTGCCAAATGATGGTTCCCACATGTGTTAGGTGACTCACATGGGCTGCTAAGAACTGATCATTGGAGTGTATATACCAATAGTACATACATCTAAAAGCTGTGTATTGTACGAGTACGAATACGGGTGCATACGAGTAGAATTGTTGATGAAACTGAACGAGGATGTAATTGTAAGAATTTTTGTTAAGTAGAAGTATTTTGATAAGTGTCTTGAAGTCTTTCAAAAGTGTATAAATACATATTAAAACACTACCTGTATATACATTTTAACTGAGTCGTTAAGTCATCGTTAGTCGTTACATGTAAGTGTTGTTTTGAAACCTTTAGGTTAACGATCTTGTTAAATGTTGTTAACCCAATGTTTATAATATCAAATGAGATTTTAAATTATTATATTATCATGATATTATCATGTATGAATATCTCTTAATATGATATATATACATTAAATGTATTTACAACGATAATCGTTACATATATGTCTCGTTTAAAAATCATTAAGTTAGTAGTCTTGTTTTTACATATGTAGTTCACTGTTAATATACTTAATGATATGTTTACTTATCATAGTATCATGTTAGCTATATATATATCCATATATATGTCATCATATAGTTTTTACAAGTTTTAACGTTCGTGAATCACCGGTCAACTTGGGTGGTCAATTGTCTATATGAAACCTATTTCAATTAATCAAGTCTTAACAAGTTTGATTGCTTAACATGTTGGAAACATTTAATCATGTAAATATCAATCTCAATTAATATATATAAACATGGAAAAGTTCGGGTCACTACAAGTCGCATTGTTCAAGACATCACCCGGGGGATTAGTGATTACGCAGTGTTTAAGTTGTTGGGATTTAACAAGTTCATGATATACTTAAACCATTTTAAGAATTAAGAAAGCGGAAGCATATTAATTATTATTTTGAACATGTTAATCTTTAACCTATTAAAGTAAAATCCCAATTAGGATCAAGTTGTGAAATATACTTACAAACTACAAGCAAGAAAAGAGTTTATACCTACTCCAAGCTTGTTGATAAGTGATGAAGATGATGATGATGAATGGAGCTCCAAAAGTATGAAACCTCAAGTAGTTATACCCCAAACTTGTGCACCAACACCCTAGCTTTGGTTAGGATTTAATGACACTTGAAAATGGCTAGCAAAATCAACTCAAGAACACCCTTTTGTTCTTCAAAACTCACGGCAAAAAACAGCAGGTTTTTGGTGTTTTTTGTGCAGTTTTTTTTTTTTTTTTTTTTTTTGTATTTTGATGTGTATTGCATGTGTATGTTCAAGTGTTTAAGTCTCCAAGAGGTCTTGGTACTTATCCCATGGAATCTTTGGAAGTAACACTTAAAAGCTAGTTAAAAAATAGCATGCTTGTGAAACTCCCATGCAACTTCCAAATTTGTATTATAAAATAAGTTTTATAAAAGAATTAATTTTTATAAAACTATTTTATAAACTTCCATATTTAGTTATGTACATTTTATTATATAAAACCCATTTATATAAAATGTAACATAAATTTATTAATTATTTAACCTATAAATAATTAAATCTAAATTATATAAATTATTCCATAATTTATATATATATATATATATAATATATATACACATCAAGTAATATTTAAGAAAACCATTTTTCTTAAAGTTCAAGTGTCGCGTATTTAATCAATGATCCAATCGCTAAGATCAAATACGAATAAGGTGTCGGTAAGCTTGTTATTGTGTATGACCCGACTTGGATCAAAACACATTAGACACATTAATTTAATATGTCCCACTTGCACTAGAAACATAAGAAATTAATGCAAGTGATGGATACCACCTAACGACCGTCCATCACCCCCAATATGTTATGACTTTGTGCCATTCAATAACATCATCCCTTTCGAGTTCCCATCTCGAATATGAATAGGTGAATCTTTTCATTATATCCTTTTGTCCTAGATGTCATGTTAAATCTAAGAGATACAGAGTGATCACTCTCTTCTAGATTTAAATTTTCAGGCCTTAAACATCTGACTCTCAACGAATAAGAGGGACAAATTCCATCTTGACTACATACGTCCTAAATATATACCTTGCATTATACCTGAGCTCTTCCTTATGAACTACCATATTTCAGAATAGCGAAGGAAAGAATCAAGGCACAATACTCAATAAATATCCGAACCCAATATGTATCTCAGGTCAGAGGATACAATGATATTCGCCTTTACTCAAGATTACATGTGATCAGCCACAAAGGCTCCATTTAGTAAATCTTGAGGGCGGGTCTTCCAATATTTGTATCCCACAAATATCCATGAACCTTGGTTGCAACCTTACCCCACATCCAGCCCGTGAATGTATACCAATCCAAGTTCATAATAGTCTAAACCTCACACTTGTTCCCACAATTGTGATCGACTACGGAATTTAGAATAATTACTTATTCATGGATAAAATATGCAAAATAGGAACATAACTCAAAATGAATTATTACTGTAACTACATTAATGAGTTTGAACAACTTCATTCCGTTACAATACTTAAAACAGATCATGACCAATCACTTGAATATCGAAGCCCTAATGCACTAACATGCCCTTGATGTTTTGCACCATGTAAGAGCTTCGTGAGTGGATCCGCTATATTAAGATCTGTATGAACTTTGCGAATACATATCTTTCCCTTTTCAAATTCATCCCTTATGTAGTTGAATCTCCGCTCAATGTGATGGGTCTTTTGGTGAGCATGAGGTTCCTTGATTTGAGCAATCGCACCCTCATTGTCACAAAAGATCTCAAGAGGGTCCTGAATGGAAGGGACTACTCCTAAGTCGTCGATGAATTTCTTCATCCATGCAGCTTTCTGAGCTGCCAATGAGGCGGCAATGTACTCCGACTCTGTAGTGGATAATGCAACAACATCTTGTTTTGAACTCTTCCAAGAGATCGCACCTCCATTTAATGTGAAGACATAACCGGATTGTGATCGAGAATCATCTCGATCAGTTTGGAAACTCGCGTCCACGTAACCTTTTACAGCGAGTTCCTCCTCACCAGACCCATATATTAGAAACATATCCTTAGTCCTTCTAAGGTATTTCAATATACTTTTAACCGCAATCCAATGACTGTTTCCTGGGTTATTCTGGTATCTACTTGTCAAGCTTAGAGCGCATGACACATCTGGTCTAGTGCATATCATTGCATACATGATTGACCCAATAGCAGATGCGTACGGGACTTTATTCATTCTCTCTTGTTCATCTTTCGTGGTAGGGCACTGAGATGAACTGAGAAGCGTTCCTCTTTGAATAGGTACCAAACCACTCTTAGAGTTCTCCATCTTGAACCTTTTCAAGACCTTTTTAATGTATGCACTTTGATTCAAACCTATCAGTTTCTTAGATCTATCCCTGTAGATCCCAATCCCCAAAACGTATTGTGCTTCTCCAAGATCCTTAATGAAGAAGCATTTACTTAGCCAAGTTTTAACTCCTTGCATTTCCGGAATATCATTTCCAAATAACAATATATCATCCACATATAGTACAAGGAATATGATAGTGCTCCCACTAGCTTTCTTGTATACACAAGCTTCATCACCATTTTTAATGAAGCCAAATTTCTTGGCCTCCTCATTAAAACGATGATTCCACATTCTAGATGCTTGTTTCAATTCGTAGATTGACTTCTTTAACTTGCATACCTTTTTAGGATATTTCGGATCAACAAAACCTTCAGGCTGAACCATATAGACATCTTCCTCAAGATTTCCATTTAGGAAAGCGGTCTTGACATGCATTTGCCATATTTCATAATCATAATGAGCAGCAATGGCAAGTAATATCCTAATAGACTTTAGCATTGCCACAGGCAAAAAAGTTTCATCATAGTCAACCCCTTGAGTTTGAGTGAAACCTTTTGCTACAAGTCTAGCTTTATATGTATCCAAGTTTCCATGTATATCGGTTTTCATCTTGAAAAGCCATTTACAATCAACTAGCCTGGAGCCAATAGGTTGTTCAGCAAGTTCTCAAATTTTGTTGTCATACATGGATTGCATCTCAGCGTTCATGGCTTCCTGCCATTTATCTTTATCAATCCTTGATAAAGCATCTTGGTAGTTTGTTGGTTCATCCAAATCAACCACATAGCAACCATCCATGAGAAACCCATATCTCTCAGGAGGATTACTAATCCTACCAGATCTGCGAACGTCTTGTGTATTTTGATCATCCATTTGATCACTCTCAACATTTTCATGTTGAGTGCTAGTGTCAACCAATTGTATATCATCTACTTGATCTTGAACCTCTTCAAGATCTATCTTCCTTTCACTATTTCCTTCCATTAGGAACTTAGTTTCAAGGAATTCAGCCTTTCGAGCAACAAATACATTTTGCTCGGTTGGATCATAGAAATAGTATCCCATATCATCCTTGGGATATCCTATGAAGATACACTTCGTGGATCGAGCATTCAACTTATTAGGGACGTAACACTTAGGATAAGCTTCACATCCCCATACCTTTAAGTATGATAGAGTTGGAGGTTTTCCAAACCACATCTCATGAGGAGTTCGTTCCACTCTCTTGGTTGGGGCCATATTTAGAATACGAGCCGCGGAGCATAGACAATAACCCCAAAATGATAGAGGCAACGAGCTTCTAGCCATCATAGATCAAACCATATCCATTAGGGTTCGGTTCCTCCTTTCGGATACTCCAATAAGTTGTGGTGTTCCAGGAGGAGTAAGTTGTGAGATAATCCCACAACTTTTAAGATGATCTTGGAAGGCATCGCTAAGTTATTCACCTCCTCTATCAGTACGAAGTACCTTGATTGTCTTATTGAGTTGATTTTGTACTTCGTTTTGATACTCTTTGAATGCCTCAAAAGTTTCATCCTTATGTCTTAACAAGTAGACATATCCGAAATGACTGAAGTCATCAATGAAAGTAACGAAGTATCTTTCACCATTCCTAGTTATGGGCTTAAAGGGTCCACATACATCCGAATGTATTAATCCCAATAAGTCTTTAGCCCTTTCATAGGTCCCTTTGAAAGGTGCTTTAGTCATTTTGCCTTGTAAACAAGATTCACATACATCAAACGAGTCTAGTTCATTTGATTTCAAAAGTCCATTCTTTTGAAGTGTATGCATTCGATTCTTGTTTATGTGACCAAGGCGACAATGCCATAGGTAGAATCACTCAAATCCCTTTTGAGTTTCTTGGTGTTTGCATGGAACATTGAGCTATTGTATGATGTGTCGTCATGAACCAATTCATAAATACCATTCAAAGGCGAAGCCTTAAAATAGAACACATTATCTAAAGAAACATGGATATCATCATTAATGAAATGAAGATTAAAACCACATTGTTTCAAACGGGGTACATAAATAATGTTTCGAGATAAATCGGGTGCATACAAAACATTTTTCAAAATAAGCTCCAAACCACTTGGTAGCTTCAAAACAAAGTCTCCTTAAGCTTTCACTTGCACCCTTGCTCCATTTCCTATGAAGAGACTTGTTGTTCCCGCATCTTGATCACTTCTTTTGAACCCCTACAAAGAATTGCAAATATGAGTTCCACATCCTGTGTCTAATACCCATGTATTAGAAGAAGTAACACTAAGCTCAATGTATACCATATATACATTACCTGAGGTTTGCCCTGCATCCCTCTTGTCTTTCAACTCCTTCAGGTAGACCGGGCAGTTGCATTTCCAGTGACCCATTTCACCGCAACCGAAGCTCGGATCTTCCTTGGGGTTAGCTTTACCGGCAACCTTTTGCTTCTTGTTGTTGTTGGTTGGGGTAACCATCTTCCCCTTTACCTTGCCCTTGCCTTGGTAGGCGGGTCCTTTCCTCTTAGCAGTCTTTGGCTTAGAAGTGTTATTGTTTTTGGACCCGCCTTCATTGATCATAAACATGGGTGAAGCCCTTTTACCCATGCTCGCTTCAGCCGTCTTTAGCATGGCATGTAATTCGCCAATGCTCTTATGTAAAAACCCGTCCTTATCCATCCGGACGAAGTCTTCAACATCTGGTTCCATTGCGATGATCGACTCCAAGTAAGGTCCTTAATATGAGCAAATGCACAGCGAAAGACTTAATTCGTACCTGAGAATAAACATGCTTTAAAACATCAACATAAAGTTGGTGAGATATATAGGTTTGATGCTAGCAGCGTTATAACTATGGACCACAAGATTTCATGTTTATACATAATACACTCCTCGTGTATGAAAAGTCGTTGAGCACTTGGTAACCATACTTAACATTTAAATCACAGCAGCATATTCTTAAATAAACCCTACACCGTACCAAGTGTAGTAACGAAACGAAGTACTGTGCAACCATTAAAAACTGGTCGTCCAGCCCGGTTGGGGTTGTCAGGCCCGATAGATCTATCAACAGGATTCGCGTTTACGCTCCTCACGTAAATATTAGCTACCAAGTATAAAGAAATATGCCATGGTACAACTCAACGTAGATTTATTTTTGATCACTTGTGTCCATATCGTAAATCATTTATAAAAACAGCGCATGTATTCTCAGCCCAAAATATTTAGAGTTTAAAAGGGGACTATATACTCACCATACTGTATTTTGTAGTAAAAATACATATAACATCATCGAACAAGTATAGGGTTGGCCTCGGATTCACGAACCTATATCATTTATATATCTATTAACATATAAAATTGTAATCGAACGAATTTATATATTATTAGTGATCTCGATGTTATTTTAATAAATTGTATGTTTTGTTAATAACTTAATTAATATATTTATTTTATATGCTTTTAAATAATTAATCTTTATTATAAGAATATTAATATAGTGTTTGTTAAATAAATTTTTATATAACTAATTTTTATTGTAATAATAATAATAATAATAATATTAATATTAATGGTAGTAAAAATGTTAATAATAATAATAATAATGTTAAAAATAATAATACTTAATACCTAATGATAATAATAATACTAATAAGAAAAGACTACCTTTAAAAGGAGACAAACTTCAAAAATATAAGGAAACAGTCAGTGGCAGGGATAGAAACCGCGACTCCTTGTTCAACAACACCACAGCCTAACCATTTATCTGTTTCAATTTATCTATTATTCCCCGGATTAAATTTCATTTAACCCGTCATAATATCCTTACTAGTCTTATGCCCAAACTGAAATAGTAAACAGATCTCGGCCCAGATTTATTTTCGGCCCACCAGCAGGTTCTAAGCCTAATCTCATCACAATCCAATAAATATAACAGCCCGTGAAACCCTAAAGGTTTTCGATTTATATGTATCATCATAGAATCATTCGACTTCTCATCTCCATCTTGTAATTTATTATCTTTATTCGTCCATTACTCCTCGTCTTTTCCATAAACATCATCATCATTCATCGTTCACCACCAAACATCCTCATTATGCTCTATCACCACCTCATCGTCCATAATATTTTAAACGTATCAATATCAAATTGTCTAACCATATTGTCGGCCATTTAAAGGAACCCGAATTAGAATAAAAAAAATATATCGATGGCCCATACAATCCACTTTAATCGATATTCTTTTTCCTTTGAGAATTAAGTGGGGTTATATGTGTTATTTTTGTCATCCACTAGGCTTTTAAGAAAATCAAAGAACTCTTAGTTGTCGACAATTGTCAATTTGATGGATTGAATTTCAGTTTACAACAAAAGGGACGGACCAATCATAAACTTATCATACTACTAATTGTAACCCATTTAGATATCACCTCATCTTTAACTTAGATCATCATCAAAAAATATAACGCGTGATTTAGATGTCCCATATTGGGTCGGCCATAAAGGGAAAAGGAAAAAGAAGGTAACGCACCATAATGTTGTTATTTGTTTAATAACAAGTGGCTTGATTTATATTGGCATAAGATAATAAAAGTTGCAACTATAAAGGTAGGCTGTAGGGATTGTAGTTGTTCGCAGAAGGAAACAGAAACTGATTACGGAGGGTTTTTGGTTTGGTTGCAACAGACAAAGAGAATAATGGCATCGTTTAACGAGTAAAGTGGCTGTGTAATTTGTTGTTTGAAAGGAAATGGAAACAGAAAGACACAAGTAGCAGCTGCAGTGAACTATAATTGTGTTGTGTTTGGATCACGCTGAAGCAACAAAAAGAAAAAGAAGAAAAATAAATAAATGGTGGCGGTATTGGTGATTCTTTATGGTGGTTTACCTCAACAGAACAAATACAATATTAGCTGCAGATATCGTAGTTCTTTGGGGTTGGGTACGAACAGGATCAGAAAAAAAATTAATGAGTTTCGCTAGTGGTTTATAATGGTGTGTTAATTGGGTCGTGGTCATGGTTCTCGAACAACAACAAAGAAAATGGGTTTCGATGGTGGTGATGTATATGGTGGAGGTTTGTTAATTGTAGGGTTGGTGGAGATGGGTTTCACGATGGTGTTTGTTGTTGTAGATGTCGATGATAGTTGATGATGATCAATAGTGGTGTTTGGTTTCAAGAACTGGTTCAATGGTGATAAATGGTGATGAAGTGATGGGTGAGAAGTGTAAGAACGGAGGAAATCGGGTTCTTCTAGTTTTCTTACAACTGATTGTTAATTTCGATGTTTTGATCGAAGATGTGATAGCAGATAGATATATAGAGGATGAATGATGTCATTACAGCTCATTTGATCCAATTGGACTTTGTCTGCTAGTTTACTTGGCTAGACAAAAAATATTCGTTCATAATAAATCAAATAAATAAGTTAAAAGGCAGTTTGAAATTCTTCACAGCTTGGTACGATCAGATGTGGATGTGCAACAACTGGAGACAGAAACAAAAATCATATGCAGTACAGATTGAGATGTGAAATTGAATTCGATTCAATTATTGTATATACGTATAATTATGTCAATAAGTATTATATAATGTATATATATTGTATAATGTGTCTGTACAAATATATCAGTATATATATTTGTCGTATACATCAGTGTACATATTTGTTATAGTATATCGTATGTATATACCTGTTTTTATGTATTATACATATTCTTATAAATATAATATAATAATATTAATACTCTTAACATCATAGATACTAATTATAATGATATAATAGTAATAATAATATTATTAGTAATGATAATGGTAATTATAGTATGATATATATATATCAAATTTCTTATCTATAATGAAAATAATACTATTAATAATTCAGATTTTAATATTAATTTTTATTATATCGTATATTATTTTATATATATTTCTAACAATTAAATCGTATAATATTATCTAATTATGTATATATATATTTATTTATTTATTTATAAACAATTGTTCGTGAATTGTCGGAAATGGTCCAAGGTCAATTGAATATATGAACATTGTTTCAAAAGTTTCTAGACTCAATATTACAGATTTTGTTTATAGCGTCGGAAACATATAAAGATTAAGGTTTAAATTTGGTCGAAAATTTCCGGGTCGTTACAGTACCCACCCGTTAAAGAAATTTCGTCCCCGAAATTTGATCGAGATCGTCGTGATTAACAATAAAATGTTTTTATGACGAGTATGAATTGATATCTAGAGTTTTATCACCATTTAGTAATAGTGGTAAAATAATTCGATTGTGTGAAGCCTACAAGTGAAGCTGTCACAAGAAATTGAGATAGAGATTTAACTTTTGACGTAGTCACAGTGAATTTTCGGAATTTAAGGGATTTAAAAGAAAATCTTGAAAATCTAAAAGATTTGATTCTTCGGCGAATAAGGAAATTATGATCTTCTTTGATTTAATGCGCCAATCTGTTTCGATTTCTCTGTCGGATATTTCACTATAAATCCACTTCCTTCCCTTCCTTACTTCCATACCTCACATCTTCTATTCTTTCTTCATTCATCAATATGCTCCATCCAATCCTGATTCTTATTATACTTCTAACTTTCATATCTTTCATTCTTCTCTTTCATTTACCGCCAGAAGAATCTATTTACTTCTATCATTTTCTCAGAATTATAATATTTTTAATTCTCCCGTGTCTTTACATTGCAATACGTATTGATATACACAGTTTGTAAATCCTGGGTGGTTTTCGGCCTTCGTATTCTTCATTATTTTTCAAAGCTTCATGTTTTCGTTTTCTCTTCCCGACTTTGAGTCAAGCGAGTAATGATCCGAAATTTTTAGGTATGAAATTTGGAATGAATATAGCTAATGCTTTAAGAAACAAATGGTAATGGCACGATTTTGATTTTTCAAATTACCAGATTATCCTGGAAAAGATAGAACTATCAAGATGATATGTTCCTAATATGTTTGGAGATTGGATAGAATGTAAGAGTCGTGTAACATGGCACATGATGATGGTACTGTGAATCATCACATTCCATTAGAAACTCAACATGACTTACTGTAATATAATGAAGTTGATCAAGTTTCATTATATTATACTAATTCATGCATCAGTTCCCAACACTACTTCAAAACACTCATATTTTAAACTCGGAGGTTTCAGAATTTAGAAACTAACACAGTTTCTTTTATGTTGTAACGTAGATGTTACGGAGAGATATATGATCGCAGATAGGAATAGTTGTGAAAATATCTCCGGAAATATGGAGAATATGTATAACGAAAGATATGAAGATATCTTATAATATCTAAGATAAGATGATGATGAAGGATATCATCCGAAAAGGTTTAGAATGTCGAGTAGGGTTCTTACTAACGGTTTCAGCAGGTACTGAATCGTTGGGATTCTTTGAAAGCAGATTCAGTTCTTGTGATTTATCCACACCTTCCTTCATACTTTGCTCAATCCGTTTTCCAGTTCCAAATCTCCTCTTTTTCTGAGCTTCACCAACACATTATACTTTATCGTCAAATTTTGACTACTAAATTCGTTTACAGTTTTTGCTGCTTCATCAGCATTTTAAGAACTACTTCATAGTTCAGGGTGTTTTTCAGAAACTTCACATTCAGAGTATGAATTTCTTAGGATAAACGTTGTAGGTATAACTGGAGAAGTGCTACGAGATTTTCAAAATACTAACTGCGGATTCCGCCGAAGAGATAATGAGCTGCTGGTATATTTGCTGATGATGTCGTGGGATATAAAAGGTTCTCCGGTAACGACGGCGAAAGGACAAGGTATAAATATCGAGATTATAATAGGAGTAGTCTCACTGAGAAGTCGAAGTGGAGCTGTGACAAAATTAGCTTCCTGAAAAGAAATTGTAGGGTTGTTTTTGCTAATAGATGGCAGAGGATTCAACACGATATGTGTTAAACTATGAATTTGGATTCGAAAGTTTTTCAGGTGCATGAATCCTTTTTTTCCGTAGATGAAGTGCGGTTGGTTCATCTTTCCGATCGAGGTGTTTTCAAAAATCATGAAAAGTTGTGAATGCGAATTGTAATCGTCAAGATACGAATGAGGTTTAAGATAGAATCAAGTGGCAAACTTGAAGATTAGTTTAGTTTCATATGTTATAATCAATATTTTAATTCATTTTACTTGTCCAAAGTTAGCAGTCTAATAGTCCGATTGTCCAATGGTCCAATAATTTCATAAATTAAATACATAATATTCAAATTAATTAATACGTATCGTTACCCGTGTACCGGTCTCAGTATCGATCACAACTCAAAGTATATATATATTTTGGAATCAACTCCGACCCTGTATAGCCAACTCCCACCTTCACATATAGAGTGTCTATGGTTGTTCCGAAATATATATTTAGATGGGTCAATATGATAAGTCGAAACCTTGTATACGTGTCCCGTTTATTTAAAGTGCGTAAAATAAATAAATATATATCATGACCCATTATACAACGTGTTGTCTCAGAATTAATCCGACGTATTGTTGTACATGTGTCCCGACGGCATGTAAAGTGCAGAAATTAAATAACAATAAATAAAATTGCGAGAATGTAAATTGCGATAAATTAAATGTTAGCCGGGAACAGTTAGCTAGGAACAATTAGCGTGAATTCCTAACAATATTTTTAATTTAGTTAATTCGTCTGTTTCTAACAAATTTTATTTTGTCCAATGTTTTCTTCTTTATGCCACTTGTTGGATTCTGATAGGTCAAAATCCGAATATGAAATTTTGAATGAAAATAGTTATTCTGGGGTGAGCAGATACGAATATCGGTGGTTGTAAGTAGGATAGTAAATGAACGTTGAATCAGATCCGAAGAATGTACAGTGTAACTTATTAATGTGAAATTAGAATATTCCTCGGGTGCTACCCACCCGTTAAAATATTTTCATCATTAACAGTTTGTACGAAAGAATTTTTAATTACAATCTTTATGAAAATATACTTGCATATATATTTTCATCGAGTGTAATCATGGATTCAATGAGTCATTAAGATATTAAACTCATTTGATTTATCATTAACACTTGATTACGTGATTTCTAAATCATTAGAGATTACATAATTGTCATGTTGAACGGAGATAAATGAGGTAGAATGATACGTAAAGCGAAGATAATCGATGTAGAACGATACGTAGAATGAAAATAGAGTAGATAGAACGATATGTAGAACAAAGATTATTTTTGAAGTTTATGACGCGGTTTTGATTTGGGGGTGATAAGGGTACTGTTGACGTTGATGATGGTGATACAGATTATGCGGTTGGTGCTGATGCTGGTGTTTGCAACCTTCGCACATTGTTCACCAACGTCGTCACACGAGCGCGAAGTTCGTTAATTTCTGCTAGTACACCGGGATGATTGGCGGTTGGAGCGAGCGAATGAACTAGATTCAAAATATGGGATAGTATATAGTCGTGACGAGATACTCTAGAAATGAGTGAGAAAATGGTGTTTCGAATAGGTTCGCCGGTAAGTGCTTCAGGTTCATCGCCAAGAGGACAATTTGGTGGATGGAATGGTTATTTGATGTGAAATGATTTTCGGATATCGGATGATATTCTAGATATATAGAATATCTATATACATAGTACTAAAGATTTCGTAGACTACAGAGGAACCTACGGCATATGTCAGGCAAGTCTACAGATGCGCTACGATATGAATTTTGTCTATACACTATCGATACACTAAATGCAGTAAGACATGTCTAGACTTAAGAATGATAAGCAGGTAATTCCCTAAGGATGATAAACAGATGGTTTCCGACTAGAAATGATAAGCAAAACTTTTTGACATGTAGACACGGTCAAAGTCCAGACTCACTAATGTATCCTAACATCTACTAGTCAGACACACTAATGCAAGGCCTGGTTCGCTAAGACCACCGCTCTGATACCACCTGTAAAAACCCATCCTTATCCATCCGGACGAAGTCTTCAACATCTGGTTCCATTGCGATGATAGACTCCAAGTAAGGTCCTTAATATGAGCAAATGCACAGCGGAAGACTTAATTCGTACCTGAGAATAAACATGCTTTAAAACATCAACATAAAGTTGGTGAGATATATAGGTTTGATGCTAGCAGCGTTATAACTATGGACCACAAGATTTCATGTTTATACATAATACACTCCTCGTGTATGAAAAGTCGTTGAGCACTTGGTAACCATACTTAACATTTAAATCACAGCAGCATATTCTTAAATAAACCCTACACCGTACCAAGTGTAGTAACGAAACGAAGTACTGTGCAACCGTTAAAAACTGGTCGTCCAGCCCGGTTGGGGTTGTCAGGCCCAATAGATCTATCAACAGGATTCGCGTTTACGCTCCTCACGTAAATATTAGCTACCAAGTATAAAGAAATATGCCATGGTACAACTCATCGTAGATTTATTTTTAATCACTTGTGTCCATATCGTAAATCATTTATAAAAACAGCGCATGTATTCTCAGCCCAAAATATTTAGAGTTTAAAAGGGGACTATATACTCACCATACTGTATTTTGTAGTAAAAATACATATAACATCATCGAACAAGTATAGGGTTGGCCTCGGATTCACGAACCTATATCATTTATATATCTATTAACATATAAAATTGTAATCGAATGAATTTATATATTATTAGTGATCTGAATGTTATTTTAATAAATTGTATGTTTTGTTAATAACTTAATTAATATATTTATTTTATATGCTTTTAAATAATTAATCTTTATTATAAGAATATTAATATAGTGTTTGTTAAATAAATTTTTATATAACTAATTTTTATTGTAATAATAATAATAATAATAATAATATTAATATTAATGGTAGTAAAAATGTTAATAATAATAATAATAATGTTAAAAATAATAATACTTAATACCTAATGATAATAATAATACTAATAAGAAAAGACTACCTTTAAAAGGAGACAAACTTCAAAAATATAAGAAAACAGTCAGTGGCAGGGATAGAAACCGCGACTCCTTATTCAACAACACCACAGCCTAACCATTTATCTGTTTCAATTTATCTATTATTCCCCGGATTAAATTTCATTTAACCCGTCATAATATCCTTACTAGTCTTATGCCCAAACTGAAATAGTAAACAGATCTCGGCCCAGATTTATTTTCGGCCCACCAGCAGGTTCTAAGCCTAATCTCATCACAATCCAATAAATATAACAGCCCGTGAAACCCTAAAGGTTTTCGATTTATATGTATCATCATAGAATCATTCGACTTCTCATCTCCATCTTGTAATTTATTATCTTTATTCGTCCATTACTCCTCGTCTTTTCCATAAACATCATCATCATTCATCGTTCACCACCAAACATCCTCATTATGCTCTATCACCACCTCATCGTCCATAATATTTTAAACGTATCAATATCAAATTGTCTAACCATATTGTCGGCCATTTAAAGGAACCCGAATTAGAATAAAAAAATATATCGATGGCCCATACAATCCACTTTAATCGATATTCTTTTTCCTTTGAGAATTAAGTGGGGTTATATGTGTTATTTTTGTCATCCACTAGGCTTTTAAGAAAATCAAAGAACTCTTAGTTGTCGACAATTGTCAATTTGATGGATTGAATTTCAGTTTACAACAAAAGGGACGGACCAATCATAAACTTATCATACTACTAATTGTAACCCATTTGGATATCACCTCATCTTTAACTTAGATCATCATCAAAAAATATAACGCGTGATTTAGATGTCCCATATTGGGTCGGCCATAAAGGGAAAAGGAAAAAGAAGGTAACGCACCATAATGTTGTTATTTGTTTAATAACAAGTGGCTTGATTTATATTGGCATAAGATAATAAAAGTTGCAACTATAAAGGTAGGCTGTAGGGATTGTAGTTGTTCGCAGAAGGAAACAGAAACTGATTACGGAGGGTTTTTGGTTTGGTTGCAACAGACAAAGAGAAGAAACAGAAAAATAATGGCATCGTTTAACGAGTAAAGTGGCTGTGTAATTTGTTGTTTGAAAGGAAATGGAAACAGAAAGACACAAGTAGCAGCTGCAGTGAACTATAATTGTGTTGTGTTTGGATCACGCTGAAGCAACAAAAAGAAAAAGAAGAAAAATAAATAAATGGTGGCGGTATTGGTGATTCTTTATGGTGGTTTACCTCAACAGAACAAATACAATATTAGCTGCAGATATCGTAGTTCTTTGGGGTTGGGTACGAACAGGATCAGAAAAAAAATTAATGAGTTTCGCTAGTGGTTTATAATGGTGTGTTAATTGGGTCGTGGTCATGGTTCTCGAACAACAACAAAGAAAATGGGTTTCGATGGTGGTGATGTATATGGTGGAGGTTTGTTAATTGTAGGGTTGGTGGAGATGGGTTTCACGATGGTGTTTGTTGTTGTAGATGTCGATGATAGTTGATGATGATCAATAGTGGTGTTTGGTTTCAAGAACTGGTTCAATGGTGATAAATGGTGATGAAGTGATGGGTGAGAAGTGTAAGAACGGAGGAAATCGGGTTCTTCTAGTTTTCTTACAACTGATTGTTAATTTCGATGTTTTGATCGAAGATGTGATAGCAGATAGATATATAGAGGATGAATGATGTCATTACAGCTCATTTGATCCAGTTGGACTTTGTTTGCTAGTTTACTTGGCTAGACAAAAAATATTCGTTCATAATAAATCAAATAAATAAGTTAAAAGGCAGTTTGAAATTCTTCACAGCTTGGTACGATCAGATGTGGATGTGCAACAACTGGAGACAGAAACAAAAATCATATGCAGTACAGATTGAGATGTGAAATTGAATTCGATTCAATTATTGTATATACGTATAATTATGTCAATAAGTATTATATAATGTATATATATTGTATAATGTGTATGTACAAATATATCAGTATATATATTTGTCGTATACATCAGTGTACATATTTGTTATAGTATATCGTATGTATATACCTATTTTTATGTATTATACATATTCTTATAAATATAATATAATAATATTAATACTCTTAACATCATAGATACTAATTATAATGATATAATAGTAATAATAATATTATTAGTAATGATAATGGTAATTATAGTATGATATATATATCAAATTTCTTATCTATAATGAAAATAATACTATTAATAATTCAGATTTTAATATTAATTTTTATTATATCGTATATTATTTTATATATATTTCTAACAATTAAATCGTATAATATTATCTAATTATGTATATATATATTTATTTATTTATTTATAAACAATTGTTCGTGAATTGTCGGAAATGGTCCAAGGTCAATTGAATATATGAACATTGTTTCAAAAGTTTCTAGACTCAATATTACAGATTTTGTTTATCGCGTCGGAAACATATAAAGATTAAGGTTTAAATTTGGTCGGAAATTTCCGGGTCGTTACATCTTATCCCATCCATTCATGTTGTAATTCATTACAAATGTGTGAAACCTCTTTGACAAGGAATTAAGGATAAGGTCCGTGGCTAATTCATTAGACATGTTGCAGTTTAGACGGTTCGCTCGATCAATTAGGCTTTTCATCTTAAGGACATAAGATGAAACGGATTGGGAGTCGTCCATCCGACATGCATGAAGCACTCGGATCGTTTCAAAGCGCTAGACACGAGCTTGTTGAAGGAACATCTCCTTCAACTTGTGATCATGTCATATGCACTATGATGCTCGAAATCCTTTTGGAGTTCTGGTATCATAGTGCCAAGCATGAGGCAAGAAACTTGCACCAAATCGGTGCAATATTTCTCCCAATAAGCCATGCCTCCCGTACCATCCTCGTCTGGTTGATTGGGAATGGGGTCTTCCAACACATACGCCCTATCCTCTAGTTTGAGGAAAATTCTTAGATTGCGGAACCAATCCATGAAGTTCGTATGGTTGAGTTTTTCCTTTTCGAGGATTGACCTCAACGATAGATTGTTAAAGTTGATAGGTGCGTTTGGAATGTTGTTGTTGTTATTGGAGGCCATCCACAAAATTTAACAAAGTTGTTTAAGTATCAATTTTAATTTAACAATCAATACCCTTTAAATCCAATTGATAGTTATTAAATTTTAGAATACAACTATAAACCAAATTTTGGTTAGGTGACCTTTATCCCGTCATTTGATTTAGCTAGGTAGTCATTATATGACAATTACAATCCTTTTGCAACTTCTAAGTTATGGAATCATGCAATCCTTTTGCATGTCATATATATTCCATCAACGCCTATTTGTTCCTCATGCTTCGGTGACCCTAAGTTCATGATTCCCAAATCAAGTCGTCCTACTTGTGTAAATGTGTAAATTTAACATACACGTGGTTAGGTGACCTTTATCCCACAAGCATGAGAAATTCACATTAATCATATTAGTTTGCTCATAATGGTTAGGTGACCTTTATCCCATTATGAGTTCCCTAATATTTTTAAGTGTCACACAAAAGGATGGCGTTAAACTTGTTTGCCTTGTTAAGAAGGGATTTTAAGTTTTCATAATTTCTAGTTTAAGAAAACAATTGTACCATACACTAACATGCATTTAGTGTATGGTTTATTTGAAAATCCATTTTTCATGTTATGTAATAAAGCTAATTTCATTACATTGATATATACCATTTTATATTTGTATTAATAACCAATTATTATACACCTTTTAACCATTTATAATTGTCGTTTTGCCACTTTTAATTTAACCAATTAAATTATCGTTTTGCATTTCGTGAATAATGTCTAATTTAACCAATTAAATTGTCATTTTTCTTGTTGTTAACTTGTGATATTCTTGTAGCAACCAAATATACAAACACAATAAACAACCATGCATGCAAAACAAAGATGTTCACAATCAAGCTATTTTGGTAAGCATTTGTTTAGCTGAAAACAAATGCCACTGGTTAAGGTGTTATAACACAAAGTAGGAGATTTCAAAATCTCCCACTTAATCTTGCATCCTTCCTTGTGTTCTTCATTGTCATCTTCTTGTATCTTCATTTTTACAAAATATATCCTAATACATTTTTCTCTAAAAAATGAAAATACAACCAAATCTATTTTACATGCCAAATATAAAATAAATTACATGACTAAATGAATAATATTACAAACCGATTGAATAAATATTATTACAAACCAAATGAATAATAAATAATCAACCAAACATTCAATCAAACACAAGGTCAAGGCTTAGATTGTGAACATTATCATACAACCAAAATATGAACAACATGGAACAACCCAAAACCCATTTTGGGACCCATGAAATTCGGCCAAACTTACAACCCACCCAAAACCCGAAATTTTTTGCATTCTACTATCATGCATGTTCATAAAATGCAAAATATAGTGGGTTTAATAAATCATCTCGAAGCATATTTCATTAACTTCGGCTCTAGATACCATTGTTGGGATTTAACAAGTTCATGATATACTTAAACCATTTTAAGAATTAAGAAAGCGGAAGCATATTAATTATTATTTTGAACATGTTAATCTTTAACCTATTAAAGTTAAATCTCAATTAGGATCAAGTTGTGAAATATACTTACAAACTACAAGCAAGAAAAGAGTTTATACCTACTCCAAGCTTGTTGATAAGTGATGAAGATGATGAATGGAGCTCCAAAAGTATGAAACCTCAAGTAGTTATACCCCAAACTTGTGCACCAACACCCTAGCTTTGGTTAGGATTTAATGACACTTGAAAATGGCTAGCAAAATCAACTCAAGAACACCCTTTTGTTCTTCAAAACTCACGGCCAAAAACAGCAGGTTTTTGGTGTTTTTTGTGCAGTTTTTTTTATGTATTTTGATGTGTATTGCATGTGTATGTTCAAGTGTTTAAGTCTCCAAGAGGTCTTGGTAGTTATCCCATGGAATCTTTGGAAGTAACACTTAAAAGCTAGTTAAAAAATAGCATGCTTGTGAAACTCCCATGCCATTTCCAAATTTGTATTATAAAATAAGTTTTATAAAAGAATTAATTTTTATAAAACTATTTTATAAACTTCCATATTTATTTATGTACATTTTATTATATAAAACCCATTTATATAAAATGTAACATAAATTTATTAATTATTTAACCTATAAATAATTAAATCCAAATTATATAAATTATTCCATAATTTATATATATATATATATATATATATATATATATATATATATATATATATATATATATATACACATCAAGTAATATTTAAGAAAACCATTTTTCTTAAAGTTCAAGTGTCGCGTATTTAATCAATGATCCAATCGCTAAGATCAAATACTAATAAGGTGTCGGTAAGCTTGTTATTGGGTATGACCCGACTTGGATCAAAACACATTAGACACATTAATTTAATATGTCTCTCGGGCATGCGAAATACCTTCATAAATAACACTAATGGATGTTATGAACTTCGACGGTCTTTTACGAGTACCGTTTCTTTGTACGATTGGATAACCATGGTTGTGTGAATTCGTATCTAGCACAATTAAATTGTGAACTATATGCTATTGTTGTTGCTAGCTTCTTGTGAATTGTGGATAGTTGTTTATGCATGATGTTGCATAGTTATCGAATTGCTAGCTTGTATGCGGTATGGTAAGTGATTGCAAGTAAGTAGGTTATATGTGAACATGTATAATTATTTCATTCACTAAGCGTTAGCTTACCCCCTCGTTGTTTATCTTTTTAGATGCAGGTGCGGATAAGGGGAAAGGGGTTGTTGGGCACTAGGTGTCCTTTGATGATGTTTCGTTGGAGCTTTTGGAAGTTGGCCTAGCGTTTTGGGTAGTTTAGCCCCAAACCATGCTCGATGTGTTGTTTGGATTAAAACTATCATTTTTGGTTAGGTCAAACTTGTATCACATTTGTTAATGGCCGTCGTGCCTATTGTAAACACTAAACTTGTTGTATGTTTTAACGAAACGTGTGGAATGGTTTACATATTTGATTGGCGCATAAATGTGTATTATTTTAAAGAAAATTTATTTATCGTATGGAATATGGGTTGGGTTGTTTCAGAAATAATCAATTGCTACAATCAGGAACTTTACATTCCCTGCACCTGGTGGAAAGGGTTCCACAATATCAATGGCCCATTTATAAAATGGCCATGGCGAATCAATTGGAATCATACCATGCCTTGGTTTGCGATTCTGCGGTGCGTGCCTTTGACAGCTTTTACACCTTTTAACTGTTTGCGCAACATTGCGATATAGGGTAGGCCAAAAGTAACCCATTCGCATTATTTTTGCGGCAATAGTTTTATAACCTGAATGAAGAGCACAAGATCCACTATGCACTTCCTCAACAATTGTTGCTGCTTCTGCGGGTCTTACACACCGCATTAATGGTCCCAAATACGATTTGTGATATAACACATCATTTTTAATCACATACATAGGTGATCTTTCGCCTACCAAACGAGCTTCCTTTTGATCTTCTGGCAATGCACCATTTCACAGATAATTGGCAATAGGACCCATCCAATTTGGTTCAACCTCTTCTATAGCCGCAACAAATAAACTTCCATCTATGGATTTATTGGGAAGTTCTTCTACCCAGACCTGCTTTTGAAAGTGCAAAAATATCAATGCAACAAGTTTGCTCAACGCATCCGCCTTTTTATTTTGACTTCTCGATACTTGTGATAACTCAAAGAATTCAAATTTTTTCTCGAATTCCTGCACAATTTTTAAATACTTCTGCATAGACAACTCATGGGCTTCAAAAGAGCCATTAAATTGGTTTGCTACCAGCTGCGAATCAACATATGCGCGCAACTGCATAATATTCATCTTATGCGCCATATTTAATCCTGCAAGCAATGCTTCGTATTCAGCCTCATTATTTGTTACATCAAAATTAAAGCGTAGCGCGTATGTGTGTTCTTCTCCACTTGGATTTGTCAACACTAATCCCGCGCCTGCTCCTTCCATACACGATGCACCATCTGTATATAAATCCCAGATTTCACACTGAGGTGGCTTCAATTGTGTTCTTTCATGGATAACCTCCAATTCACCCGTCATTTCTGCAAGGTAATCTGCCAAAATTTGACCTTTTACAGATGTACACGGTAGATACGATATTTCAAATGCTCCAAGCTCAATTGCCCATTTGGCAATCTTCCAGATATCGCAGATGTGCTCAAAACATTCTTAACGGGCAAATCAGTTAAGACATGTGTTGGATGACCTTGAAAGTATCTGCACAACCTTCTTGACGTCAAAACTAACGCGTAAATAAATTTTTCAATCGGCGCATAATTTCTTTCACTTCCCGCAAGCGCCTTGCTAACGAAATAAACTAGCTTTTGGATCTTGTTCCTTTCCGCAACAAGTACTGAGCCAAATGCTTCATTCGCAACCGATATATAAAGGTACAATATTTCGCCATCAATAGGCGCGATCAATGTAGGCAATGTAGCAAGCAATTGCTTCATCTCCTGAAATGTCGTATTTGCCTCTTCAGTTCAGACAAAGTTCTTCTACGTCAAACACCCCTTAAGAGTGCGAAAGAAAGGCAACTGTCTTTCTGCAGCTTTTGAAAGAAATCTAGTTAAAGCCGCGATTTTTCCAGTTAAACTTTGCACTTCTTTAACAGTTTTAGGCGCGGTCATGTTTTCAATTGCAACAATTTTCTTAAGATTTGCCTGTATGCCCTGCTCAGTGACATAGTATCCTAGAAACTTGCCTTCTTTTTCCCCGAAACTGCATTTAGACGGATTCAACTTCATGTTGATTTTTCGCAAACTTTCAAATGTTTCTTTCATATCAACCAAAATATTTTCTTGCGTTTTGCTTTTTATAACAAGATCATCAACATAAGCCTCTAGATTGCGACCTATCTTGTGACAACCCGGAAATTTCCAACCAAATTTAAACTTTAATCTTTATATGTTTCCGACACGATAAGCAATATTTGTTAAGTTAAATTTCAAGAATTTTAAACTATGTTCATACATTCATTCAACCTCGACCAAGTTCCAACGATTCACGAACCATTAAACGAATATGATTATATATGTATATGTGTATATATATTATAACTTGAAACGTAAACAAAATATTAGATTAAATACTTTATAAGATTGTATCTGTTTCAAATTATTTATCAATGGAATTAGAAGATAAGATCAAATGATTGAATTATCAGATATATTGAATTATGATTACAAGTCTCTGTTGAAAGGCCCGCGTTGATTTGAGAAATCTTTCCATTTTAACAATATTCAGAAAATGGTAAAGTGATTTATAAATAAGAACAAATTGTCAATCATTGAGAACTAGACAAAGGATAGTGGAAGATTGAATCTCATAAAGACTCGATTGATCTATTTAGTTTCAAACGTACAAAAACATTTTCAGTTTAAAAAGAACTTTATTATTAAAACGTATATAACTTTTATAAATATCTAGAACCACTTTTGACAACTCATTACTTAACTAGTATGATAAAGATAACGATATTTATATTTTATTTTATTAAATATATATAACGATTTAAATTAATATTATATATATTTATACGCGTATTATACGTACATAGTTTTATACTTTTAATATACTTAAACTTTACCTTTACTTTATTTTTACTTTACTTTAACTTTAATAATTCACTTTAATAATTCATACTTTAATAATTCACTTTAATAATTCATACTTTAATAATTCACTTTAATAATTCATACTTTAATAATTCACTTTAATAATTCATACTTTAATAATTCATACTTTAATAATTCACTTTAATAATTCAAAAATCTATTATAAATAGAATTCAATAGGTTTCATTATTTTATAGAAACTTGAAAATATTTTTCTATAAACTCTCTCAATCGATTTACATATATATATTTACTCCGTATTATTTCAAGATATTATTAGTATACATAAAATATTACGACGGAGTGCTGTCCGAGTGATTTCAAAATTATTTTTCGAGTAGGATAGGATTAAGGAAATTATGGGTTATAGCTATGGAGGTGATTGAGTATGGTTCATGGGTATGCTCGTGAGGTTAATACAGTGTTTATCATTTCCGTTGCGTCTACGTACCTTTCCTGCAATATTGAATCTCAATATTGATACGTGAGTACTCATAATTTAACTTTTACATACTAATAGTGTATCCCTGACTAGTGCTCGAGTATTTAGGATTATGCATGCTTGTACTTTTGATATTGCCCTGAGACAGGTTAGGTTGAATCTTGAATTAGTTACAGTTGCGGTTGAGATAAGGTATAAGATATGCATGTCCTTGGAAAGCTAGCGAAAAATTAATAACTTTTCCTTTAGATATCGAATGGTTTCGATGAACGGATTAGAAGTTATAATCAATTGAATTTTCGATATTTTTATTAAAAATGATTATTATTATCGTCGTTTTTATTGTCGTTTTAGTTTTATCTTATTATTATCATTATTATTATCTTTATCAATAAAATGGATTTATCATTAAAAATTATTATTTTTTATTATTATTACTATCGTTATTATCGTTAAAGTTATAATTAGTATTATTATTATTATCCAATTATTATTATTATTATTATTATTATTATTATTATTATTATTATTATTATTATTATTATTATTATTATTATTATATTATTATTATCATTATTAATATATATATCATTATTTAAAAATGGTTATTGTTATTGTTGTTATTATTATTACTATATTATCATTAAGATAATTATTAGTATTATCATTAATAATGTTATAATAACTATCATTATTAATATTAGTGTAATTAAAATAAATATTTGTAACACCTAATTATTTTGATTACTATTATTATCATTATTATGAACACGATATAAAAGACGATTAAAAGCTATTAAATGAAATGATTAGGAAATAATGAGTAAGAGTATCATAATGAAATTAAAATATTATAAGATATTGATTTAGATAAAATTATCGTTCTTATTATTTTTATCATTACTATTATTATTAAAAGTATCGTTGGTATTAAAACTATCATTTTAACAAAAATTATCATTTTAATAGAAATGTCATTGTTACTATAAAATATCATTATTATTATTATTTTAAATAGAATTATTATTTTAAAGATAATATTAAAAATTATCGTAAATATTAAAGTTTTCATAATTAGAATTATCGTTTATCATAATGTCATCTTAGTAATTATAAATATTGATATTTTTATAATAATAATTATTATTACAAAATAATACAACTTTTACTTACTATCATTATAGATATTATTTTATCAAATAAATATGTGATACAAACATATTTTACTACGTGTAATAACTTACTTTAATAATACCTATCATATTATCTTTATGATATTAAATGAACCCTATAAATTTTATTACTTAATATATATAAAAGTATATTTTATTATAGAAATTTAATATAAAATTTTATTTATTAATAAATAAATTATATTATTTACTCTAATAAATCTTTTAAAAATATTTAAAAATATAAAATGACGATATTTAAACTATATATTAATCATGTATAGATTTTTGGAAATTATTTTGAGTCAAATTTACTTTTGTTGACTTTTGCATATTAGTCTCGAGCATTAGGATTGTGGTACACTATGACTTGACCTAATTTGTTAGACAAATATTGACCAGCACATATATATACATAATTAATTTAGGTTCGTGAATCCGAGGCCAACCTTGCACTTGTTCAATGACGTTATATGTATTTTTACTATGAAATACAGTATGGTGAGTTTCATTTGCCTTTTTACCCTTTATATTTTTGGGCTGAGAATACATGCGCAATTTTTATAAATGATTTACAAAATAGACACAAGTACGTGAAACTACATTCTATGGTTGAATTATCGAAATCGAATATGCCCCTTTTTATTAAGTCTGGTAATCTAAGAATTAGGGAACAGACACCCTAATTGACGCGAATCCTAAAGATAGATCTATTGGGCCTAACAAACCCCATCCAAAGTACCGGATGCTTTAGTACTTCAAAATTTATATCATGTCCGAAGGAGGATCCCGGAATGATGGGGATATTCTTATATGCATATTGTTAATGTCGGTTACCAGGTGTTCAATCCATATGAATGATTATTTTTGTCTCTATGCATGGGACGTATATTTATGAGAACTGGAAATGAAATTCTTGTGGTCTATTAAAATGATGGAAATGAATGATTATGATAAACTAATGAACTCACCAACCTTTTGGTTGACACTTTAAAGCATGTTTATTCCCAGGTATAAAAGAAATCTTCCGCTGTGCATTTGCTTGTTTTAAAGATATTACTTGGAGTATTTCATGGCATATTTCGAAGAACGTTGCATTCGAGTCATTGAGTTCATCAAAGATTACTATTAAGTTAATTTATAATTGGATAGTGGATATTATGAAATGGTATGCATGCCTGTCAATTTTCGATGTAAAGAAAGTTTGTGTTTTAAAAACGAATGCAATGTTTGTAATATGTATCATATAGAGGTCAAATACCTCGCGATGTAATCAACTATTGTGAATCGTTTATAATGTATATGAACGGGTCCTTTCATATCTGTCCTTCAAACGCTTTATCAATTAATAGCTGATAAGTTGCTCCTGCATTTTTAAGGCCAAAAGGCATTTTAATATAACAATAAATGCCTTTTCCAGTATGGAACGCGGATTTATCCTCATCTTCTAACGTCATTGGTATCTGATGGTATCCTTTTGCAGCATCTAAAAAACACTTGTAAGGATAGGCATGCAAATATTCCACCTTAAGATCAATTTCAGGAAGTGGATAGTTATCTTTTGGACAAGCTTTGTTTATGTCTTTGAAGTCTATACACATCCTCCACGAACCATCAGGTTTTTTCACCAAAACAGGGTTCGCAACCCATGTTTGATATTTTACTTAGCGCAATATTCCTGCACTAACTAACTTAGCAACTTCCGCAGATAACCACTTCATGCGATCTGGAGCCATTCCTCTGCGCTTTTGCACAATAGGTTTTAACGCAGGATTAGCATGTAATCTATGTTCTGTAACGTTACGCGGAACCCCAGTCATATCTTGTTCACTCCAAGCAAATACATCCATATACGCGACAAGCAATTGCACAATCTTCCTTATTTCCGCATTCAATTCAGTGCCAATTTTAATTTTTTGATCAACATACCTAGGATTTACAACGACCATATTATCTTCTTCAATTTTATGCGCAACAACTGCGTCTTGCGTGCTTATAGCCGCACAAATTGGTGGCATAGTCATAGAATTTATTGTTGCCACACCCTTGCAAGTAGTGAATTTAACCATTCCGTGTATTGTAGATGGCACTATGCCAAGCCTTCACAACACAGATTTTCCCAATAACATGTTATAACGCGAGGCAGCGCGTATAACATAAAAATCTAACTGCGCTTGCCTTGTCAACTTCACCTCCATTTAGTCGCACAATTCAATTTCTAATGATAATTGCCCCCTGGGCCAGGCAGATTCACCCGCAAAACCAGATAAGGATATCGCGGTTGGCTTTAGTTCTGCTTTGATACATTCTGGTAGTTGACGAAAGCATTGCTCGTATATCAAATCTATACTACTACCAGTATCAACATGTATTTTCATAATTGTGATCTCCGTATTTGCGATTTTACACGATATGACTAACGGCATGTCATTCATTTCGTGATTTTGCACAAATGGGAATGTAATAGGCGCGAATTGCCATTTTCAAACACTTTTACTGCTTTTCGCTTTTTGAATCCTTTTTTCTTGTGTATTGTGCTTATTATTCTGGCATCTTACACTTTTTTCAGTTCTTTTGGTAAACTTTTGTTTAAATAGGTTTCGCGTGCTTTATGCACCTTCAAATTCATATTTACAACTTTCTTAGTAGCCAAAAGCTTTTGTCACCTTGTCATTTCGCTTTGCTCACAACTATTGTTACACGAATTGCATATTCCTGCAACACAATGAAGAAAATAACACGATTAGAATTAGAAAATGAGTTTAATAGCTCGATTATAAAGAACGCAAATTTCTCATTTCAATTCTATTCGTGTCCCACGGATGGCGCCAATTGATCAATCCTAGATTATCCTATTAAGGTTAATCAAGGATTGAGTGCAATGAGGGGGTATAATGGATGTCGATTATGGTTTTGAGACCTTATTGTCATATTTCGTTAAGTGCTAAACGATCAACAACCATGTCCCGGTCTTCGTAAATTACCTTAACCAAACAATGATCAAGTCTCGGGCAAAGTCACGAGAGAGATCAATATGGCTAGAGCAATTCTTCCAGAATCAACAACCTAAAATGAGAGGCCAAGCTCCCTATTTATAGGTTCAGGAGTTACGCGGAAGTAAGATGTGCGGGCACTTAGGCATTCCGCACAAACACTGCGAGAATCCTTCGTACTCTTTAATATTCCACGTAATCCTACCGCGTTCATTAGGATTTACCGCGGTTTAGCTGTCTTACGCTTTTGCCTTTAAATGGCCTTACACACTAAAAATATACATATACATAAGTATGGATTGTGAATTTCATTACACCCTTTTTAAATGCTTTTGCAATATATATTTTTGGGACTGAGAATACATGCGCTACTTTTATAAATGCTTTACGAAATAGACACAAGTAATCGAAACTACATTCTATGGTTGGATTATCGAATCGAATATCACCCCTTTTAGCTTGGTAGCCTAAGAATTAGGAAACAGACACCCTAATTGACGTGAATCCTAAAGGTAGATCTACGGGCACTATGTAACGCCCCAACTTTTTCGACTTACTTTTGTGCTTTGTGCTTTCACGAAACTGCGTATTTGTGCATACTGAGCTATACTATACTCTGGGATCTTACTACATGTGGATTACTTTCGTTTATATGTTTAAACGTGCTTTTAAGTACGTAGGTTACTTAACTTGATCCCTGGAAGCCTTTATGACCGTTGGTGTCACTTGACGTTTTTAAAGAACTGCGTACTGCGTACACGTTTAACTTTTGTCGTAATCGGAATATTATGACTACGAAATACAAATTGTTATTTTGTAATAACAATTACTTGGGTTTTTGGATGCTTAATTACGCTTAGTAATTCACTAGCGCACACTAGTTAGTCTTGTTGGACTTTCTATCTTGTTGGACCTTAGCCCACCCTACACTAGCTAGTCGACTATTTAATTAGCCCAATTATAAATAACTAGTGACCCATTAATAAGTAAGACAAATGCCCATTTATTAGAGGGAACATATGTGATGCCCCGTACAAAATTACCGTGTACGGATCATCAACAACAGGATCATCACAAGGTCAAACACTATATGCTGTTTTAAAATAAGTTTGCATTCATAAGAAAAGGTGACGTCATAACCAATGTCAAATGTTTAACATATGATAGCGTGCTTCTACGAATAGAAGGCAATAATAATAGTACATGACCTAATGGTCATTACAAATTCATTGTTTCAAAAGTAACATAGTTTGAATGCAATATAAATGTTTCATGCGGAGACATCTCTAACAGAAGCAGCGGGTGTCTACACAGCAATACTACAATGGCGGAAGCAACCAAACCTCTAAGCACCTGAGAAAACATGCTTAAAAACGTCAACACGAATGTTGGTGAGCTATAGTTTAAGTATAACAGTAATGTAAGGTAGGCCACGAGATTTTAGTGTTACAAAATAGTATGAAAAGTATATGTTCAACCGTGGGCACTTGGTAACTAACTTAACGTAATATCACCCCCTTAAAGTACACTTGGTGAGTGCGTATGTTTACGAAGTATTAAACACCCGTTAAATGCTAGCGCTACTAGCCCGAGTGGGGATGTCAAACCCTATGGATCCATATCTAAGATTCGCGTTCACCGGTTCAAAGACCAATGACTAAACGTTACCGAGCTAAGGGGAAAGTTTATGCCGTTGTATAACCCACACATATATAAAGTTTTAGTACTCGTGCCTAGTATGTAAAACGTAAAACACGCAAGTATTCTCAGTTCTCAAAATAGTTAAAGTAAAAAGGGATTCTATAACTCACAATGAAAAGTAGTAAAGTCGATACGAGATAAGTAAGCAAGTAATTGGTCCGAAAGGTCCTCAACCTAAGTCAAAAGTTACTAAGTCAGTAAATCGCTCCAAAAGGTTTAAAAGTATGTAAATTAGGTCTTAAGTATCATCATCATTCATCATTAATCAAAAAGGGTAAAGTAAGTTTCAATCAAGAATAGAGTTTGAAATAAAGGCTGAATTCGTTCAGTCGCCACGACCTCTATACAAACTGAAATGAGGTGAGACCAGTGGCCATGGCTCCATATATGATTCCCCTAGTTTCTGAACAATTTTCAGAACAAAACTCGTCTTCGTTTGATCGTGGCGATGGTTTAAGTGCGAGTAGGTCAGAAATTTTAGCACAATGTTAAAAAGGCGTAGTATTTTCGGAAGGCTATAAATCCTAAACCGCAACTCGGATTAAGACGAGGCCTAAACGGAAAATCATCTACTCAAACTGAACTAATTGGAAATCAACTTTCCAGTAGCCCAGGTTGAAGCGACCCGTCCTAATCCATCCGGACGAATTCCATATTGATTATAAACGATTCACATCAGTTGATTACATCGCGAGGTACTTGACCTCTATATGATACATTTTACAAACATTGCATTCGTTTTTGGAAAGACAATCTTTCATTACATCGAAAGTTGACGGCATGCATACCATTTCATAATAAATCTAACTATAATTGACTTAATAATAATCTTGATGAACTTGACGACTCGAATGCAACGTCTTTTGAAATACGTCATGAATGACTCCAAGTAATATCTCTAATATGAGCAAATGCACAGCGGAAGATTTCTTTCATACCTGAGAATAAACATGCTTTAAAGTGTCAACCAAAAGGTTGGTGAGTTCATTAGTTTAACATAAATAATCATTTCCATCATTTTAATAGACCACAAGATTTTCATTTCTCATAAATATACGTCCCATGCATAGAGACAACAAAATAATAATTCATATGGATTGAACACCTGGTAACCGACATTAACTAGATGCATATAAGAATATCTCCATCATTCCGGGATCCTCCTTTGGACATGATATAAATTTCGAAGTACTAAAGCACTCGGTACTTTGGATGGGGCTTGTTGGCCCGATAGATCTATCTTTAGGATTCGCGTCAATTTGGGTGTCTGTTCCCTAATTATTAGATTACCAGACTTAATAAAAAGGGGCATATTCGACTTTGATAATTCAACCATAGAATGTAGTTTCGATTACTTGTGTCTATTTCGTAAAACAGTTATAAAAGCAGCGCATGTATTCTCAGTCCCAAAAATATATATTGCAAAAGCATTTAAAAAGGGAGCAAATGAAACTCACCTAATGTATTTTGTAGTAAAAATACATATGACTATATTGAACAATGCAGGGTTGACCTCGGATTCACGAACCTATATCAAGTATATATATATTAACACGTATAATATTAATTAACTAAGTTTATAATGTATTAAAATTAATTTTTACTTATATAATCATATTACTATCTATATTGTATAAGATATTTATATATTACGTATTACTTAATAAAAATAATATTTTGTTTAAAAATACAAAATTATGTAATATTAATATAGGTATGTAATAAATATATTTTAGATAAATATTATTTTTTGTACTAATAATAAAAATATTACTAGTGATATTAATAAAAATATTACTAGTGTTAAAGAAAATAAAATGATACTTTTAGTATGATAATTTTACTATTAATGATATTTTTAACAATAAGGATATTTCTAATAATAATAATAATAATAATAATAATAATAATAATAATAATAATAATAATAATAATAATAATAATAATAATAATAATAATAATAATAATAATAATAATAATAATAATAATAATAATAATAATAATAATAATAATAATAATAAATAATAATAATAAATATAAGAATATTAGTAATAACTACCTCAAAGGAGTAATCCTTAAAAAAATGCCCAAGTCCGGGTTTGAGCCCACGACGTCCCGCTAACCCGATAACTCCAAGATCACTCCTCCATTTCTGTTTTTCTATTATTATTAGTATCATAATTATTTCATTTCATTTTATCATTTTTGACCTCCTATTATCATATTTTTATTTTGTTATGAATTTAACCATACCACCATTATAATCATCTTAGTCCATCATCCTTTTAAATCATGGATCACTAAACCTTACTCATTATCATGATATCCTTACAGTTCATCACCATTATCACCATAAATCATCATCTTTTATCATTATCATAACTCTATACCTATCATCACTAATAATTTTGTATCTCCATCATTTATTCTCGGTTCCAACATATAGCTCATAATATTATTTAGATAAGCAAGGCCTATCAATTATCTAATCCCAAAAAGTAGTCGTTTGGCCCAATTAGAAAAACGAAATCTCGGCCCAACCTTTGCTCCTGCGGCCCAACTGAAAATGACTTGTGATTGTCCAACAAGTATTAGAAATTACAGCTTAAAATATGCATGTGCATTTGGTTTAACTTACTGCCTAGCTCGATAAAAAAAAATATATAAAGTGTATAACAACCTCCACCCATATTAAATTAAAAGTGGGTTTCACTTCTTTTGTAATTGTTTGCCATTTAGAAAAAGGAGAAAATATAATACACCAATTATTCAATCCTTCCTCTTCATCATCATTGTCTTGTATTTGTTTCAATAGATAAGAAAAAGTTGACGCTGTAGTAGCATCACACGAGTGTAAGTGGCGATTTATGGGGTTCAAAGTGGTGTTTTTGAGTGTTGGTTCGAATGCAACAGAAATAGAAGAGGGATAGATGATTTTTGGATTTGTTTTCGTACAGAACCGAACCATAAGTAATAACACAATCGGATTATAGCAACTACTAATGCAGTTTGTTTTCTTGTTTTAATTCTAACAGAATACGAAAAAAATAAAATAAAAAATAAATTAAAATATAAAGATTATGGTGGTGGTGTCGTGAAGATTGTAGGTGGTGGGTGACGGTTATAGAGTGGCGATAGAAAAGAAGTCAGTAGGCAATAAAGATTGATCGTAACAAAGGGTGTGCTGGTGTGTACTTGATCGATGGGATAACAACAAGAAACTAGCATATGGTCTCGGTTTGAATTGGCAACAAAACAGAAAATCAAACCATAATTGGTTCGATGGTGATTGTAAAGGAAGAAGGAACGGGCATAGGTGGTGGGTGCGGTTGTATGGTGGTGATGCAAGGTGGTTGTTTCAAGGTGAGGATTCAAGTGATTGTTTATGATGATAGAAACAGAAATCGATGATGGTGAGTTTGATCTCAAAGGTTGTCTTGAAGTGTGATCAAGAAGGTGGCGGTTTTTGGTGATTAGATGATGGTGTAAAGTGGCGGATGTTGTGGTGGTTTTCAACATTAAACGTGTCAATATAAATGAGTGGGGGTGATATTGGTTCAATGAAGGTGATCGGTCGATGATCATTGTTTCAGTTGATGAAAGCAAGAATGGGATATATGGGAGTGTGTTTGTCGATTCCCCAAGAGAAGTAGAAGAAAAAAAAACTAGTGTTTATAATGCAGTGTTTCTATCTATCACCTATCCATATAGACATAACATATAATATACATATAATGGATAATAGATTAGTTGTAGTGGATACAAAAGGCAAGTACAGTAATATCTCATGAAATCATATGAATTTCAAAAGTGATACAGTAATATATATCTTAATTCAAGTTCACGGGTTGTTTACATAAATATATATTAATATAATATATTTTACAACAAATAAGAATTCAAAAGTAAACAGTACGAAATAGTGTAGCCATCGGAGAATTGGATTAATGTGCCGTTTTTCACGGGGTGTGTGTCATGCAGTATTTGAAATTAGTGGCGGAGAAATGGTTTCAGAAAAATCCCAAATTTTTACATTAAGTTTCTTTAATTATTTAGGTTATTATGGTATAAAATTTGGTCATTAACTATTAAATAAAAATTAAATTAATTATTCACTCCCAACCCTAAGTAAAATACAAAAAGTTTTAAAATTTAACAATTAGCTCCTAGATATATATTTAATAAGCCTGTAATTTATATAACCCATTTTCGGATCACCGTTTATTTTAAAATCATATAAGTTCGAATTTAACTTGCTTAATATCAATCGAAACATTAAACGAGTATTACTATCATTTAACATTTATTTTTAATATACATTAATTATATATAGAGATATATTTTAAATAATAATTATTATAATATCCTATTATTATTTTATAAATTTTTAATAACAACAACATCTAATACATCAAATTATATTTCGAATTATTATTTATATATACATACACACATATCTATTTACAATTAATTGTTCATGAATCGTCGAGAGCAGTCGAAGGGTAATATGAACATAGTTCCAAACTTTTCGAGACTCAACATTATAGACTTTGCTTATCGTGTCGAAACAATATACAGATTAAGTTTAAATTTAGTCGAAAATTCTCGGGTCATCACAGTACCTACCCGTTAAAGAAATTTCGTCCCGAAATTTGAGTGAGGTGGGCATGGCTTACAATAAAAATGTTTTCATGACCAATATGAGTTGATAATTAGAGGTTTATCATCATTGAATAATAATGATAAATTAATTCAATTATTCTAAGAATACGAGTGAAGCTATCGCAAAAGAGTGAATTGAAGAAAATAAGATTTTCCTTAGCTTTTGACGTAAACAGGGTTGAATTCCAGAATTCAAGGGATTTAAAGAAAATCTTCTAAATCCAAAAGATTTGTTTCTTCGGCGAATAAGGAAGTTAGGATCTCTCTAATTAAATGCGGAGATCTGTCTTGATTTCACTATCAAATCTTTTACTATAAATTAACTTCTTCTGTTTTGTATCTTCTACCATTCCTATACTCAATTCCCAAATTTAAAAGATTGTGCAAATGCTTAATCCAGTTCTAATCCTTGTCCTTATCCTTACTATCGCAACCATTATTCTCCTTTTCCAACTTCCACCAGAGGAATCTGCTTACTTCTACTTTTCCCTTGTTGTTATAGTGCTTTTAATTCTCCCGTGTCTCTATGTTGCGATAAACATTGATTTACACGATTTTAATTTATGTGTTGTTATCGGACTTTATATTCTCCCTTATATTTCAATGTCCCTATTCCTGTCTTCTATAATCACTGTCATCCACAGTTAATACCCCCTCCTATTTGCTGTGATTTATACTCCAATTTCTATTTCGGAGCTTTGTCCCTTCGTTTCTTCTTCTTGCGATTTGGCATCTCTTGTAATGGTCCAGAATTCGCAGATAATTTTTAGAATGAACATTTTTAATGTTCTAAGAAAGAAACGGTAATAGCACAATATGACTTGTCAAATTACCAGAATTCAAGGAAAAGATCGGACTATCAAAAATATGTTCTTGATATGTTTATAGATTAGACAGAACGTAAGAGTCGTGTAACATGGCACATGATGACGTTAGAGTTTGTGAATCACCATGTTTCATTAGAAACTCAGCATGACTTATTGTAATATAATCACGTTGATCAAGTGTCATTATATTATACTAACTCATGCATCAGTTCAGAACATTACTTCAATAACATTCATATTTTAAGCTCGAAAGTTTATAGAATATAGAAACTAACAGTTTCTATATGATGTAACACTGATATCACGAAGAGATTAATGATTTTAGATAAGAATAGTTATGAAAATATCTTCAGGAATATGGAGGATATTTATAATGAAAGATACGATGATATCTTGGGATTTCTAATATCGAAGGATGGTGAAGAAAATTTGTCCGCAAGAGTTTGGAGTCAGAAGCAAGGTATTCACTAAAGATTTCATCAGAAACAGAATCATCAGGATTCTTAATGTACAAGTTTAGTCCTTGTGATTTGTTCAGAGACTCCTTCGTAGTTTGCTCAATCAGTTTTTGTGTTCCAACTTTTCTGAGCTTTTCCAACATACTATTCTTTATCATCAAACTTCCGATGATTAAGGTCATTTACAATTTTTGTTGCTTCATTCAACTTTTCAAAATTCAGAATATTAATTCGCAGACTGGGTGCTTTTCAGAATTTTAGAATGGAAGATCATAGTTCTAAGAGATAAATGTTATATGAATATATATAACTGTTGATGTGGAAACATTTCGAGACTCACAATACAGATTTGCTGATTTCCGGTAATTGGTATGGCAATTCTTGTTACAAGATGCGGATGAGTACATGATGAGACTTCAATAGATAAATATATTGATTTGTCGGAGAGATTTAAGCCAAGGAGCAACGAGGTTGCTGGTACATCTGTTGGTAATATGGTGGAATATAAAAGGTTCTCCGGTAACAATAAAAGAGCATACATATAAATAAAGGTGATAATAAGGTTGTTTCGAACAAAAAATCGGAGTTGATTTGCTGGAGCTGTGACAAAATTTGCTACTTTGAAAGGAATTACCAAGTTATTTTGGGTAATAATAACACTAAAGGAAATTAGCACAACTACGTGTTAAACATTTACTCAGTTGCCGAGAGTTTCTCAGGTGCATAACTATATGCATAAATCTTTCCTTCCGTTAATGAAGTGCGGTTGATTCATCCTAACGATTGAGGTGTTTTCAAGAATCATGAAAGGTTTGAACGCAGATTGTAATCGTCAAGATACAAATGAGGTTTAAGATGAAATCAAGTGGCAAACTTGAAGAGATGTTTAGTTTCATATGTTATAATCAATATTTTAATTCATTTTAATTGTCCAATGTCATTAGTCCACAGTTCATAGTCCACAATTTGTAGTACAACAATTCATATATAGTTTAATATATAATATTTTAAAATTAATTAATATGTATCGTGACCCGTGTACATGTCTCAGACTCGATCACAACTCAAGCTATATATATTATTGTAGAATAACCTCAACCCTGTATAGCTAACTCCCGCATTACTGCATATAGAGTGTCCATGGTTATTCCAAATAATATATATAGATGGGTCGATATGATATGTCAAAACTTTGTATACGTGTCCCGATACTTAAAGTGCTTAAAAATAAATAATAGAAATTAAATAACGATAAATAAAGTGCGTAAAGTAAATAACAGAAATTAAATGACGATAAATAAAATTGCGAGAATGTAAATTGCGATAATTAAATTGCGATAAATAAAATGTAATCAGTTAGCTAGGAACAATTAGCTAGGAACAGTTAGCGTGGATTCTTAACATAATTTCTCATAGTTAATTAGTCTGTTTCTAACAAATTTTATTTTGTCATATGTTTTCTTCATTATGCCACTTGTTGGATTCTGAAAAGTCAAAATCCGAATATGAAATTGAATAAAAATAGTTATTCTACGATGAACGGATACGTATATCGGTGGATGTAAGTAGGATAGTATATGACTTGTTGAAACAGATTCAAAGAACGTACAATGTAACTTATTAATGTGAAATTTAAATAGTCCTAGGGTATTACCTACCCGTTAAAATATTTTCACCATTAACAGTTTGTACAAGAGAATTTTTAATTACAAACTTTATGAAAACATATATACATATATATTTTCTTCAGATGTATTCATGGATTTAATGAGTTAATATGATATTAAACTCATTTGCTTTTCGGTTGGAACTAGAATAAATAATCTCTAAAACTTTAGAGATTACATATTCGCCATGTCGAACGAAGATAAATGAGGTAGAACGATACGTAGAACGAAGATCATACTCAAAGTACATATGATGATATTGAAGCATGGATTGTTGATGGTACTGGTGCTGTTATTGATTGTACTATTGGTGCCGGTGATGTTGCTGAAGCTGGTACATTTTGCACCATATTCTCCGAATTGATTATTCGAGCGCGAAGTTCGTTGACTTTTTCCATTATTTCGGGATGCATGTCGGTCGGAACGAGCGGATGAATAAGGTTTAGAATTGTGGATAAAATATAATCGTGTCGAGATACTCTGGAAATGAGAGAGAAAATGGTGTTTCGAACAGGTTTGCCGGTAAATGCTTCATGTTCATCGCCAAGAGGTAAATTCGGTTGATGGAAGGGATCGCCTTCTTCGGGTTTCCATCAGTTAAGTCGTTTAGGAACCCATCAGATGAATTGGGGATGGCTGATTGGTTGATACATTCTGATGACACTGCTTTCAGAGCTTAGGTGAATATCCATGTCGGAATAGCTATCGGAATAACTATCGGAATAGCTATCGAAATCTGAGGGACTTGAACTGGTTGAGGGATTCATCTTGTACGATCAGATGAAGGATTTTCGATAAGAAATAGATTATAGGATGTAGATTAGTACCCTGCAATACATAGTTTACATATGCATATATAATACTAAAATCCCATAAGTTACGGAGGAATCTACGGAAGCTGTCAGGCAAAGGTAACAGTAACAGATACGCTAAGATATGAATTAGCAGATATGCTAAGATATGAGTTTTGTCTATACACTATCTAGGCAATAGAGGCAGTAAGATGTGTCTAGACTTTAAGGATGATAAGCAAATAACTTTCGACACTAATGATAAGCAAAACTTTTGACATGCAGACACGGCCAAAGTCCAGACTCACTAATGCATCCTAACGACTTATCAGTTAGACACACTAATGCAGACTTGGTTCGCTAAGACCACCGCTCTGATACCAACTGAAGCGACCCGTCCTAATCCATCCGGACGAATTCCATATTGATTATAAACGATTCACATCAGTTGATTACATCGAGAGGTACTTGACCTCTATATGATACATTTTACAAACACTGCATTCGTTTTTGGAAAGACAATCTTTCATTACATCGAAAGTTGACGGCATACATACCATTTCATAATAAATCTAACTATAATTGACCTAATAATAATCTTGATGAACTTGACGACTTGAATGCAACGTCTTTTGAAATACGTCATGAATGACTCCAAGTAATATCTCTAATATGAGCAAATGCACAGCGGAAGATTTCTTTCATACCTGAGAATAAACATGCTTTAAAGTGTCAACCAAAAGGTTGGTGAGTTCATTAGTTTAACATAAATAATCATTTCCATCATTTTAATAGACCACAAGATTTTCATTTCTTATAAATATACGTCCCATGCATAGAGACAACAAAATAATCATTCATATGGATTGAACACCTGGTAACCGACATTAACTAGATGCATATAAGAATATCCCCATCATTCCGGGATCCTCCTTCGGACATGATATAAATTTCAAAGTACTAAAGCATCCGGTACTTTGGATGGGGCTTGTTGGGCCCGATAGATCTATCTTTAGGATTCGCGTCAATTAGGGTGTCTGTTCCCTAATTCTTAGATTACCAGACTTAATAAAAAGGGGCATATTCGACTTTGATAATTCAACCATAGAATGTAGTTTCGATTACTTGTGTCTATTTCGTAAAACAGTTATAAAAGCAGCGCATGTATTCTCACTCCCAAAAATATATATTGCAAAAGCATTTAAAAAGGGAGCAAATGAAACTCACCTAATGTATTTTGTAGTAAAAATACATATGACTATATTGAACAATGCAGGGTTGACCTCGAATTCACGAACCTATATCAAGTATATATATATTAACACGTATAATATTAATTAACTAAGTTTATAATGTATTAAAATTAATTTTTACTTATATAATCATATTACTATCTATATTGTATAAGATATTTATATATTACGTATTACTTAATAAAAATAATATTTTGTTTAAAAATACAAAATTATGTAATATTAATATAGGTATGTAATAAATATATTTTAGATAAATATTATTTTTTGTACTAATAATAAAAATATTACTAGTGATATTAATAAAAATATTACTAGTGTTAATGAAAATAAAATGATACTTTTAGTAAGTATGATAATTTTACTATTAATGATAATTTTAACAATAAGGATATTTCTAATAATAATAATAATAATAATAATAATAATAATAATAATAATAATAATAATAATAATAATAATAATAATAATAATAATAATAATAATATAATAATAATAATAATAATAATAATAATAATAATAATAATAATAATAATAATAATAAATAATAATAATAATAAATATAAGAATATTAGTAATAACTACCTCAAAGGAGTAATCCTTAAAAAAATGCCCAAGTCCGGGTTTGAGCCCACGACGTCCCGCTAACCCGATAACTCCAAGATCACTCCTCCATTTCCGTTTTTCTATTATTATTAGTATCATAATTATTTCATTTCATTTTATCATTTTCGACCTCCTATTATCATATTTTTATTTTGTTATGAATTTAACCATACCACCATCATAATCATCTTAGTCCATCATCCTTTTAAATCATGGATCACTAAACCTTACTCATTATCATGATATCCTTACAGTTCATCACCATTATCACCATAAATCATCATCTTTTATCATTATCATAACTCTATACCTATCATCACTAATAATTTTGTATCTCCATCATTTATTCTCGGTTCCAACATATAGCTCATAATATTATTTAGATAAGCATGGCCTATCAATTATCTAATCCCAAAAAGTAGTCATTTGGCCCAATTAGAAAAACGAAATCTCGACCCAACCTTTGCTCCTGCGGCCCAACTGAAAATGACTTGTGATTGTCCAACAAGTATTAGAAATTACAGCTTAAAATATGCATGTGCATTTGGTTGAACTTTCTGCCTAGCTTGATAAATAAAAAAAATATATAAAGTGTATAACAACCTCCACCCATATTAAATTAAAAGTGGGTTTCAATTCTTTTGTAATTGTCTGCCATTTAGAAAAAGGAGAAAATATAATACACCAATTATTCAATCCTTCCTCTTCATCATCATTGTCTTGTATTTGTTTCAATAGATAAGAAAAAGTTGACGCTGTAGTAGCATCACACGAGTGTAAGTGGCGATTTATGGGGTTCAAAGTGGTGTTTTTGAGTGTTGGTTCGAATGCAACAGAAATAGAAGAGGGATAGATGATTTTTGGATTTGTTTTCATACAGAACCGAACCATAAGTAATAACACAATCGGATTATAGCAACTACTAATGCAGTTTGTTTTCTTGTTTTAATTCTAACAGAATACGAAAAAAAAATTAAAATATAAAGATTATGGTGGTGGGTTGAAATGTCCCGTTCTTATTGATTAAAAACGTTCCATATTAATTGATTTCGTTGCGAGGTTTTGACCTCTATATGAGACGTTTTTCAAAGACTGCATTCATTTTAAAACAAACCATAACCTTTATTTCATCAATAAAGGTTTAAAAAGCTTTACGTAGATTATCAAATAATGATAATCTAAAATATCATGTTTACACACGACCATTACATAATGGTTTACAATACAAATATGTTACAACAAAATAAGTTTCTTGAATGCAGTTTTTACACAATATCATACAAGCATGGACTCCAAATCTCGTCCTTATTTAAGTATGCGATAGCGGAAGCTCTTAATAATCACCTGAGAATAAACATGCTTAAAACGTCAACAAAAATGTTGGTGAGTTATAGGTTTAACCTATATATATCAAATCATAATAATAGACCACAAGATTTCATATTTCAATACACATCCCATACATAGAGATAAAAATCATTCATATGGTGAACACCTGGTAACCGACATTAACAAGATGCATATATAAGAATATCCCCATCATTCCGGGACACCCTTCGGATATGATATAAATTTCGAAGTACTAAAGCATCCGGTACTTTGGATGGGGCTTGTTGGGCCCGATAGATCTATCTTTAGGATTCGCGTCAATTAGGGTGTCTGTTCCCTAATTCTTAGATTACCAGACTTAATAAAAAGGGGCATATTCGATTTCGATAATTCAACCATAGAATGTAGTTTCACGTACTTGTGTCTATTTTGTAAATCATTTATAAAACCTGCATGTATTCTCATCCCAAAAATATTAGATTTTAAAAGTGGGACTATAACTCACTTTCACAGATTTTTACTTCGTCGGGAAGTAAGACTTGGCCACTGGTTGATTCACGAACCTATAACAATATATACATATATATCAAAGTATGTTCAAAATATATTTAAAACACTTTTAATATATTTTGATGTTTTAAGTTTATTAAGTCAGCTGTCCTCGTTAGTAACCTATAACTAGTTGTCCACAGTTAGATGTACAGAAATAAATCGATAAATATTATCTTGAATCAATCCACGACCCAGTGTATACGTATCTCAGTATTGATCACAACTCAAACTATATATATTTTGGAATCAACCTCAACCCTGTATAGCTAACTCCAACATTCACATATAGAGTGTCTATGGTTATTCCGAAATATATATAGATGTGTCGACATGATAGGTCAAAATATTGTATACGTGTCTATGGTATCTCAAGATTACATAATATACAATACAAGTTGATTAAGTTATGGTTGGAATAGATTTGTTACCAATTTTCACGTAGCTAAAATGAGAAAAATTATCCAATCTTGTTTTACCCATAACTTCTTCATTTTAAATCCGTTTTGAGTGAATCAAATTGCTATGGTTTCATATTGAACTCTATTTTATGAATCTATACAGAAAAAGTATAGGTTTATAGTCGAAAAAATAAGTTACAAGTCGTTTTTGTAAAGGTAGTCATTTCAGTCGAAAGAACGACGTCTAGATGACCATTTTAGAAAACATACTTTCACTTTGAGTTTAACGATAATTTTTGGATATAGCTTCATGTTCATAATAAAAATCATTTTCTCAGAATAACAACTTTTAAATCAAAGTTTTTCATAGTTTTTAATTAACTAACCCAAAACAGCCCGCGGTGTTACTACGACGGCGTAAATCCGGTTTTACGGTGTTTTTCGTGTTTCCAGGTTTTAAGTCATTAAGTTAGCATATCATATAGATATAGAACATGTGTTTAGTTGATTTTAAAAGTCAAGTTAGAAGGATTAACTTTTGTTTGCGAACAAGTTTAGAATTAACTAAACTATGTTCTAGTGATTACAAGTTTAAACCTTCGAATAAGATAGCTTTATATGTATGAATCGAATGATGTTATGAACATCATTACTACCTTAATTTCCTTGGATAAACCTACTGGAAAATAGAAAAATGGATCTTGCTTCAATGGATCCTTGGATGGCTCGAAGTTCTTGAAGCAGAATCATGACACGAAAACAAGTTCAAGTAAGATCATCACTTGAAATAAGATTGTTATAGTTATAGAAATTGAACCAAAGTTTGAATATGATTATTACCTTGTATTAGAATGATAACCTACTGTAAGAAACAAAGATTTCTTGAGGTTGGATGATCACCTTACAAGATTGGAAGTGAGCTAGCAAACTTGAAAGTATTCTTGATTTTATGAAACTAGAACATTTGGAATTTATGAAGAACACTTAGAACTTGAAGATAGAACTTGAGAGAGATCAATTAGATGAAGAAAATTGAAGAATGAAAGTGTTTGTAGGTGTTTTTGGTCGTTGGTGTATGGATTAGATATAAAGGATATGTAATTTTGTTTTCATGTAAATAAGTCATGAATGATTACTCATATTTTTGTAATTTTATGAGATATTTCATGCTAGTTGCCAAATGATGGTTCCCACATGTGTTAGGTGACTCACATGGGCTTCTAAGAGCTGATCATTGGAGTGTATATACCAATAGTACATACATCTAAAAGCTGTGTATTGTACGAGTACGAATACGGGTGCATACTAGTAGAATTGTTGATGAAACTGAACGAGGATGTAATTGTAAGCATTTTTGTTAAGTAGAAGTATTTTGATAAGTGTATTGAAGTCTTTCAAAAGTGTATAAATACATATTAAAACACTACATGTATATACATTTTAACTGAGTCGTTAAGTCATCATTAGTCGTTACATGTAAGTGTTGTTTTGAAACCTTTAGGTTAACGATCTTGTTAAATGTTGTTAACCCAATGTTTATAATATCAAATGAGATTTTAAATTATTATATTATCATGATATTATCATGTATGAATATCTCTTAATATGATATATATACATTAAATGTCTTTACAACGATAATCGTTACATATATGTCTCGTTTAAAAATCATTAAGTTAGTAGTCTTGTTTTTACATATGTAGTTCATTGTTAATATACTTTATGATATGTTTTATTATCATAGTATCATGTTAACTATATATATATATATCCATATATATGTCATCATATAGTTTTTACAAGTTTTAACGTTCGTGAATCACCGATCAACTTGGGTGGTCAATTGTCTATATGAAACATATTTCAATTAATCAAGTCTTAACAAGTTTGATTGCTTAACATGTTGGAAACATTTAATCATGTAAATATCAATCTCAATTAATATATATAAACATGGAAAAGTTCGGGTCACTACAGTACCTACCCGTTAAATAAATTTCGTCCCGAAATTTTAAGCTGTTGAAGGTGTTGACGAATCTTCTGGAAATAGATGCGGGTATTTCTTCTTCATCTGATCTTCACGCTCCCAGGTGAACTCGGGTCCTCTACGAGCATTCCATCGAACCTTAACAATTGGTATCTTGTTTTGCTTAAGTCTTTTAACCTCACGATCCATTATTTCGACGGGTTCTTCGATGAATTGAAGTTTTTCGTTGATTTGAATTTCATCTAACGGAATAGTGAGATCTTCTTTAGCAAAACATTTCTTTAAATTCGAGACGTGGAAAGTGTTATGTACAGCCGCGAGTTGTTGAGGTAACTCTAGTCGGTAAGCTACTGGTCCGACACGATCAATAATCTTGAATGGTCCAATATACCTTGGATTTAATTTCCCTCGTTTACCAAATCGAACAACGCCTTTCCAAGGTGCAACTTTAAGCATGACCATCTCTCCAATTTCAAATTCTATATCTTTTCTTTTAATGTCAGCGTAGCTCTTTTGTCGACTTTGGGCGGTTTTCAACCGTTGTTGAATTTGGATGATCTTCTCGGTAGTTTCTTGTATAATCTCCGGACCCGTAATCTGTGTATCCCCCACTTCACTCTAACAAATCGGAGACCTGCACTTTCTACCATAAAGTGCTTCAAACGGCGCCATCTCAATGCTTGAATGGTAGCTGTTGTTGTAGGAAAATTCTGCTAACGGTAGATGTCGATCCCAACTGTTTCCGAAATCAATAACACATGCTCGTAGCATGTCTTCAAGCGTTTGTATCGTCCTTTCGCTCTGCCCATCAGTTTGTGGATGATAGGCAGTACTCATGTCTAGACGAGTTCCTAATGCTTGCTGTAATGTCTGCCAGAATCTTGAAATAAATCTGCCATCCCTATCAGAGATAATAGAGATTGGTATTCCATGTCTGGAGACGACTTCCTTCAAATACAGTCGTGCTAACTTCTCCATCTTGTCATCTTCTCTTATTGGTAGGAAGTGTGCTGATTTGGTGAGACGATCAACTATTACCCAAATAGTATCAAAACCACTTGCAGTCCTTGGCAATTTAGTGATGAAATCCATGGTAATGTTTTCCCATTTCCATTCCGGGATTTCGGGTTGTTGAAGTAGACCTGATGGTTTCTGATGCTCAGCTTTGACCTTAGAACACGTCAAACATTCTCCTACGTATTTAGCAACATCGGCTTTCATACCCGGCCACCAAAAATGTTTCTTGAGATCCTTGTACATCTTCCCCGTTCCAGGATGTATTGAGTATCTGGTTTTATGAGCTTCTCTAAGTACCATTTCTCTCATATCTCCAAATTTTGGTACCCAAATCCTTTCAGCCCTATACCGGGTTCCGTCTTCCCGAATATTAAGATGCTTCTCCGATCCTTTGGGTATTTCATCCTTTAAATTTCCCTCTTTTAAAACTCCTTGTTGCGCCTCCTTTATTTGAGTAGTAATGTTATTATGAATCATTATATTCATAGATTTTACTCGAATGGGTTCTCTGTCCTTCCTGCTCAAGGCATCGGCTACCACATTTGCCTTCCCCGGGTGGTAACGAATCTCAAAGTCGTAATCATTCAATAATTCAATCCACCTACGCTGCCTCATATTCAGTTGTTTCTGATTAAATATGTGTTGAAGACTTTTGTGGTCGGTATATATAATACTTTTGACCCCATATAAGTAGTGCCTCCAAGTCTTTAATGCAAAAACAACCGCGCCTAATTCCAAATCATGCGTCGTATAATTTTGCTCGTGAATCTTCAATTGTCTAGACGCATAAGCAATCACCTTCGTTCGTTGCATTAATACACAACCGAGACCTTGCTTTGATGCATCACAATAAATCACAAAATCATCATTCCCTTCAGGCAATGACAATATAGGTGCCGTAGTTAGCTTTTTCTTCAATAACTGAAACGCTTTCTCTTGTTCATTATTCCATTCAAATTTCTTCCCTTTATACGTTAATGCAGTCAAGGGTTTTGCTATTCTGGAAAAGTCTTGGATGAACCTTCTGTAGTAACCAGCTAGTCCTAAAAACTGGCGTATGTGTTTCGGAGTTTTCGGGGTTTCCCACTTTTCAACAGTTTCTATCTTTGCCGGATCCACCTTAATACCTTCTTTGTTCACTATGTGACCGAGGAATTGAACTTCTTCCAACCAAAATGCACACTTTGAAAACTTAGCGTACAATTCTTCCTTCCTCAATACTTCTAACACCTTTCTCAAATGTTCACCGTGTTCTTGGTCATTCTTTGAGTAAATAAGTATGTCATCAATGAAAACAATGACAAACTTGTCAAGGTATGGTCCACACACTCGGTTCATAAGGTCCATGAACACAGCTGGTGCATTAGTTAAACCAAACGGCATGACCATAAACTCGTAATGACCGTAACGTGTTCTGAAAGCAGTCTTTGGAATATCATCTTCTTTCACCCGCATTTGATGATACCCGGAACGTAAGTCAATCTTTGAATAAACAGACGAGCCTTGTAGTTGATCAAATAAGTCGTCGATTCTCGGTAGTGGGTAGCGGTTCTTGATGGTAAGTTTGTTCAACTCTCGGTAGTCGATACACAACCTGAATGTACCATCTTTCTTCTTGACAAACAAAACAGGAGCTCCCCACGGTGATGTGCTTGGTCGAATGAAACCACGCTCTAAAAGTTCTTGTAATTGGCTTTGTAGTTCTTTCATCTCGCTGGGTGCGAGTCTGTAAGGAGCACGAGCTATTGGTGCAGCTCCTGGTACAAGATCTATTTGAAATTCAACGGATCGATGTGGGGGTAATCCCGGTAATTCTTTCGGAAATACATCGGGAAATTCTTTTGCAATGGGAACATCATTGATGCTCTTTTCTTCATTTTGTACTTTCTCGACGTGTGCTAGAACAGCATAGCAACCTTTTCTTATAAGTTTTTGTGCCTTCAAATTACTAATAAGATGTAGCTTCGTGTTGCCCTTTTCTCCGTACACCATTAAGGGTTTTCCTTTTTCTCGTATAATGCGAATTGGATTTTTGTAACAAACGATCTCCGCTTTCACTTCTTTCAACCAGTCCATACCGATTATCACATCAAAACTCCCTAACTCTACTGGTATCAAATCAATCTTAAATGTTTCGCTAACCAGTTTAATTTCTCGATTCCGACATATATTATCTGCTGAAATTAATTTACCATTTGCTAATTCGAGTAAAAATTTACTATCCAAAGGCGTCAATGGACAACTTAATTTAGCACAAAAATCTCTACTCATATAGCTTCTATCCGCACCCGAATCAAATAAAACGTAAGCAGATTTATTGTCAATAAGAAACGTACCCGTAACAAGCTCCGGGTCTTCCTGTGCCTCTACCGCATTAATATTGAAAACTCTTCCACGGCCTTGTCCATTCGTGTTCTCCTGGTTCGGGCAATTTCTAATAATGTGGCCTGGTTTTCCACATTTATAACAAACTACATTGGCATAACTTGTTCCGACACTACTTGCTCCGCCATTACTCGTTCCGACACCATTTGTTCCTTTCGTTCTATTAACCCCTGGTCCGTAGACCTCACACTTCGCCGCGCTATGACCATTTCTTTTACACTTGTTGCAAAATTTGGTGCAGAACCCCGAGTGATTCTTTTCACACCTTTGGCATAGCTGATTCTGATTGTTGTTGTTGTTGCGGTTATTATTGTTGTTGTGATGATTGTTGTAGTTGCTGTTGTTGTTGTTGTTGTTGTTGTTGTTGTTGGGCCGTTTGTTGTAGTTGCGATTGATGTTGCGATTGTTGGGATAATTGTTGCGATTATTGTTGTAATTGCTGTTGTTGTTGTATTGGTGATTCTTATCACCGTTTTCCTCCCACTTTCTTTTGACTTGCTTCACATTGGCCTCTTCAGCAGTCTGTTCTTTAATTCTTTCTTCAATCTGGTTCACTAGTTTGTGAGCCATTCTACATGCCTGTTGTATGGAGGCGGGCTCGTGTGAACTTATATCTTCTTGGATTCTTTCCGGTAATCCTTTCACAAACGCGTCGATCTTCTCTTCCTCATCTTCGAATGCTCCCGGACACAATAGGCATAATTCTGTGAATCGTCTTTCGTACGTGGTAATATCAAATCTTTGGGTTCGTAACCCTCTAAGTTCTGTCTTGAGCTTATTGACCTCGGTTCTGGGACGGTACTTCTCGTTCATCAAGTGCTTGAATGCTGACCACGGTAGTGCGTACGCATCATCTTGTCCCACTTGCTCTAGATAGGTATTCCACCATGTTAACGCAGAACCTGTGAAGGTATGCGTAGCGTACTTCACTTTGTCCTCTTCAGTACACTTACTTATGGCAAACACCGATTCAACCTTCTCGGTCCACCGTTTCAATCCGATCGGTCCTTCGGTTCCATCAAATTCCAAAGGTTTGCAGGCAGTGAATTCTTTGTAGGTGCATCCTACACGATTTCCTGTACTGCTAGATCCAAGGTTATTGTTGGTATGTAGCGCAGCCTGTACTGCGGCTATGTTTGAAGCTAGAAAAGTACGGAATTCCTCTTCATTCATATTCACGGTGTGTCGAGTAGTCGGTGCCATTTCCTTCAAAATAGTTAAATGGAACAAGTTAATCATACAGAATATTAAGAGTAGTTAATAGTATTTCGTAGCATAATATGAACTCATTTATAAAAGCTTTTTCTTCATATTAGCGTTTTATAAGTTTAAATTCGGGTAGTACCTACCCGTTAAGTTCATACTTAGTAGCTAATATACAATTCAACGACTACAATTCTATATGAAAAACTGATTATAATAATATTTCGCGTTCAAACTTTAATACAATATTTTACAAACTTACAATACCGCTTATTTTACATAAAGCATGAAATATAGCACACAATAACTTTGATACAAGATAGTTGTGAAGACAATTCTAGCTAGTACACAAGTCGTTCAGCAAAGGTAATAAAGACACGTAATTCATACGTCCAGAAACAAGTCATGCATTCTGGTTTTACTAGGACTACTTCCCATCCTTGGTCTTGTGCAACATAACCGTTATGGCCGTTGATAAGTGTAGCGACCCGACCAAATCGTCATTGACGGCGCCGTCTACTTAGGTCCCGTTACGTGGTCATAAGTCTTTAAAACAACGTTTGACCGAAAGATATGTCGCATTCATCTCAAATGTAAAGGTTGTTCAAGTTTACAAGAATAGTTCCACCACAAGTTACGATACATAGTTTTAAGTACAAATGAAACTTATGCGACACAATTTAAAAGTATCCAAAAGACGCTCCATGTATGCATATATACTCGACATCCAATGCAAGTATCAAAATAATGAGCGGAAGCATGTATCATGTATCGTTCAAGGACCTGAGAAAAACATAGTAATCTGTCAACGAAAACGTTGGTGAAATCATAGGTTTAAGTAAGTAAGTACAAGTGAACCACAAGATTTGCATCAATGAAATAATAGTAATACATTCCAAAAGTTTGTTTCACGAGCACCCAATTATCAATGCTTAACATTTCCTTCCATTGAACCCCATCACTTAGTGCTAGAACATACACTGTTTCTCGAAAATATATTTCATTCGTAAACGGTAGCGAACCGTTTGAATGAGGGTTTGTCAAACCCATATGGATCCATACAACATAAGTTCTCGCTTACACCCGGCAAGTGTAACTAATGATAATCGAATTGAGGATTTTGTTCTAAACTCATATGTAGAATGTTTGTTTTCCCGTACTTGTGTTCACTTAGTAAAGAAATGTTTATGTTTTCTCATCCCAAATGTAAGTTCAAAAAGAGTAAAAGTGGGACTATGATCTCACCTTGAGTGCACGAGTAGTAAAGTACTTCAACAAGTAAACGTGTGCAAAGAACAATGCTAGTCTTGACCTAAACAATAGGTTGTATCAATAACGGTAAACACGATAGGTCAAAGATGTTCAATTAGTCTTATGTCTCAATACGACTCGATTAATATAGCATGTGAAGCAAATTGTCATGTTTCATGCAAGGTACAAGTATAAAAACATGTTAGAACGATTGCACAAATATTTGGTTAAGTTTGATTAAAAGTCAAACTTTGGTCGGTCAAAGTCAACGAAAGTCAACACGTTCGGGTCGGGTTCCGAACTATTTTTCTGAGGTTTTTAATCATATATGAACATGTTAGAACAAGTTTCATGTGAATCGGAGGTCCGTAGTATGCCAAACATTTTCCTAAATTTGACAAAGTAGGTCAGAATCTGACCACGGCATATGCCGCGCCGCGGCCAGAGGTGTCGCGCCGCGACATAACACGTGGTCTGGCACCAGATCAGTTTCAAGGTTCAAGTCTTGGTCAAAACTTCAAACAACCATAAAACGCAAACCGTAAACAACTAGAAGACGTATCTTATACCGTTGGAAAGCTCTTTTGACAAGGAACACAACTAAACATGTTTCACCAAACAAAAACATCATTTATAATAGCCGAAAACTCATCAAGTGATCATTTAACGTTCATCTTTAAGGTTTCAAGTTCTTCAAATGCAATTTGAGTTTCGGGAAACCAATTCACACATATAATATGCCGTTTTGAAGGTAATGAAACATACATTACAACTAACAACTTACTAACAACAATTCATGGCAATCAATGCATCAAATAATCACTTCAAGTTCTCCAAACCCTAACTCAATTCCACCAAAATCAATAATCAAGCTCATGAAGTTTTCTAAGGCAACCTACACATCAAATTGAAGCTAGTGATGCTAGTAACACAATTAAAACATCAACTTTCAACATCTAACAACATATGATCATCCAAAATTCAAGAATAACACACCAAAATTCAAGTTCATGCTAGTTACACTAAAACAACGAGATCGAGCATATAAATCATATATTCATGTTAGACTTGAGCCATAGACACTAATTAACACTTTTATAAGTTAAAAACATCAAGAACACAAAATCTAGTGATTTTAGAAAGTTACCCAAATGAGATGAAGTTGGTACCAAAACGAAGAGGATGAAGAGAGGATCACGAATATGTAATTTATTTTGTTGTAAGCCTCCTAGATCGAATTTAGATGATGATTGAATGAATATGGTTTTGGGTGTGTGTGTTCTTGCTAGAGAGAAAGAGAGAGAGATGAAGATGAAATGAATGGGTGAAAGGGGTTTGACCCTTTGACCTAGTCAAGGGTTTGATCCCTTGTCAAGTTTAGTCCCTCAACTTTCGTTCGGGTGCGGGAATTACCTAGACGAGATAATTTAAAACGCGTATCAACGGGAGATGTTATAAACATATAACGGACTTTATATTAGTATAACAGAAAAGTAAACGGAAAAAGGCGGGATGTTACATTACCTACTCCTTAAAAGAAATTTCGTCCCGAAATTTAAGTAGGCGTAGTAGTCGTTGTTTCTTCCTCGAGATCTTGCGTTTCCGAATTCACGAATAGATGAGGATACTTCCTTTGCATTTGATCTTGTCTTTCCCAAGTATACTCGGGTCCTCTTTTGGCGTTCCAACGGACTTTAACAATCGGGATTCGACTTTGTTTCAATGTCTTGACGGAGGTGTCCACAATTTCAACCGGTTCCTCCACAAAATGAAGTTTGTCATCAATAGTAAGTTCTTCGAGAGGGATGACGATATCGGGTTCGGCAAGACACTTTTTCAAGTTAGATACATGGAAGGTAGGATGAACGGAGTTCAATTGAGGCGGAAGATCTAAACGATAAGCAACGGTTCCAATACGCTCCAAGATTTCGAAAGGACCAATATACCGCGGATTTAGCTTCCCGCGTTTCCCAAAACGGATTACACCCTTCCAAGGTGCGACCTTTAACATTACTCGGTCACCGACTTGAAATTCAAGATCGTTGCGTCGTTTGTCGGTATAGCTCTTTTGACGACTTCGGGCCGTCCTAAGCCTATCTCGGATTTGAACGATTTTCTCGGTGGTTTCGTGAATGAGTTCGGGTCCGGTGATTTGCACGTCGCCTACCTCGGCCCAACAAAGAGGTGAACGACATTTGCGGCCATATAGCGCTTCAAAAGGTGCGGCTTTAATACTCGCGTGATAACTATTGTTGTAAGAGAACTCGGCGAGAGGTAAGTGCTTGTCCCAAGCTTTTCCGAAATCAACCACGCAAGCTCGTAACATGTCCTCTAAGGTTTGAATTGTACGTTCGCTTTGTCCATCGGTTTGAGGATGATATGCGGTGCTCATGTCTAAACGCGTTCCCAACGCTTCTTGCAATGTACGCCAAAATCTAGAAACGAAACGGCCATCTCGGTCGGAGATAATCGATAAAGGTACACCGTGTCGGGCTATGATCTCCTTAATGTAAAGTTGTGCAAGTTTCTCCATTTTGTCCGTTTCTTTCATGGCAAGGAAGTGTGCGGATTTGGTGAGACGGTCAACAATTACCCAAATGGTATCATAACCGCCCGTCGTTTTTGGTAGCTTGGTGATAAAATCCATCGTTATCCTTTCCCACTTCCATTGCGGGATCTCGGGTTGTCGAAGTAGTCCGGACGGTCTTTGGTGTTCGGCTTTGACTTTGGAACATGTCAAACACTTGGAAACATAAGTAGCTACGTCCCTTTTGATGTTCGGCCACCAATATAGCTGTTTAAGGTCGTGGTACATCTTATTGGCACCGGGGTGAATCGAGTATCGTGACTTATGGGCTTCATCTAAAATAAGGCTTCGTAGATCCCCATAACTAGGCACCCAAATTCTTCCGGCGAAATATCGGAGTCCGGTTTCTTTAACTTCGAATCGAGAGGTGAGGACGTTCAAGTGTTCGAGAGAGATGTTTTCATCCTTGAGAGCCTCATCTTGGGCTACCTGAATTTGGCTATTAAGGTTGGTGTGAATGGTGATGTTTAAAGCTCGGACACGGAGAGGTACCGCTCTTTCTTTTCGACTTAAGGCATCGGCTACTACATTTGCCTTCCCGGGATGGTAACGAAGCTCGCAATCGTAATCGTTTAAGGTTTCAATCCACCTTCGTTGTCTCATGTTTAGTTGCTTTTGATCGAAAATGTGTTGAAGGCTTTTGTGATCGGTGAAGATAGTACTCTTGGTTCCATAAAGATAGTGTCTCCACATTTTAAGTGCAAAGACAACGGCTCCGAGTTCGAGATCATGTGTCGTATAGTTTCGTTCATGAATTTTGAGTTGTCGAGAAGCATAAGCAATGACTTTCGTTCGTTGCATCAATACACACCCAAAACCATGTTTTGAGGCATCGCAATATACAACAAAGTCATCATTGCCTTCGGGAAGTGACAAGATAGGAGCGGTGGTTAGCTTTGTTTTCAAGATTTGGAATGCGGATTCATGTTCGGTCGCCCAAATGAATTTCTTTCCCTTGTGAGTCAATGCGGTTAGAGGACGTGCAACCAAAGAGAAATTTTCGATGAATCTACGATAGTACCCGGCGAGACCCAAAAATTGACGAATGTGAGTAGGAGTAGTAGGAGTCTCCCATTTGCTAATGGCTTCGATTTTCGTTGGATCGACTTTAATACCTTGGTCACTTACAACATGACCAAGAAATTGAACTTCCTTTAACCAAAATTCACACTTGGAGAATTTGGCATAGAGTTGTTCTTGTCTTAAAAGTTCAAGCACAAGTCGGAGATGTTGTTCGTGCTCTTCTTCATTTTTAGAATAAATCAATATGTCATCGATGAACACAATAACGAATTTATCGAGATACGGTTTGCACACGCGGTTCATAAGATCCATGAACACCGCCGGTGCGTTAGTGAGACCAAATGGCATGACAAGGAATTCATAACTACCATAACGAGTTCGGAAAGCGATTTTGGAGACATCTTCCCCCTTAACCCTCAATTGATGATAACCCGAGCGGAGATCGATTTTCGAATATACACAAGACCCTTGTAGTTGATCAAAGAGGTCATCGATGCGAGGAAGAGGATATCGGTTCTTAACCGTCAATTTATTTAGTTCACGATAATCAATGCACATTCGTAGGGATCCGTCTTTCTTTTTAACAAACAAAATCGGAGCGCCCCAAGGTGAATGGCTAGGTTGGATAAAACCACGGTCAAGTAGTTCTTGGATTTGACTTTGCAATTCTTGCATTTCGGATGGAGCAAGTCTATACGGTGCACGTGCTACGGGTGCGGCTCCCGGAATAAGATCGATTTGGAATTCAACCGGTCGATGAGGCGGAAGACCCGGCAATTCGTCGGGAAATACATCGGAATAGTCACTAACAATTGGCACATCATCGATGTGCTTCTCATCGGACTCGACTTTCTTAACGTGGGCAAGGATCGCAAAACAACCCTTACGGAGTAGTTTTCTAACCTTAAGGCACGAAACGAGGTTGAGTCTGGTGCAACTCTTATCGCCATAAACAATCAAAGGTTCACCATTCTCGATAGGAATTCGGATTGCGTTAAGATCACAAAGAATGTGAGATTTCGTTTTGACTAACCAATTCATACCGATTATTACATCAAAGCTTCCTAATTCCATGGGTATCAAGTCAATTTCAAATTCCCTACCCAAAATGTTTAACGTACACCCCCGGTAATATGTGTCGGCACTTAATAGTTTTCCGTTAGCCACTTCAATGGTATAAGTGGTATCTAATGGAAGAGGTGGAGTGCTAAAAGAATGAGTCAAAGTCTTGGATACAAAGCATTTATCGGCACCCGAATCGAATAAGCAAGAGACATAAGAATTGTTGAGAAGAAACGTACCCGTGACTAGTTCAGTGTCATCCCGGGCTTCCTCGGTGTTTATGTTGAAAGCTCGGCCGCGCGTATTGGGGTTATCTTTCCTCTTCGGGCATGCATTTCTATAATGGCCCGTTTGGCCACATTCATAACAAGTGCCCGTCTTTGGTGCATTGGGCCACTTTCGAGCGACGGGAGTGGCACTTTTACAATCGTTGGCCTTATGACCAACTCCTTGGCACCGGTGGCAAATTATCTTACTACATTCGCCAAAGTGATGTTTGTTGCATTTGTTGCAAAGAGGCAGGTTCCCGGCATAACCTTTCTTGCCGTCGGAGGTGTAAGGCTTCTTAGTAAAGTTGTTGTTGCTTGATTGGGAGGGTTCCCACTTTCTTTTGTTGCCGCCCGATTTATCCTCGGCCTTAGGTGCCGAAACTACGATTTCGTCAACCGTTTCAATTAGTTGGCGAGCCATGTTCATAGCGGCTTGATGAGTAGTGGGTTTGGATGACATCACCCCTTGTTTGATGCTTTTTGGAAGACCGAGCATGTAGAGCTCAATCCTTTGAGATTCGGGGTTAACAAGATTAGGACACATCAAGGATAGTTCGGCGAAGCGTTGATTATAAGCTTTAAGATCGTTTCCGACCGCTTTCAAAGCTCTTAGTTCTTCCTCAAGCTTTCGGGTTTCTTCGCGCGGAAAATATTCAACAATCATCTTTTCCTTTAGATTGGCCCAAGAGAGGGCATGAGCTTCATCGGTACCCACCGATTGAACATAGGTGTTCCACCATGTTAGAGCAATTCCGGAGAAAGTGTGAGTGGAGTATTTGACCTTGTCTTGGTCCCGACAACCGCTTATGCTAAAGACGGCTTCCGTTTGCTCAAACCATCGGGTGAGCACGACCGGTCCCCCGGTTCCATCAAAAGTGTGAGGTTTGCACCCCATGAAAGCTTTATAGGAGCATCCCTCGTTTGAGTTTCCGGCTCCATTGTTGTTGTCGTTGTTGTTGTTGTTGTGGTTGTTATTATTATTGTTGTTGGATGAGTGACCGGCCATGGCCGCATCTACGGCGGTAGCTATCATCCGTTCGAGAGCTTGTTCGGGAGTTTCATTGCGGCGTACACGACGAGGAGCCATTGTTCCTTCAAGACACAAGAATATCATTGATTAGTATTCTCAATAATACTAACCGTGATATAGAATAAAGATAAAGAGAAGTTTTTTTTTTTTTTTTTTTTTTTTTTTTTTTTTTCGACTCGCCTTAAATTCTTTATGCCATAATGTCGGAATGTTCATATGAGTGACCGTAATATAATCCCGGAAATTATATTACCCTGATTCATATGTGCATTCGACATTATTCTATAAAGTCAATGTGGCGTGTCAATCAAATTAAACAACGTGAGATTAAGATGAACTAAGAGTAGATATGAGTAGAAGCGTTCGAGTATAAATGCACAAGTAGTCAAGTAATTCCTACTTCAAGTCTATATGCCGGTTGTAGTCTAGACTCACCAATGTACCCTATGACTCGAGGTTGACACTAATGAACTCTAAATCCCTACAACCAACGCTCTGATACCATCTGTAGCGACCCGACCAAATCGTCATTGACGGCGCCGTCTACTTAGGTCCCGTTACGTGGTCATAAGTCTTTAAAACAACGTTTGACCGAAAGATATGTCGCATTCATCTCAAATGTAAAGGTTGTTCAAGTTTACAAGAATAGTTCCACCACAAGTTACGATACATAGTTTTAAGTACAAATGAAACTTATGCGACACAATTTAAAAGTATCCAAAAGACGCTCCATGTATGCATATATACTCGACATCCAATGCAAGTATCAAAATAATGAGCGGAAGCATGTATCATGTATCGTTCAAGGACCTGAGAAAAACATAGTAATCTGTCAACGAAAACGTTGGTGAAATCATAGGTTTAAGTAAGTAAGTACAAGTGAACCACAAGATTTGCATCAATGAAATAATAGTAATACATTCCAAAAGTTTGTTTCACGAGTACCCAATTATCAATGCTTAACATTTCCTTCCATTGAACCCCATCACTTAGTGCTAGAACATACACTGTTTCTCGAAAATATATTTCATTCGTAAACGGTAGCGAACCGTTTGAATGAGGGTTTGTCAAACCCATATGGATCCATACAACATAAGTTCTCGCTTACACCCGGCAAGTGTAACTAATGATAATCGAATTGAGGATTTTGTTCTAAACTCGTATGTAGAATGTTTGTTTTCCCGTACTTGTGTTCACTTAGTAAAGAAATGTTTATGTTTTCTCATCCCAAATGTAAGTTCAAAAAGAGTAAAAGTGGGACTATGATCTCACCTTGAGTGCACGAGTAGTAAAGTACTTCAACAAGTAAACGTGTGCAAAGAACAATGCTAGTCTTGACCTAAACAATAGGTTGTATCAATAACGGTAAACACGATAGGTCAAAGATGTTCAATTAGTCCTATGGCTCAATACGACTCGATTAATATAGCATGTGAAGCAAATTGTCATGTTTCATGCAAGGTACAAGTATAAAAACATGTTAGAACGATTGCACAAATATTTGGTTAAGTTTGATTAAAAGTCAAACTTTGGTCGGTCAAAGTCAACGAAAGTCAACACGTTCGGGTCGGGTTCCGAACTATTTTTCTGAGGTTTTTAATCATATATGAACATGTTAGAACAAGTTTCATGTGAATCGGAGGTCCGTAGTATGCCAAACATTTTCCTAAATTTGACAAAGTAGGTCAGAATCTGACCACGGCATATGCCGCGCCGCGGCCAGAGGTGTCGCGCCGCGACATAACACGTGGTCTGGCACCAGATCAGTTTCAAGGTTCAAGTCTTGGTCAAAACTTCAAACAACCATAAAACGCAAACCGTAAACAACTAGAAGACGTATCTTATACCGTTGGAAAGCTCTTTTGACAAGGAACACAACTAAACATGTTTCACCAAACAAAAACATCATTTATAATAGCCGAAAACTCATCAAGTGATCATTTAACGTTCATCTTTAAGGTTTCAAGTTCTTCAAATGCAATTTGAGTTTCGGGAAACCAATTCACACATATAATATGCCGTTTTGAAGGTAATGAAACATACATTACAACTAACAACTTACTAACAACAATTCATGGCAATCAATGCATCAAATAATCACTTCAAGTTCTCCAAACCCTAACTCAATTCCACCAAAATCAATAATCAAGCTCATGAAGTTTTCTAAGGCAACCTACACATCAAATTGAAGCTAGTGATGCTAGTAACACAATTAAAACATCAACTTTCAACATCTAACAACATATGATCATCCAAAATTCAAGAATAACACACCAAAATTCAAGTTCATGCTAGTTACACTAAAACAACGAGATCGAGCATATAAATCATATATTCATGTTAGACTTGAGCCATAGACACTAATTAACACTTTTATAAGTTAAAAACATCAAGAACACAAAATCTAGTGATTTTAGAAAGTTACCCAATTGAGATGAAGTTGGTACCAAAACGAAGAGGATGAAGAGAGGATCACGAATATGTAATTTATTTTGTTGTAAGCCTCCTAGATCGAATTTAGATGATGATTGAATGAATATGGTTTTGGGTGTGTGTGTTCTTGCTAGAGAGAAAGAGAGAGAGATGAAGATGAAATGAATGGGTGAAAGGGGTTTGACCCTTTGACCTAGTCAAGGGTTTGATCCCTTGTCAAGTTTAGTCCCTCAACTTTCGTTCGGGTGCGGGAATTACCTAGACGAGATAATTTAAAACGCGTATCAACGGGAGATGTTATAAACATATAACGGACTTTATATTAGTATAACGGAAAAGTAAACGGAAAAAGGCGGGATGTTACAATAAGACAGCGTGTTGTAACGTCATCAAAGGGACGAGGGTTACGTAATGTCCAACAGTCCCGTAATAATCTAAAAACCTCATTTCTTACCCCAATTACCGACTCCGTCACTTGTGGAAACGTTTTGTTTAATAGTTGTAGCCCGATGTTCTTGTTCTCACTTTGGTGAGAAGCGAACATTACTAATCCGTAAGCATAACATGCTTCTTTATGTTGCATGTTAGCCGCTTTTTCTAAATCACGAAGTCCAATATTCGGATATATTGAGTCAAAATAATTTCTTAACCCGTTGCGTAAAATAGCATTTGGGTTCCCCGCAATATATGCGTCAAAGTAAACACATCGTAACTTATGGGTTTCCCAATGTGATATCCCCCATCTTTCAAACGAAAGTCTCTTATAAACCAAGACATTCTTGGAACGTTCTTCGAATGTCTTACAAACTGATCTCGCCTTAAATAGTTGTGTCGAAGAATTCTGGCCGACTCTAGACAAGATTTCATCAATCATGTCTCCGGGTAGGTCTCTTAAAATATTGGGTTGTCTATCCATTTTGTGTTTTTAAACTGTAAAATAGACAAGAGTTAGATTCATAAAAAAAAAATACTTATTAATACAAGCAATTTTTACATATATCATAAAGCATAAGAACACTATATTACATATATTACACCACACGAATACAACTATCTTATTCCGACTCGCTCGTTTCTTCTTCTTCGGTTTTGGTTCGTTTTGCCAAGTTTCTAGGGATATATGATGTTCCCCTAATACGAGCCGTCGTTGTCCACATTGGTTTAGAAAAACCTGGTGGTTTAGAGGTTCCCGGGTCATTGTTACAACTTAAGGACTTCGGGGGTTGACGATACATATAAAGTTCATCGGGGTTGAAATTAGATTTCTCTATTTTTATGCCCTTTCCCTTATTATTTTCTTTTGCCTTTTTAAATTCAGTTGGGGTAATTTCTATAACATCATCGGAATTCTCGTCGGAATCCGATTCATCGGAGAATTGGTAATCCTCCCAATATTTTGCTTCCTTGGCGGAAACACCATTGACCATAATTAACTTTGGTCGGTTGGTTGAGGATTTTCTTTTACTTAACCGTTTTATTATTTCCCCCATCGGTTCTATTTCTTCATCCGGTTCCGATTCTTCTTCCGGTTCCGATTCTTCTTCCGGTTCCGACTCTTCTTCCGGTTCCTCTTCGGGAAGTTGTGAATCAGTCCACAAATCATTCCAATTTACATTTGACTCTTCATTATTATTAGGTGAGTCAATGGGACTTGTTTTAGAGGTAGACATCTATCACATAATATCAAACACGTTAAGAGATTAATATATCACATAATATTCATATGTTAAAAATATATAGTTTCCAACAAAAATGTTAAGCAATCATTTTTAAAGAAAACACGGTCGAAGTCCAGACTCACTAATGCATCCTAACAAACTCGATAAGACACACTAATGCAAATTTTCTGGTTCTCTAAGACCAACGCTCGGATACCAACTGAAATGTCCCGTTCTTATTGATTAAAAACGTTCCATATTAATTGATTTCGTTGCGAGGTTTTGACCTCTATATGAGACGTTTTTCAAAGACTGCATTCATTTTAAAACAAACCATAACCTTTATTTCATCAATAAAGGTTTAAAAAGCTTTACGTAGATTATCAAATAATGATAATCTAAAATATCATGTTTACTCACGACCATTACATAATGGTTTACAATACAAATATGTTACAACAAAATAAGTTTCTTGAATGCAGTTTTTACACAATATCATACAAGCATGGACTCCAAATCTCGTCCTTATTTAAGTATGCGATAGCGGAAGCTCTTAATAATCACCTGAGAATAAACATGCTTAAAACGTCAACAAAAATGTTGGTGAGTTATAGGTTTAACCTATATATATCAAATCATAATAATAGACCACAAGATTTCATATTTCAATACACATCCCATACATAGAGATAAAAATCATTCATATGGTGAACACCTGGTAACCGACATTAACAAGATGCATATATAAGAATATCCCCATCATTCCGGGACACCCTTCGGATATGATATAAATTTCGAAGTACTAAAGCATCCGGTACTTTGGATGGGGCTTGTTGGGCCCGATAGATCTATCTTTAGGATTCGCGTCAATTAGGGTGTCTGTTCCCTAATTCTTAGATTACCAGACTTAATAAAAAGGGGCATATTCGATTTCGATAATTCAACCATAGAATGTAGTTTCACGTACTTGTGTCTATTTTGTAAATCATTTATAAAACCTGCATGTATTCTCATCCCAAAAATATTAGATTTTAAAAGTGGGACTATAACTCACTTTCACAGATTTTTACTTCGTCGGGAAGTAAGACTTGGCCACTGGTTGATTCACGAACCTATAACAATATATACATATATATCAAAGTATGTTCAAAATATATTTAAAACACTTTTAATATATTTTGATGTTTTAAGTTTATTAAGTCAGCTGTCCTCGTTAGTAACCTATAACTAGTTGTCCACAGTTAGATGTACAGAAATAAATCGATAAAAATTATCTTGAATCAATCCACGACCCAGTGTATACGTATCTCAGTATTGATCACAACTCAAACTATATATATTTTGGAATCAACCTCAACCCTGTATAGCTAACTCCAACATTCACATATAGAGTGTCTATGGTTGTTCCGAAATATATATAGATGTGTCGACATGATAGGTCGAAACATTGTATACGTGTCTATGGTATCTCAAGATTACATAATATACAATACAAGTTGATTAAGTTATGGTTGGAATAGATTTGTTACCAATTTTCACGTAGCTAAAATGAGAAAAATTATCCAATCTTGTTTTACCCATAACTTCTTCATTTTAAATCCGTTTTGAGTGAATCAAATTGCTATGGTTTCATATTGAACTCTATTTTATGAATCTAAACAGAAAAAGTATAGGTTTATAGTCGAAAAAATAAGTTACAAGTCGTTTTTGTAAAGGTAGTCATTTCAGTCGAAAGAACGACGTCTAGATGACCATTTTAGAAAACATACTTCCACTTTGAGTTTAACGATAATTTTTGGATATAGTTTCATGTTCATAATAAAAATCATTTTCTCAGAATAACAACTTTTAAATCAAAGTTTATCATAGTTTTTAATTAACTAACCCAAAACAGCCCGCGGTGTTACTACGACGGCGTAAATCCGGTTTTACGGTGTTTTTCGTGTTTCCAGGTTTTAAGTCATTAAGTTAGCATATCATATAGATATAGAACATGTGTTTAGTTGATTTTAAAAGTCAAGTTAGAAGGATTAACTTTTGTTTGCGAACAAGTTTAGAATTAACTAAACTATGTTCTAGTGATTACAAGTTTAAACCTTCGAATAAGATAGCTTTATATGTATGAATCGAATGATGTTATGAACATCATTACTACCTTAATTTCCTTGGATAAACCTACTGGAAAAGAGAAAAATGGATCTTGCTTCAATGGATCCTTGGATGGCTCGAAGTTCTTGAAGCAGAATCATGACACGAAAACAAGTTCAAGTAAGATCATCACTTGAAATAAGATTGTTATAGTTATAGAAATTGAACCAAAGTTTGAATATGATTATTACCTTGTATTAGAATGATAACCTACTGTAAGAAACAAAGATTTCTTGAGGTTGGATGATCACCTTACAAGATTGGAAGTGAGCTAGCAAACTTGAAAGTATTCTTGATTTTATGAAACTAGAACTTTTGGAATTTATGAAGAACACTTAGAACTTGAAGATAGAACTTGAGAGAGATCAATTATATGAAGAAAATTGAAGAATGAAAGTGTTTGTAGGTGTTTTTGGTCGTTGGTGTATGGATTAGATATAAAGGATATGTAATTTTGTTTTCATGTAAATAAGTCATGAATGATTACTCATATTTTTGTAATTTTATGAGATATTTCATGCTAGTTGCCAAATGATGGTTCCCACATGTGTTAGGTGACTCACATGGGCTGCTAAGAGCTGATCATTGGAGTGTATATACCAATAGTACATACATCTAAAAGCTTTGTATTGTACGAGTACGAATACGGGTGCATACTAGTAGAATTGTTGATGAAACTGAACGAGGATGTAATTGTAAGCATTTTTGTTAAGTAGAAGTATTTTGATAAGTGTATTGAAGTCTTTCAAAAGTGTATAAATACATATTAAAACACTACATGTATATACATTTTAACTGAGTCGTTAAGTCATCGTTAGTCGTTACATGTAAGTGTTGTTTTGAAACCTTTAGGTTAACGATCTTGTTAAATGTTGTTAACCCAATGTTTATAATATCAAATGAGATTTTAAATTATTATATTATCATGATATTATCATGTATGAATATCTCTTAATATGATATATATACATTAAATGTCTTTACAACGATAATCGTTACATATATGTCTCGTTTAAAAATCATTAAGTTAGTAGCCTTGTTTTTACATATGTAGTTCATTGTTAATATACTTTATGATATGTTTTCTTATCATAGTATCATGTTAACTATATATATATATCCATATATATGTCATCATATAGTTTTTACAAGTTTTAACGTTCGTGAATCACCGATCAACTTGGGTGGTCAATTGTCTATATGAAACATATTTCAATTAATCAAGTCTTAACAAGTTTGATTGCTTAACATGTTGGAAACATTTAATCATGTAAATATCAATCTCAATTAATATATATAAACATGGAAAAGTTCGGGTCACTACATGGGTGACGGTTATAGAGTGGCGATAGAAAAGAAGTCAGTAGGCAATAAAGATTGATCGTAACAAAGGGTGTGCTGGTGTGTACTTGATCGATGGGACAACAACATGAAACTAGCATATGGTCTCGGTTTGAATTGGCAACAAAACAGAAAATCAAACCATAATTGGTTCGATGGTGATTGTAAAGGAAGAAGGAACGGGCATAGGTGGTGGGTGTGGTTGTATGGTGGTGATGCAAGGTGGTTGTTTCAAGGTGAGGATTCAAGTGATTGTTTATGATGATAGAAACAGAAATCGATGATGGTGAGTTTGATTTCAAAGGTTGTCGTGAAGTGTGATCAAGAAGGTGGCGGTTTTTGGTGATTAGATGATGGTGTAAAGTGGCGGATGTTGTGGTGGTTTTCAACATTAAACGTGTCAATATAAATGAGTGGGGGTGATATTGGTTCAATGAAGGTGATCGGTCGATGATCATTGTTTCAGTTGATGAAAGCAAGAATGGGATATATGGGAGTGTGGTTGTCGATTCCCCAAGAGAAGTAGAAGAAAAAAAAACTAGTGTTTATAATGCAGTGTTTCTATCTATCACCTATCCATATAGACATAACATATAATATACATATAATGGATAATAGATTAGTTGTAGTGGATACAAAAGGCAAGTACAGTAATATCTCATGAAATCATATGAATTTCAAAAGTGATACAGTAATATATATCTTAATTCAAGTTCACGGGTTGTTTACATAAATATATATTAATATAATATATTTTACAACAAATGAGAATTCAAAAGTAAACAGTACGAAATAGTGTAGCCATCGGAGAATTGGATTAATGTGCCGTTTTTCACGGGGTGTGTGTCATGCAGTATTTGAAATTAGTGGCGGAGAAAAGGTTTCAGAAAAATCCCAAATTTTTACATTAAGTTTCTTTAATTATTTAGGTTATTATGGTATAAAATTTGGTCATTAACTATTAAATAAAAATTAAATTAATTATTCACTCCCAACCCTAAGTAAAATACAAAAAGTTTTAAAATTTAACAATTAGCTCCTAGATATATATTTAATAAGCCTGTAATTTATATAACCCATTTTCGGATCACCGTTTATTTTAAAATCATATAAGTTCGAATTTAACTTGCTTAATATCAATCGAAACATTAAACGAGTATTACTATCATTTAACATTTATTTTTAATATACATTAATTATATATAGAGATATATTTTAAATAATAATTATTATAATATCCTATTATTATTTTATAAATTTTTAATAACAACAACATCTAATACATCAAATTATATTTCGAATTATTATTTATATATACATACACACATATCTATTTACAATTAATTGTTTGTGAATCGTCGAGAGCAGTCGAAGGGTAATATGAACATAGTTCCAAACTTTTCGAGACTCAACATTATAGACTTTGCTTATCGTGTCGAAACAATATACAGATTAAGTTTAAATTTAGTCAAAAATTCTCGGGTCATCACACAGGTGACCTGATCAGACACAGAAAATAGTAAGCAAGGTGTTCCGATGGGTTCTTGGTGCTTGATGCTCATCACGGTTCTCATCCTTGATGCTTATAGCTTCAAGTGTACAACTCATTGATATGTTTGCATCATCTTAACCAAGGTTTGACCATCATAACACTAGTGTATGTCTAAGATATGTAGCACAACTCATTTAAGGGTTGTATGAAGGTTGATGAACCAAAGTTACATCAAGATCTTAGATCCGACACATACATGAGTTCTAGTAGTAATATTAAGCTATAAACTTGAAAGTAAACTAAATAAACAAGATCTTAAGTTGTAGAACTTAGATCTTAGTTAGATATTAAAGATCCTAGACTAAAAAGTCTAGATCTATTGTTCTTAAGTTAAACCCTAAGTTATAGAACTTGGATCTTTACTTTAATGAAACCATAAGTTATGAAACTTAGATTTTTATCTTGAAAATGTATGTAAGCTTATAAGCTTTTGTTTTAGACAAAATTGGAAGACCATAAGCTATAGAAACTTAGATCCAACATAAGTGTATGAAGTTATAACTATAAAGTTTAACTTCCATGTTCTTGAACTTACAAGTTTAACTTTAGTTTCAAGAAAAATGAAATCAAGTTTAACTAGTAATACTTGACCAAATTAACAACATCACAACTTTAAATAAATAAAATGAAGAAATAAACTAAAGTTACAAGAAATATGTTCATGTTTGTTTCATACTTAAGAAGATTCAAGTCAAAGCTTGGATCTTAAGAAAATAAACTTCAAGTCTACAAAACATGAACAAAAGTAAGATCTTGAAGTTTATGAGCTTTAGATCTTTAGAACACTTTAAGTGTAGAACCATAAGTTATGGAAACTTAGATCCTTGTTCTTGGTTCTTCGTCAAACAAAGATGGAAGAAACAAGATTCATGAAGATACAAACTAACAAGTTTGATCTTTAACAACAAACAACAACTAATAACAAGAAATTTGATGATGATACTTGCTAGTATTCGGTTTTAAAGGAAGAAAGAAGAAGAAAATAAAGTTTGTTACTTACAAAGTTTGAGAGAAAGTTGAGAGAAAAATAAAGTGGTGTAAGTATGTGTGTGTAAATGAAGTAGTAACACTAGTAAATAAGTAACAAAAAGAAAATTGGAGCTCCCTCCCCCACCCATGAGAACCGACGGTTTAGGTTTCCAAAAGGGGAAGTCAAATGCTCACTTTCAAGTGTGGGCAGATGTAGAATGCTAGGAAGAAGTATAAGTTAAATGTATGGGAAAGAGGTGTAAGCATGTTTGCAAATTTTGTCTCCTCATTAACATAATTAACCTTGCTTAGTCTTAATGGATCATTAACATAATCATGGGCTTAAAAGTAGTCCATTAAATGGTGTAGGGTGGGCTTCCAAGTCCAATATTAAAAGCTCAAGTTCAAGTATGTAACAATTAAATAAAAACCCAAGTGATTAACTACTTACACTAGTTAATTAGAAATAATTAGTAATAATTAATCATGTACGTAAATAATATTCTAAATATTATTCGTGAAAAGCGTGTGTCACATAGACAAGTCAGGACATATAAAGTCAAATACGGCAAAAAGTAAAATGTATAAGAATACATTTAGTACATCGCAAGTATTAATAATAAATATTAATAAATATACGTTGGAAAATCCAGGGTCGTTACATTACCCACCTGTTAAAGAAAATTTCGTCCTGAAATTTTAAGCTGAGGTAGATGGAGGAGTTGGGTAAAGGTGAGGATACTTCTGCATCATTTGATCCTCTCGTTCCCTGGTAAACTCGAGTCCTCACTTGGCATTCCATCGGACTCGGACGATCGGAATCTTGTTGCGTTTCAAAGTTTTGACCTCACGGTCCATAATTTCGACAGGTTCTTCCACGAAGTGGAGTTTGTCATCAATCGTAAGTTCTTCCAGTGGTATGACAAGTTCTGGTTCAGCAAGACACTTCTTCAAATTTGATACGTGGAAGGTAGGATGAACTGAGCTCAATTGAGTTGGAAGATCCAAATGGTAAGCAACGGGTCCAACACGCTCCAAGATTTCGAAAGGACCAATGCATCGCGGATTAAGCTTCCCACGTTTTCCAAAATGGATCACACCCTTCCAAGGCGCGACCTTCAACATTACACGGTCACCCACGTTGAATTCAAAGTCTTTACGTTTAAGGTCGGCATAACTCTTTTGGCGATCACAGGCCGTCTTGAGTCTCGCTTGAATTTGGACAGTCTTCTCGGTGGTTTCATGGACTACCTCGGGTCCGGTGATTTGATTTTCACCTACTTCGGCCCAATAAATAGGAGAACGACATTTGCGGCCATACAACGCTTCGAAAGGTGCAGTATTAATACTCAAATGATAACTGTTGTTGTAAGAGAATTCGGCTAGCGGCAAATGCCTTTCCCAAGCCTTTCCGAAATCAATAACACAAGCACGCAACATGTCCTCCAAAGTCTGAATCGTTCGCTCCTTTGTCCGTCGGTCTGTGGGTGATACGCAGTACTCATGTCGAGACGTGTCCCCAAGGCTTCTTGCAAATAACGCCAAAATCTGGAAGCAAAACGGGCATCTCGGTCTGAAATAATCGATAAGGGCACACCATGATGATATACAATTTCTTTTATGTATAGTTGAGCGAGTTTCTCCATCGTATCTGTTTCCTTCATGGCTAAGAAGTGTGAAGATTTGGTAAGACGGTCAACGATAACCCAAATGGTATCGTATTTGCCCATCGTCTTTGGTAGTTTTGTGATGAAGTCCATCGTTATCCTTTCCCACTTCCATTACGGGATCTACGGTTGCTGAAGTAACCCAGAAGGCCTCTGATGTTCAGCCTTAACCTTCGAGCAAGTCAAACACTTCCCAACATAAGTTACAACATCCTTCTTAAGATTAAGCCACCAATACTGTTCCTTGAGATCGTGGTACATTTTACCGGCTCCTGGATGAATCGAATATCTTGACTTGTGGGCTTCGTCTAGAATGAGGCTTCGCAAATCCCCATAACTAGGCACCCAAATTCTTTCGGCAAGTATCGGAGTCCAGTCTCCTTAACCTCGAATCGAGAGACGAGAATGTTCAAGTGTTCATGAGAAATATTCTCCTCCTTGAGAGCCTCATCTTAGGCTACTCGGATCTGGCTGTTGAGATTCGAATGAATGGTGATGTTCAAGGCTTGGACACGAAGAGGTGCCAACCTCTCCTTTCGGCTCAAAGCGTCGGCTACAACATTTGCCTTTCCAAGATGGTAACGAAGTTCACAATCATAGTCGTTCAGCATCTCAATCCATCGTCGCTGTCTCATGTTCAGTTGTTTCTGATCGAATATGTGTTGGAGGCTTTTGTGGTCGGTCAAGATAGTACTTTTAGTTCCATAGAGATAGTGTCTCCACAATTTGAGCGCAAAAACAATGGCTCCAAGTTCAAGATCGTGAGTAGTGTAGTTTCGCTCGTGAATCTTCAGTTGATGAAAAGCATAAGCAATGACCTTCATTCTTTGCATTAATACGCAACAAAAATCATTTTTCGAGGCATCGCAGTATATGATGAAATCGTCACTGCCTTCAGGGAGTGATAAGATAGGCGCGGTGGTCAATTTCTGCATCAAGGTTTGAAATGCTGATTCATGTTCGTTTTCCCAAACAAACTTCTTCCCTTTGTAAGTCAGCGCGGTCAAAGGACGCGCAATTAGAGAGAAACCTTCAATAAATCTTCGATAGTAATCGGCGAGACCTAAAAATTGGCGGATATGAGTCGGAGTAGTGGGGGGTTTCCCACTTGCTGATAGCTTCGATCTTTGTGGGATCAACTTTGATACCTTGATCGCTCACAATATGACCCAGGAATTGGACTTCCTTCAACCAAAACTCACACTTGGAGAATTTGGCATAAAGTTGCTCTTGTCTCAAGAGTTCAAGCACTAGTTGAAGATGTTGCTCATGTTCTTCTTCTATTTTAGAGTAGATGAGGATATCATCTATGAAGATGATAATGAACTTATCCAGGTATGGCTTGCATACACGATTCATGAGATCCATAAACACGGCATGTGCGTTGGTAAAACCGAATGGCATCACGAGAAACTCATAATGACCATAACGGGTTCTGAACGCAGTTTTCATCACATCACTCTCCTTCACCCTCAACTGGTGATAATCGGATCGCAAATCGATCTTAGAGTAAACACTTGATCCTTGCAGTTGATCGAAAAGATCGTTAATTCTGGGAAGGGGATACCGATTCTTGATCGTCAACTTGTTCAGCTCACGATAATCGATACACATCCAGAAAGATCCGTCCTTCTTCTTCATAAACAAAACAGGTGCGCCCCAAGGCAATGAACTTGGTTGGATAAATCCACGTTCTAGCAGTTCTTGTAGTTGACTCTGCAACTCTTGCATTTCGGAAGGTGCGAGTCGATAAGATGCGCGAGCTACAAGTGCAGCTCCTGGTACTAAATCGATCTGAAACTCCACTGCTCTTGATGGCGGTAATCCAGGAAATTCTTCCGGAAAGACATCGAGAAATTCGTTCACAATTCGTACATCATCCACGCTCTTCACCTCGGTTTCTAATGTTTTCACATGTGCTAAAACAGCAAGACGTCCTTTCTTCATGATCTTTTGTGCTTTCATGCAACTAATGAGGTTCCGCTTCAAGTTACATCTATCTTCATGAATAATCAGTGGCTCACCATCTCCGTGAGGTATACGAATAGTTTTATCTCCACAGATAATGTCGGCCCTTACCTTGGCCAACCAGTCCATACCGACAATCACATCAAAACTTCCCAATTTGATGGGTATCAAGTCAATCTCGAAATCCACACCAGCTATGTTGATAATACCTCCTCGGCTAATTTGGTCAACTTTCTCAAGTTTTCCATTGGCTACCTCAACAAGCATACTCTCCTTTAAAGGAACTAACGACCAATTTATCTTAGAGCAAAAGTGTCTACATACATAACTCCTATCGGCACCAGTATCAAATAGGACAGAAGATAATAGATTGTTGATAGTGAATATACCTGTAACCAAGTCGGGGTTCTCATGGGCATCCCTTGCGTTTACGTTGAAAGCTCTTCCACGCGCTGGCCCGCCGTCCTTTCTCTTGTTGGGACATTCATTCCTGAAGTGGCCCTGTTGTCCACACTCATAGCACTTCCTTGGCCCAGTAGGGTTTGTCTTCACAGTTGGGGTAGTGATCTTGCAGTCCTTGCCAATATGCCCAGTCTTTTTACACTTTTCATAGACCATGTTACAGTACCCAGTATGATGTTTGTAGCATCTCTTGCACTGCGGGAGACTACCCTTGTAGTTAGGGTTTGAGCTAGTATTCTGGTTGGAGTTGTTTCCCTTGAAACTTTCATGCCTCTTAGCTGGGATTTGATCAAAGACCCTTCCCTTGTTGCTGTCCCACTTACGTTTCTCATTACTAGTTCCTGATTCGGATTTCCCCTTTTCTGGTTCTTTGCTGGTAATTTTGTTCATCAGGGTGTGCGCCATGTGCATAGCTTTCGGGACATCAGCTGGTTTTGAAGAGGTGACATTTCCTTGGATGGACTTGGGAAGTCCCTACAAATATCGTTCCATTCGCTTAAATTCTGGGGTAACCATCGTGGGACACATCAAAGCTAGTTCGAAGTACCTTCGGTTATAACCGTCAAGATTGGTTCCCACAACCTTCAACTCCCAAAACTCAGCTTCCATTTTCTGAATCTCTGTTCTGGGGCAGTACTCCTCGATCATAGCCCCCCTTAAATTCCTCCCACGTTGTAGCGTAAGCCTTGTCAATACCCTTAGCCTGAGCAAGTGTGTTCCACCAGGTTAAAGCGCTGTCCGACAGTGTACAGGAGGCATACTTAGTCTTGTTCATTTCTGAGCAGTTGCTCACACGAAACACAGATTCCAATTTGTTAAACCACCTCGTCAGTCCAACCGGCCCCTCAGTACCACTAAAATTGTGGGGCTTGCAGCTTTGAAATTCCTTATAGGTACACCCGTTATGATTGTGCTGGTTAACAGGTGGAGCTTGGGGGTTGACATTCGCAATTGCAGCGGCTATTCGTTCAATTATCATCTCCTCAATCTGTGCAGCTGTGGGCGTTGATCTTCTGTTTGACATTGATCTTTGAAACAGAATTTTCGACTTAAGTCAAAATCCAGCATTCAATAAATAATAATACACTATATGGTAACCAACATGGAATCAACACATCACATATTAATTAAGTAATGCAACGAGATACAGGTACCACAAAATCATCATATAGTAACGTAAATAGAACACCGCACAGAAATTAAACAAAACCAAGTTCCATTCATTAAATAAGAAAGTTTCATACATCCGCATACGGTTCGTACAATACATTAGCAAAACATGAAACTACAAACGGGATTACATAATGAAATCTAATACAATAGCCCTATGGTGACGGTGGGTAAAGTATGTCCAGCGTGTGGGACACCTGATCCTCGAGGTCAGTTACCTGAGCACGGAGGATATGCACTTCCCTCATTAGTTCCTCGATGACGGGGGATGCTGGTGGGGCAGGCGGTGCAGATGGTACAGGTGGAGCTGGTGGTGCAGATGATACTGGTGGGGCTGGTGGTGCAGACGGTCCAGCACCAGAAGTAGATGCTGCGTAACGAGAAGCCTTACGCACAAATGGATCGGCGGGGTAAGGCACAACCCGCTTACGGGCAGTAACTCTATCCTTCAGTCCATGTGCGTTAACGAACGATCTACCTGTGACGACCCGGAAATTTCTGACCAAAATTAAACTTAATCTTTATATGTTTTCGATACGATAAGCAAAGTTTGTAAGGTTAAATATCAAAAATTTTGAACTGTTTTCATATATGCGATTACCCTTCGACTATCGACGATTCACGAACAACTATTTGTAAATAGGTACATATATATTTAAATATATGAATATATATAATAGTAATTTGAAATATAAATTGAAATATTATATGAGTTAATTATTAGAAATTAATATGTAAAATAAAATAAAATATAATATTATAATAATTATTATTAAGATATATCAATATATATATATATATATATATATATATATATATATATATATATATATATATATATATATATATATATATATATATATATATATATATTTTGATGTATTGTTTATATCCTTTCCCCATTTAAAAGTCATCACAACCGCACCATGAACTAGGATAACTTTAGCGAATGCTTTTCCTTTTCAGTCGACATTTACCAATTAGAAAATACCCCACTTACCATCCACTAATGGGTTACAAGGGACAAAGTTATATACAAGTGTATATTGGGGAAAATATTTTACCCGCATATTTTTGTTTTGTTGAGCCAAGAAATAGATTAAACATATGAAAACTCCTTTTGATTTTTCGAATACTGATGGGATCCAACGGATCATAGTGGGTCGATGAAGCCATATTTCTTTTATATGAACCACATAATAATTACATTTATATTTAATATTATATTATTAATATTATTATATATTACTGTCCTTTATCATATCCGTGACAAATTGATTGAAATTGATTTCTTTGATCTTATATGATTGTGATATAATATTATATTATGTTATTGTTATCTGTCCTAATGTAAATATATAATAATTGTTATAATTCAGTAGGCTTATAACTACCTTTAGTGGTTCTTGACTGTAGAAGGTATATAGAGATAGAGATACTGTAAAACGGAGAAAACAAAAGTTGAACAAAAGGTATGAGTAATTGGTTTTTTATTTATAGAAAAATGTACAATGAGAGTTTGGTGGCATTTGGAATCTAGAGAGAGAGAGTGTTTTTGTTAACCAAAAAATACATCCCATAAACTCTAACTCAACACACCTATTTATACTCAAAAAAATATACTATGCAATATCTATAATAATAATAAAATTATCATCCAATTATTACTTTTATAACACTTCCCCTTGGATGATAATTTTATTAGTGAATAACTAGTACTGCCTCGTTAAAAACCTTGCTAAAGAAAACCCTTTGGGATAAAACTTTAGCTAAGGGAAAAAGAGTGCAACATAGAGTTGACTCCCCCTCAAGTAGGCAACGCCTGAGTTGTTACATCTTCTGAACATGCCTCATGCCAATATTATGAACGTGTGTTCTGAAAATAGCAGTTGGAAGTGCTTTGGTGAAAAGGTCAGCAGAGTTTTTGCTTGGACTGAACATATCTCATTTCAATCTGGTTGTCCTTAATGAGATTTTGAGTGTATGAGAAGAATCTAGGGGGTATGTGTTTTGTTCGGTCACTTTTGATATACCCTTCTTTCATCTGTGTTATGCAAGCTACATTATCTTCATAGATAGTTGTTGAACTTTTATTGCGTTCTAGTCCACAAGAATCAGTAATGAGTTGTGTCATTGATCTCAACCAAAAACATTCTCGACTGGCTTCATGTAATGCAATTACTTCGGCATGATTTGATGATGTTGCAACAAGTGTTTGTTTTTGAGAACGCCATGATATTGCGGTACCTCCATTTAGGAATACATATCCATTTTGAGATTTAGCTTTATGTGGATCAGATAAATAACCTGCATCTGCATAACCAACCAAATCTTGTTTTGATTCGTTAGAATAAAATAATCCTAAATCAGTAGTTCCTCGAAGGTATCGAAATATGTGTTTGATCCCATTCCAATGTCTTTTGGTAGGGGCTGAGCTGAACCTTGTCAACAAATTAACTGCAAAAGAAATGTCAGATCTTGTATAATCTATAAGATACATAAGAACCTCAATTGCACTAAAATATAGAACTTCCGATCTGTTAAAATTTTCATGATCTTCGCAGGGATGAAATAGATCAGTGTCAATATTGAGTGATCTAACAACAATGAGTTTGTCTTTAAAAAAAAAATGTTTTAAAACCTTTTCGGTATAAGTTGTTTGATGTACAAGTAAACCATTAGGCATATGCTCAATTTGCAATCCAAGGTAATACTTGGTTTTTTCAAGATCTTTCATTTCAAAATAATTCTTTAGAAGTTGAATGATTTCATAGATCTCTTTATTTGTTCATATGATGTTAAGAACATTGACATAAACAACTACGATCTCATATCCGAACATTGTTTTTATAAAACATACGTGCAAAATAAGTTTATATTTATACCCTTTTTTTTATCAAGTAGTCATTTAATCCGTTATACTATTGTATCAACCCATATAAAAATCTTTGTGATTCAATGGAATACATTTATTTAGGTTTTGCGTTAGATGTTTCTGATACCTTAAACCCTTCAGGTATATTCATATATATCACTATCAAGTGATCCATATAGATAAGTAGTAACAACATCCATGAGATGCATTTAAGTAACTACCAGGTTGATTAAGTATCTAATAAGTAATTGTATCCATTACATAAGGATAAGTTTTCCTCATAATTCATTTCTGGTCTTTGTGGGAAACCTTGAGTTACAAGTCTAGTTTTGCCTTGTATCTTCATTTGCACATTTCTTTTTCGGATAAAAATTCATTTATATCCCATACGTTTCACATCTTTAAAAGTGATAACGATTGATCCGAAAACTTTTCTTTTATTGAGTGATTCTATTTCAGCTCGTATTGCTCCTTTCTGTTGAGCTCAATCATGTCTATTTTGATATTCAATGACAGATTTTGGTTCCAGATCATCATCTTTATTCATGATGTCATTGTAACATTATATGAAAATATCTCATCAAGATTTTTCATTTCATTTCGGTTCCATAATATTGCATAATTTATTGCAATTTATGTATTTACATTTATCAATATCCTCTGCAGAAGGAATATTGATTTGTGGTTCTTCTTGAACACTTTCTCTTACCTCATTATCAGCTGATTTTCTTTTCGAGGATTTTTATCTTCGGAACCAATTGATCTTCCACGTTTGATGCGTGGCAAAGACTCAACAGTGACATTATTGCCAGCTTTTGGAATTTCAGTTCGAGCTGGAGCATTTATCGCTGGTATATATGATTTAGTCACTTTTTTATATCTGTAAATGCATAAAGTAATTAATTTGCAAGTTCTTGCATATGGATTATTTTTGAACTTTCGTTTCACATTCTTTTGTGCGAGTTCAATATACCTTAATTGATGTTCACATCATGAAGCATCATTTTATTTTTTATTTTTATTTCTCCCCCTAATCTAGGGAACAATGTTTTATTAAAATGACAATCAGCAAAACGTGCTGTAAAAACATCACCCATCATGGGTTCAATATATCTTATGATTGAAGATGTTTTATATCCAAAATATATTATCATCTTTCTTTGAAGAACCATTTTATTGTGTTGTGGTGATACAATTGGAACATACACTGCACAACCAATGTTTTAAGGTAGAAAATATTTGGCTCTTGGCCAAAATCAAGTATTAAGTGAAAATATTTACGACTTCCACATGGTATAATGCGAATTAATGTCGCAGCATGTAAATTTACATGTCCACATATAAATATTGAGAGATTTGTACTCATTATCAATTGTCTAGTTATTAGCTGTAAGCGTTTATCTATTGATTCAGCCAAACCAATTTTGTGTATGCACATGAGCAACTGGATGTTCAACAACAATCCCTGTAGATATATAATGATCATTAAATGCTTGAGATGTTAACTCACCAACATTATCAAGTCTCATCCTTTTAATGGTGTAATCAGAATAATGTGTTTTCAATTTAATAATTTGTGCAAGAAACTTTGCAAATGCCATATTACGGCTTGATAACATACAAATATGAGACCATCCGCTAGATGCGTCTATTAGAATCATGAAATATCAAAATGGTCCACGTGATGGATGAATTGGTCCATATATATTCCCTTGAATTCTTTCAAGAAATATTGGTGATTCTTTCTCAATGTGCTTTTCATTAATCACCATATGTGATTTTCATTAATCACCATATGTGTTTTTCGTTAATCACTATATGTGCTTTTCATTAATCACTATATGTGCTTTTCATTAATCACCATATGTGATTTTCATTAATCACCATATGTGCTTTTCATCATATATCATTTTCACCATATGCGCTTTTAATCATATGTGCTGCGCTTTTCGTCATATGCACTTTTCATTATATGCGCTTTTAATTATATGCGATGTGCTTTTCATCATATGCGCTTTTTATCATATGCGCTTTTAATCATATGCGCTGCGCTTTTCATCATATGCGCTTTTTATCATATGCGCTTTTAATCCTATGCGCTTTTCGGTGCTACATAGATATTTCTCATTTTCGATTATCATTGACTGATAATCATATCCACTATGATATATATCAGAGAAACTTAACAAATTTCTCTTTGATTTGGGAGAAAACAAGACATTGTTTACCAAAAAATTCGTACCATTTGGTAATATGAAATTTTGCCTTTTTCGTTTCTTATATCAAGTTTGCAAGAGCTGGTATAGTATTTATAATTCCTTCATTTGATTTAAATCAATGAAATATTTCTTAGATTTGATCATAGTGTGTATGTTACTACTATCTGCAATACATAGGTCTTTACCATTTAATTGATGTTGTATTTCTGCAGGATTCATACTAAAACTTCAAATAAGATAAGCAAATAATGAGTTATATTTCAGCAAGATAATCAAATTATATTACCTGCAAACAAGTTATAATCTGAAATACATAAAAGATAACACTTAATAAAACATATGCGTTATGGTCTAAAACCATTTATTTATGAGTGATACATAAAAAAAAAAACTAGGCATCTTAGAAAATTCAAACCATTCAAGTCTCAAGGTAGCTCAGGGTTAATTTAATCAAGATTTGTCAACAGATTCACTCTCGTTTTCTTTTCTTTTGGGACTTATTTGTAGAGCTAAACAAGATGTTCATGTATTCAAGAAATACTAGACTGATGATCCACGTTACCAGATCATTAATAAGAATCTCCGGAATTCTTATAAGAGCGTCTACTAATATCTTTAATTTTATTCTTTCATGGATCACCGTTATTATTATTATTATTATTATTTTTTTTATAATTATTAACGTATCTATCTTTGAGTATTTTCCATAATACACTTGGATTTTCGATCATATAATATGTAGATTCTAAGGACTCGTCAATATGTTTGCTAAGAAAAATACTTACTATTGCTTTCTCTTGTTCGGAATAATTGTTATTTTCATTCAGGGTTTCTAAAATACCGTTTGATTCGAGATGTTTTTCTACATTCATAACCCATGTTAAGTAGTTGTTCCCACTTGTTCTAAATGAGCAAATTTAAGCCTTTTCAAATTCGACATTTTCTATTATCAAAAAAGATGAATAACATAAATTATAATCATAATCAACTTCTATTCATAGACAAATAATAAAATGAAATTAGAATCATTTTAAATTCATAAGTAGCAAACAACAGAATAATGGTATGATTACAAATAATAAAACCACGAGGGCAGGATAGAATATAGGTTCACCCGGTGGTATATTAGCAACAATGATGATAGTTAATATGACCAATACAATAGGAAAAATCATCCTTGTGTGAATCATTTTTACAAAAACCTTTTGAGAGTAGTAATCTGAAAAATAAAGATTGATTTGTGAAAATGTGAAAACGGAGATGTTTATTTTATATTTGAAAAATATAGTTGTTGTAACGTCGTCAGTTGACGTTAACAACCGTTATGTATATATGACCGTTGTAACGTCATTAGTTGACGTTAACGAATAAAGTCACTATATCAAAACGCGTGTGAGTAATATAAAGGACAAGATTTTTTTTCTTATTTTAACTTTTAAGATTTACTTTTAATAAAAATACAAACTACTTTTTGTATTTTAACTTTTAAGATTTACTTTTAATAAAAGTACAAACTACTTTTTCTTATTTTAACTTTTAAGATTTACTTTTAATAAAAATACAAACTATTTTTTTATTTTAAATTTTAAAATTATAAATTTAAGAATAAACATTAGTATGCATGAAATAAATAATGATTAATTGCATAAGTAATCATAAATGTTAGATAACATATAAAGACCCCGTCGTATTCGTATTGATCGGAATTAATTTCGACCCATGGTACCGTGTTGTCAAATGACGTGTTGCGTACATAAAGTACCGTGTTGTCAAATGACGTGTTGCGTACAATCATGAGGTCTTATTAACATAAATATAAATGTTAGTGAAGTTAATAAGAGTTAGATTACAGAAAATATAATTCAGGTGGAATAACCGACCATATATAACTTAAATAACATAAATATAAATGTTAGTGAAGTTAGTAAAAGTTAGATTACAGAAATATAATTCAGGTGGTATAACCGACCATATATAACTTAAATAACATAAATATAAATGTTAGTGAAGTTAGTAAAAGTTAGATTACAGAAATATAATTCAGGTGGTATAACCGACCATATATAACTTAAATAACATAAATATAAATGTTAGTAGTCCAAAATTTGATATATTCGAGTCTGAAAATTATTAATAATTTCATACCTTGATTATTGATTCGTGATCGTTTGAGATATCTTTTAATTACACTAAGATTTTCGTGCTGATAACGTGTTATAATTCAGTAGGCTTATAACTACCTTTAGCGGTTCTTGACTGTAGAAGGTATATAGAGATAGAGATACTGTAAAACGGAGAAAACAAAGGTTGAACAAAAGGTATGAGTAATTGGTTTTTTATTTATAGAAAAATGTACAATGAGAGTTTGGTGGCATTTGGAATCTAGAGAGAGAGAGTGTTTTTGTTAACCAAAAAATACATCCCATAAACTCTAACTCAACACACCTATTTATACTCAAAAAAATATACTATGCAATATCTATAATAATAATAAAATTATCATCCAATTATTACTTTTATAAAAATAATATACATATAGATAGTTTATTACGCATATCCTAACTTTCCTATCAATTACGTAGTACCAATTAGTCACAGTGAAATTGATATTACTGTGTTTGATTTTTGTTTGATTGAATTATATGATTTCACCTATTCTATTATCTATTATATCTAATATCTATATTATATACATGCTTAGATCAATCACAGTACAAACACAATCTTCTATCAAAATAATTGTGGTTTCATTACTGGTACTATCCGATGAAGACAACCATCACCACCTTATCATCGCCACCCAACACCTTTGTTTAAACCACTACCACACCCGACAACCGTCACCACCTACGTTCACCTTGAATCACCACCGTGAGTACCTCCTAACACCACTTCCTCTTCCAACGAAAACCCCACCCAAAGCCACCATGATTAATCACCTTAAACTACTAATTCACCACCTCTAATCATCACCAATCACCACCATGAATCGACCACCACAACTTCCACCATTCTTCATTCTATCTATTTTCTGTTTGTTCATCGACACCCATAAACAACCATCTACGAACACCATGGACTGAAAACTTCTCATTTATTTTTTTTATACAACGAAACCCAAATCAAAATCATATTTTTTTTGTTATCTCACGATGATAATGTACCTGTTTCTTTCTGTTTTCCGAATACCATCACCACATAATCACTTCAATCTCAAACCCTTTTCTGCGTTTCTATATTGAGCAACCACCACCCTCTTGAAGTTTTCTTCGATCACCCTCATCAAATCAGGGTCGTAAACTGCTACTGCAGCTTATTAAATCTATTTCTGTTTCAGCTATTTATCGAAACCACCCCACCAAACACCTCCCACCATTGTTAAACACCACCAAACACGACTGTTGCTGCAGTTTCTTTCTTGCATTACTAGTACGAAAAACACCACCTACTGCTGTATTTTCTCTTCTTCTGCGGTTCCTGTGCAACAATAACAAATATGATGAAATTAAAATACATAGAGGATGTTGATGAGATGGTAACTGCTACCTTCCTTTTTTCGTTTCTCTTTTTTTGTTTGAATCAAACCACCAGCTCACACAAGGACAACCTAATTCCCCACTAACTTCTACTTTTCCTTTTTGGCGACATATAATAAGCTTAATTTACCCCACATGCCAACATTCACTAGTGGGAATTCAAAGGTTAAATTTTAATGCATTAAGTTTATAATTAACTAAAGCAAGTGGGAATGATGTCAAGAATTATGATGGTAGGGTATATATATATATATATATTAAAAACGAACAAGTGGGAATGATGTCAAGAATTTTGATGGTAGGGTATTATATTAAAAACGAAGTTTTGGAGAGTTAGGTTACAAGCCGTATCCCTTTCATTGTATGTAGAGGGCCGTATAACTAATCATGATTAATGGGACCGAAGAGTTATGATATGATTCGTTTGGACTAAATGATTTAGGGATGACGGGGATATGGGTGATATATGATCAATCCTTAATTAATGATGTTACTTAATTACAGATTGAGTGCAATGAGATTATGATGGAGGATGGATTGTTTGATGATTATTTTGGGCCCCGATGATCGTCTTTCACTTTAACTATCAAGTGATCTACCACCCTGATCCGGTCTTGATTGTTAATTAGCATAATTCACCTTTGCGCGATGTAAAAATCCCTTGGGCAAGATCACAAGTGGAAATCACAAAGGCTTAAGCAAATGGTAGAGAATCAACAACCTATAAATGAGAGGCCAAGCTCCCTATTTATAGTATTCGAGATATTCGCGGTCTGCGAATCACCTAACCATCCGCGGAAACTTAGCGGATTAAACCGCAGTCCCTTATTAACGCGAAAACATAACTGCTGTACTTTATTTTCAGCGAATATTACATAGCTTAGCTTTAGAGTTCGCGTAATTCTTCTTTTGGCCTTTAGCAAATAAAACACACATATACAATGCCATGTATATGATCAAGTCCTCCCAGTTTATTATGATAATTTTTCGCGAAGAAAATGTATCATGATAAACTCTAAAAATAAAGAAGTGCTCCCTTAAAATTTATTCGCGAGTATTACTTTACAATTTTTACCACCAATTTATTACCGTTGTTTTTATTAGGCTTAACGCGTAAACACAACGGTAACTTTTGCAATTCTGTCAACTCAATACGCTGTAACGGCTAGAAAATTACCGTTTACACGTTGCGGTAATTTTAGCCGTTTAAATGTAATCATTGCCTTTCCAACTTACTTGCCCTAATTCCAATTATAAATAGCTGGATAACCCGCATAAAAACTTTACGCTTTCTCTCTTAATTACGTGTTCAATCATATTCATCTGATCACACTCGTTCCTTGAAATTAATCAATTCAACCTCTAATTTCTTCAATTCAACATCCGTTTTATTTTTCTTAATGCAAATGGCATCTTCATCATCTATGCGTACTCCTGGAGGTTTCGTTTCCTATATGACGGAAATGAAACTCCAAACCCTACAGGAGTGGTAGCCCAGCAGAACAATGAGCCGACACCCCCTAAGGGGATGATTTCCGTTTATGAGGCTGCCATCTCTCAAGGCAACCTACGATTTCCGCTTACTCAATTTTTCCGCAGTGTCTGCGAGTATTATAAGATTGCCATGGCGCACCTTCATCCAAACACGATTAACAAAATTGTTTTGTTTGAGATGTTTTGCAATGCCAACAACAAACAACAGCTGCTAAACGTGTTTCGCACGTGCAATAGCCTGGTGCTATATGATGTGGGATGATTTTCATTTCGCAGTAAACTTGGCACAATGAGATCGCCAAAAGACTCAATTGGCAACTGGCGCAGTTCTTTCTTTTACATTAATGACACCGCCTATGTAGATAGTGATATACCAAGAAAATGGTGTACAGAACTTGATCCCACTCTCAATGAGAAGCCTATACTTGATGATCTTGAGAATGACATTCTCAATACACTCAAGAACGCGGGCCTAATTCTGCGAGCATATTCTAATGTACCGCTGTACATTGACAGGGTCTCAATTCAATGGCCATGGAGCGACTATGACGCTCTTTTGGTTGACCAGGCAAATAATGGTATTTCGCTTATACTCTTCTCAACGTATTAATATAATACACTTATGCTTATTCTTCGCATAACCTTATACAATTGATTGTCGTAGTGATTGCTCTTGACCTAATCATGAGGTCAACAGATATTAGCAGGATCAGTCCTGCTCGTCGCTTAAAAAATGGCGACTGTGAGATTGTTCCTATTGATGAGCCAATCATCAATACATGCTTTATTTCTGGTGGGGAAGACCGCGGTAAGCGGAAAGTTACAAAAAGTGCCCCCAATCCACGCAAAAGACGACTGCGGTCTCTTTCTGAACGAGAAGCAAGTAAGTGATTATGTATTCGCAGTATTTATTTATTACGCATGTATTATTTTCGTATAAGCTTGCTATATTTGCTTATCTATTTGTAGTTGTCCTTTCAGATTCATCCACTGAAGCAACACCGCTCTACAATATCATTGGGAACATCCCCACAGATATTCTTAAAGAGCCCGGCCATGAAAATTTATCTCTTCCTTCTGATGCAGAAGCATCTAATCAAGAGGAGGAAGGAGAAGATGATGCGGAAGAAACCGCAGCAGCAGAACAGGCCAATCAACTATACCGCAAGCTTTACAAATTTGTTCCTAAGGATACAAAAGAGCAATATCGCAAACTATCATATCCCGAAGCCACAAGACAGCGTCTGCATAATTGCTATAATGCAATTTATCTAACTGTAGACAGCATGGAGCGTTTCACCGGGATGTCGGATGAATATGATAATGTAGTGAAGATTGCCAACGCTCACGAGAGAAAAGCTCAAAGGGCTGAGGCATGGCTCAAAAAGGCTATGGAGGAGAACGCCAGACTCAAAAAGAGGGCAGAAAGTGCAGAAAAAGAATTCGCACATGAAAGGACCCGTTTATATACATTATAAACGATTCACAATAGTTGATTACATCGCGAGGTATTTGACCTCTATATGATACATTTTACAAACATTGCATTCGTTTTTAAAAGACAAACTTTCTTTGCAACGAAAGTTGACGGCATGCACACCATTTCATAATACATCCAACTATAATTGGCTTAATAATAATCTTGATGAACTCAATGACTCGAATGCAACTTCTTTCAAAATATGCCATGAATGACTCCAAGTAATATCCTTAAAATGAGCTAATGCACAGCGGAAGATTTCTTTAATACCTGAGAATAAACATGCTTTAAAGTGTCAACCAAAAGGTTGGTGAGTTCACAGGTTTATCATACCAATCATTTTAATATATTAATAGACCACAAGATTTCCGTTTATAAATATATGTACACTCGCAAGTGTATAAAAGTATTCTATAAGTTGTAGGCACCTGGTAACAAGCCTTAACGTTCATGTTTTACCCTCTGAAGTACACCAGATCAGGTGTGTTTTAAAATAACCTCGAAGTACTAAAGCATCCCATAGTCAGGATGGGGTTTGTCAGGCCCAATAGATCTATCTTTAGGATTCGCGCCTACCGTACATAGACAAGTAGTTTAATGTTACCAAGCTAAGGGTATATTTCTGGTTTAAACCCACGTAGAATTAGTTTTAGTACTTGTGCCTATTTCGTAAAACATTTATAAAAACAGGGCATGTATTCTCAGTCCCAAAAATATATATAAAAGGGAGCAAATGAAACTCACAATACTGTATTTCGTAGTAAAAATACATATAACGTCATTTAATAAGTGCAAAGTTGGCCTCGGATTCACGAACGTATCAATATTGAGATTCAATATTGCAGGAAAGTACGTAGACGCAACGGAGATGATAAACACTAGATTGACCTCACGAGCATACCCATGAACCATACCCATCACCTCCATAGCTATAACCCATAATTTCCTTAGCTCCGACTCATTCAAAAAAACTATTTTGAAATCACTCGGACAGCACTCCGTCGTAATATTTTATGTATACTAATAATATCTTGAAATAATACAGAGCAAATATATATATATATATATATATATATATATATATATATATATATATATATATATATATATATATATATATATATATATATATATATATATATATATCAATTGAGAGAGTTTAGAGAAATATATTTTCAAGTTTCTATGAAATAATGAAACCTATTGAATTCTATTTATAATAGATTTTTGAATTATAAAAGTGAATTATTAAAGTATGAATTATTAAAGTGAATTATTAAAGTATGAATTATTAAAGTGAATTATTAAAGTATGAATTATTAAAGTGAATTATTAAAGTATGAATTATTAAAGTGAATTATTAAAGTATGAATTATTAAAGTGAATTATTAAAGTATGAATTATTAAAGTGAATTATTAAAGTATGAATTATTAAAGTTAAAGTAAAGTAAAGGTAAAGTTAAAGTATAGTAAAAGTATAAAAAAACTATGTATGTATAATACGCGTATAAATATATATAATATTAATTTAAATCGTTATATATATTTAATGAAATAAAATATAAATATCGTTATATTTATTATACTGGTTAAGTAATGAGTTGTCAAAAGTGATTCTAGATATTTATAAAAGTTATATACGTTTTAATAATAAAGTTCTTTTTAAACTGAAAACGTCTTTGTACGTTTGAAAATAGATTAATAGAATATTATGGAAACCAATTCTCCACTAACTTTTGTCTAACTTTCGTAAATGACACTTTTTGTTTTTATTTATAAATAGTTTTACAAATTATTCTGAATATCGTTAAGAGGAATAGATTTTCTCAAATCATAGTGGACCTCTCAACAGAGACTTGTAATCATAATTCAATATTTCTGATAATTCAATCATTTAATATATTTTTTTTCGTCGAAAATCATATTGAAACAAATACGTTCGTGTAAAGTATTATACGTTTAATACTTTATTAATATTCTCAAGTTATAATATATATATACATATACATATCTATTTATATATAACGGTTCGTGAATCTTCGGAATTTGGTCGAGGTTATAATGAATGTATGAACACAGTTTAAAATTCTTGAGATTTAACTTAACAAACTTTGCTTATCGTGTCTGAATAATATAAAGATTAAAGTTTAAATTTGGTCAGAAATTTCCGGGTCGTCACAGTACCTACCCGTTAAAGAAATTTCGTCCCCGAAATTTGATAGAGGTCGTCATGACTAACAATGAGAATGTTATTATAACGATTATAGAGTTTTATCATGTTCAAGAAGAATGGATAAAATAATTCGATTACTCGAAGCGTATGAGTGAAGTTATCGTAAATGAATGAAATAAGATAATAGTGATTCGTCGTATCTTTTGACGTCATCACGATTGATCTCCGAAAAGAAAATCTTTGTAATCTATATTGGATTTGATTATTCGGCGATTAAGGAAATTATGATCCTCTTCGAATTAATGCGATAATCCATTTTGATTTCTCTGTCGGATATTTCACTATAAATCCACCTCATTTGTTTTCTTACAACTCACACCTTCTCAACTCATATTTTAAAGTATTTGTCAATATGCTTAATCCAGTGCTGATTCTTGATATACTCCTCACTTTCATATCTGTCGCTCTTCTTTTTCATCTGCCTCCGGAAGAATCTATTTACTTCTACTATACTCTTGGTTTTATAGTGTTTTTAGTTCTCCCGTGTCTTTATATTGCTATATGCATTGATATATACGGTTTGTGATTTCTGGGTTGTTGTTGGGTTTTATATCTTCCCTTATATTTCAAAGTCCTTGCTTCTTCTATAATCATTGTCATCCACAGTTAATGCTCTCTTCTATTTTTTATGATTTATACTCCCATTTCTAGTTCGGAGCTTTGTCCTTCCGTTTCTTCTTCTTGCGATTAAACACTGCTTGTAATGGTCCAGAATTCGCAGATATAAATTTCGGAATGAACATTGTTAATGTTCTAGGAAGGAAATTGTAATGACACGATCTTGACTTGTCAAATTACCAGAATACCTCGGAAAAGGCCGAATCATCAAGAAATATTTTCTTGATATTTAGAGATCAAAGAGAATACAAGAGTCGTGTAACATAGCACATGATGACGTTATGATCTGTGAATCATCATGTTTCATTTAGAAACTCGGCATGAATTACTGTAATATAATCACGTTGATCAAGTGTCATTATATTATACTAACTCATGCTTCAGCTCCCAACACTTCTTCAAGAATATTCCTATTTTAAACTCGAATGTTTCAGAATTTAGAAACTAAAATAGTTTCTTTTATGATATAATACAGATAGCGCGAAGAGGTAAATGATTTCAGATAAGAATAATTATAAAAATATCTTCAGAAGTATGGATGATATTTATAATGAAAGATACGATGATATCTTAGAATGTCTAATATCAGAGGATGATGAAGGATATTGTCCGCAAGGGTTTAGAGTCAGGAGCAAGGTATTCGTTAATGACTTCAGCAAGTACTGAATCATTTGGATTCTTTGAAGGCATGTTCAGCCTTTGTGATTTGTCCACAGCCTCATTCATACTTTGCTCAATCCGTTTTCCAGTTCCAAAGCTTCTCTTTTTCTGAGCTTTTCCAATATACTATCCTTTATCATCCAACTTTTTACTGTTAAGGTCGTTTACAGTTTTTGCTGCTTCATCAGCATTTTTCAAAATTTCGAGAACTGGTTCGCAGTTTAGGGTGTTTTTCAGAAATTTCTCATTCAAAGAATGTAAGTCTTGGAGGTAGACGTTGTGTGTATATGTAATTGTTGATGTAGACATGCTGCGAGGTTTCAAAATACTGATTGCAGATTCTCAATAATTGGTATGGCAATTCTTGTTATAAGGTACGAATGAGTATATATATATATATATATATATATATATATATATATATATATATATATATATATATATATATATATATATATATATATATATATATATATATATATATATATATATATATATCAATTGAGAGAGTTTAGAGAAATATATTTTCAAGTTTCTATGAAATAATGAAACCTATTGAATTCTATTTATAATAGATTTTTAAATTATAAAAGTGAATTATTAAAGTATGAATTATTAAAGTGAATTATTAAAGTATGAATTATTAAAGTGAATTATTAAAGTATGAATTATTAAAGTGAATTATTAAAGTATGAATTATTAAAGTGAATTATTAAAGTATGAATTATTAAAGTGAATTATTAAAGTATGAATTATTAAAATTAAAGTAAAGTAAAGGTAAAGTTAAAGTATAGTAAAAGTATAAAAAACTATGTATGTATAATACGCGTATAAATATATATAATATTAATTTAAATCGTTATATATATTTAATGAAATAAAATATAAATATCGTTATATTTATTATACTGGTTAAGTAATGAGTTGTCAAAAGTGATTCTAGATATTTATAAAAGTTATATACGTTTTAATAATAAAGTTCTTTTTAAACTGAAAACGTCTTTGTACGTTTGAAAATAGATTAATAGAATATTATGGAAACCAATTCTCCACTAACTTTTGTCTAACTTTCGTAAATGACACTTTTTGTTTTTATTTATAAATAGCTTTAGAAATTATTCTGAATATCGTTAAGAGGAATAGATTTTCTCAAATCATAGCGGACCTCTCAACAGAGACTTGTAATCATAATTCAATATTTCTGATAATTCAATCATTTAATATATTTTTTTTCGTCGAAAATCATATTGAAACAAATACGTTCGTGTAAAGTATTATACGTTTAATACTTTATTAATATTCTCAAGTTATAATATATATATACATATACATATCTATTTATATATAACGGTTCGTGAATCGTCGGAATTTGGTCGAGGTTATAATGAATGTATGAACACAGTTTAAAATTCTTGAGATTTAACTTAACAAACTTTGCTTATCGTGTCTGAATAATATAAAGATTAAAGTTTAAATTTGGTCGAAAATTTCCGGGTCATCACAGCACAGCTGGTCAAGTATCTGCCAGAATTCGCAGATAAAGTGATGGATTCCAATCTAGTCACTGAAAAATTTCAGGCGTATGCCCAAGCATCAAAACTTGCCACTCGCTGTGAGTGGTATGATCTGTTGTGCAAGCTTGGCGATCTTTCTCAACCCCTCTCTTCAGACATGGCGAAAGAAATTTGTGCTACTGACGATGCTCGAGAAGCGCTCTCAAGAGCAAAGAAGGAAGTTGAAAAAGTCAGCATACCTACCCTGGAGGAATTCAGCCAGCGCGAGGGCATTACATTCGCAGACATTAAAGTGTTGGAGCTGTAGATTTGTCTTAGCTAGTTTTCATATGTATATTTCACAATCCTAATTGCGTTTTTTTTGTAATGATCTGCGATGTTTCCGCGCTTAATATTACTATCATATTTACATTTTGCAGTTGCAATGCTTTTATTTATATAGCGCTTTATTTTATCATATATCCATAATTCAGACTTGCCCTTTGCAATTTCCGCATTTTCTATTGTGCACATAGCAAAAGCGTACTTTATGCGAAACAATCTTTTAATCATTATGAATCTTCTAAGTCCGACAAATCGATCCTTAGGCAATTTTAGCATTGCGAAGCATCTAAGTATTGGCAAGATCAAATACTTAGAAAATTTTATCCTTTCGCAATATTTTCAAGTCAACACAAGTGGGCAATTTCATCACTTGGTTTTGTTAGCATATTATTTCGCAATGCATAGTTGCATTATTACAACTTTTAAGCAGGCCATGTTTAACGAAGAGCATGCCATTTTACTTAAAGCATCCGCAGAACAAACATTAACTTAGTGTTATAAAAGATAAGTAATTGCATTCTGTGAAATAATCACTACGCGTGGCCACACATAGTGTTTTCGCTTTGTAAAGAAACAACTACTAACACTGAAATTATTTTTGCTTTATTCATTACTTTTTCGCGTTACAAAGTTCTAAAAATAAACGCGACATATCATGCATTAATGCAGTTTGCCTTAGCATCTCATTACAACTTTTTTCTATAAATTTTCCCACTATTCAGGGTGAACTGAATGTCTTTCAATACCCATATTTGCATTTGCCATAATCATAGCACAGAATGGCTCTACTTCCACAGAAGTTAGTGTGCCAATTCCCTTATTAGCAGAAAATTTAAGCATGCCATGTATAGTAGAAGGAATAGCGCCAAACATGCGCAAAGCAGTGCGCCTAAGTATCATATTGAACCGCGACTGATTTCGCATTATGTACAGATTCAGCAAAGCTTGGCATCTCAGTGACTCATCACGATCATCAACTAATTCCATTTGCAATTCCAACTGGCCAACAGGCCAAGTTGACTCTCCTGAGAATCCGGCAAGTGAAACCGCAGTAGGTTTCATTAAAGCCTGAATGTTCGCAAGCAGCTTGCTAAAACATTGTTCGTACATGACATCTACACTGATACCAGTGTCCACATGTACTTCATGATCATAATGCCGGTATCTACAATGCGACTTGAAACCACTACTGGCTTGTCAACATCCGCAGTCAAACTTGCAGGAGGAAAAGTAATGGAAGGACATTTCCAACTAACAATCTACTCAAATACCTGAAGTACTGACATTTCTCCTTGCACTTCTACCACATTAATGACCTGGATTCCGCGCTGGTTTTCTTTCTTACTCACCATCTTTACACCCAGAATTTTCACTCCGGGAGCCTTTCGCTCAACCATATTTGGCGCATTTGAGGTGTTGGCTTCTTTAGGCATGATAATCGCATTCGTAGTACTCGCAGTGTTCTGAGTGATTAAATGGTCCAGCTTGCCTTGTTCATATGCTTCCGCGATGAATTCCGCCAAATCCCTACAGCGATTGGTGTCATGACCATAATCGTCATGGAAAACACAAAACTTTGATCGATCACGCCTGCTATTCTCTCCCAAAGGCTGCGGATCAGGGAAAGACTTAGCGACTCTCTCTTGTAACAAAATTTCCTTAGGCGTTTTTGTTAGCAACTGAATAATATTGAAAGAGTCATTGCTCCACTTTCGCGTAGAATAGCTATCGCAACTGCCATATCCATGGTTATCATTTTGCCCTTGAAACCTATCACTTCGCGGGTATCCACCGCCGCCATTTCTCCGCGTAAAACTTGGTCCGCGTTAATTATCACTGTTACCATCACGAAAAGAGTCATTGTCATCTCGCCAACTTTTGTCTCTACCCCATCCACACGCAGGGGTAATAGTGCTATCCTCTCCACCGCGGAGATAATCATATGTTTCCTGTTGAACTTTAGCGAAAGTTAGCAGAACATCTCTTCGCAATCTTCGCACAAGAGTTGGATGTCGCTGCGGATTAATAGCATGCAAAAAACCAGAAATTTTCTGATCTTCATTCAATCTTGGAATTTTTTGGCACTCGTAAATATATTGCGTAAGTAATGCGTTCAAATTTTCCTTGTTGCCTTGTTTAATATCGTGACATTCTATATGTGTCTTTTTCTGCGGCAAAAGATTTTGAAACTGTAACAAGAATTTTTCACGCAAATCAACAAAGCCAATAATACTGCGAGATTGCAGACTATGAAACCACTCCCTTCCTGACCCTTGCAAAGCCATGGGGAACACTCTACACGCAACTGGTTCATCCCAGTTATAGGTGCTCACCACCCATTCGAAGCGCTGCAGAAAATCTAAAGGATTGGTTAAACTCGAATAAACTCCCAGAGTTACCGGCACAATTGGCGGAGAAACAATTGGATAATCAGAAATATGTTGGACAAACTTGTTCGCGACAGTAGTGATTTCAGTTGCCTTTTTTGTGCGAGTATCTGCATTCTCCGCACAAAACTTGGCAATCATATCTTGCAAGAAATTTGGCTGTTCAAACTTATGTTGCATTGACTTTGGCGCAATGCTTCTGAAAGCATCCGCCAAAAAATTTTGAGCATTTTCTCTGCGAGCAGCATCATATGCTTCACCTTCTTCTCCATAACGAGGGAAAGGTGTTGGTGGGCATTTTCGCTTAACGTGTGGAACTTTAACTAACTCTTTCACGCTATCCGAATCATCAGAAAATTCGCTTTCTTCTCTTGGCGCCTTAGCCATTTTTGAGTTATATGCAGAATTCAGATTAACGCGTTCTTCTGCATTATCACTATCACTATCGTTTCGCTCAATAACTAGGCGATCAACCTGTGATCCCGAATCATTTAATGGCCATAGGTAAGTTCGCGGTATGCGGGACTCGCGACTACATTTGGCATCTTTCTTAGCCTGTTCCATGGCAGTGCCACCAATTTTGTCAGTTCGCAGGCTAGATTTGCTGAAATGCCCCGTCCTAATCCGTCCGGATGAAGTCCATATCGATTATAAACGATTCATAATAGTTGATTACATCGCGAGGTACTTGACCTCTAAATGATACATTTTACAAACATTGCATTCGTTTTTAAAAGACAAACTTTCATTTCATCGAAAGTTGACAGGTATGCATACCATTTCATAATATCCAACTATAAATGACCTAATTCGTCATTTACTTAATAATAATCTCTAATGAACTTCAACGACTCGAATGCAATGTCTTTTGAAATATGTCATGAATGACTCCAAGTAATATCCTTAAAATGAGCTAATGCACAGCGGAAGATTTCTTTCAAACCTGAGAATAAACATGCTTTCAAGTGTCAACCAAAAGGTTGGTGAGTTCATTAGTTTATAGTAATCATTTCATTTCCATCATTTTTAATAGACCACAAGATTTTAAATATTATAAAACGTGCAAAAGTCCCATTCCAACTGCACAAAAAATATCTTTCATATGAAGAACACCTGGTGAGGATTCAAAATATAATAGTAACCATCTATGCCGGTCTTTCACCCCACGGCTGAATACACGTGCCTTCAAAATATAGAACCTCTGTGCCAGTCTTTACACCCTACGGCTGAACACATGTTTATAAAATATAGGAAAACCGGTGCCAAAATGTCATAAATAATAAACCATCCACCCAGCTCGGGAGCTCACACGCTCTAACGTAAACCGGGGACTAATTCGTGTCATAATAATCAACCCCCAATACCAGATAATTCTATCATAGAATGCAGTTAAGGTACTTGTGTCTATTGCGTCAAACATTTATAAAAGTACATGTATTCTCAGTCCCAAAAATGTAAAGAGTAAAAGGGAATCAAATGAAACTCACGCATATAATTATTGTAAAACAGTTACTAAAGCATTTGCATGTATTCTCAGCCACAAAAATGTAAAGAGTAAAAGGGGATCAATGAAACTCACCTAATGTATTTTGTAGTAAAAATACATAGAAGGACATTGAACAAGTATAGGGTTGGCCTCGGATTCACGAACCTATATCATTTGTATATTTATTAATATACATAATGGTAATCGAACAAATATATTTATAATTTTATTAGTTATATCCTTTTTATATTAAATATATATTTATATATGTTTCATATATTCATTTTGTACATAAAAATATATTTAAATCTTTGTTATGTGATATGTATTAGATATATTTATATAAATATAATTCATTTATTAAAGTATTATTTTAAGATAATATTTTAAGTGATAACAATAATAATAATGATAGTACTAATATTTAATAATAATAATAATATTAAGAATGATAATATTAACGATAGTTTTTATAATGAATTTCACAATAATGATAATATTAGTAGTTTTTAATGAAATGAATAATTTAATAGTAATGATAATGAAAATAACAATTTTTAGAGTAATACCTAATACTTGATAATAATAATTATTATTATAACAATCTTATTACTAGTAGTAATCTTAATCAATATTACTTTTGTTAATAATAATAATAAAATTTATAACTGTTACTAATACTTGTATTAGTAATGATGATAATTCTAATAATTAATGTTCGTAATACATAATCGTAGTATTACTAATGATAATTATAATTATAGTACTTAATGATAGTAATAATAATAATAACAATAATAATAATAATAATATTCATAATAATTAATAATAATAATAATAATAATAATACTTGTAATTACAATATTAATAATAATTCCTATATTATTAATAATAACAATCATAATAATAATTATAACAATAATATGGATCATAATAATAATAATATTAATAATAATGAATAAAACTAAAATTAAATGAACTACCTTCAAGGGAAAAAGGCCTAAAAAAAAGAAACTGCCTCAAGAGGGACTCGAACCCCCGACCTCTTGCATACCCGAATCACTCTTTAACCATTCGGCTGTTGCCGGTTTTCTGATTATTATTACAACCCGTAAATATTTAACTCGTTATCCTGTTCCTCCTTTCTTCTTCACCTTCCCAACATTTTAAATCAACCAGAGGTCACACTCATAGCAGTGAATTAAAAGTTTAATTCTAAACTTGAATTTGAAATACAAATGATCATACTTGAGTTCTTATGTTTAATCAGACACGAAAAAAAAATTTAAATAAAAGAAAACTGCCCTATACAGTTCGCGAAGAACACCTGGGTACTCCAACTTTGATTTTGATTTGTAGGTCGTTTTAGTTCATATGTTCAACATGAAATAGATTGTACATCGTCTATATAAACTTTATGAATCATCTATTTTACCAAAAATATCAAAACAAAGACGAATTTTTGGATGAACAAATTCTTTGACTTTTTGAAATCACACTTTGACCTCAAAATTCAGAATCGATATAACGAATTGAAATATGATTCTTTGCAGAAAGGTTTAGTAAAATATTCCTAATGAAACTACATTTACACATTTTGAATTAAGTTTCGAATTCGAGCTTTTTGAAAATAAGAACAAGAACATGACAGTCGCCTGTGTTCTTGATTGTTTTTGATGATTTTTATTGGAAACAGGCTGTAAGAGGGAATGGTTAGTGATAGTTGATAATGTGAGGTTGTTTGGCATCCTCTAATGACTGGAATTATTCAATTTTTATTGCAAAAAGGGGTCGACACCTTCTATTTGATCAGGTACAGATTTATAAAAAAAAATTAAAAAGGAGAATTGATAGCTAACTGATTTTGGCGTGTTTATCTGGATTGGAATAAATCTGTACTAGCCTAGAACTAGAAGGATAAAGTAGCTATAGATTGATAGTTACATGAAACGGTTTCATATTCTTTTTCTTAACTTTTCTTATATAATAATTTTAATATTAATAATAATAATTCTTTTAATAATTAATAATGATAATAATACTGAAATAATAATAACATAATAATATTTGTTACTAATAATTATCATAATATTATTAATATTTAGAGTAATTATACTAATAGTTATGATAATGGTTATAATAATATTATTAATAATAATATGAATAAATTGTATTATTTTCATAATACTAATAATAATTATTTTTATAGTATTTATAATATTAATAAGTAAAATAATGATATTAGCTATAATACTGATAGTAATAATTTTATTCATGATAGTAATACTATTTGTATTATTATATAGTAATAATGATAACTATAAAAATAATAATCATAATACTAATTAAAATTTTACTATTAACTATTATGATAACTATATTATTAATAATAAATTGAACGTATCAAATTTTATATCTATATGTTATTTTGTAATATTAATAATACTGATATTAATATTGATATTAATATTTGGTTTTAATCATAATGAAAGTAATAATAATAATAATATCAATAACTATATTTTAACTTGTAATTACTTTTAATATATTAATGTTACAATTTATTATTTATGCAATGTTTACTAATTATATAATATATAATTGAATATTTATACACTATATATATTACAATATTCATTTATTTACACATAGAATCATATCTATTTATATATATATATTCATCTTAAATTACAACATAATTATTTCGTATTTTATTTACATATTTATTTCAAATGTTTAAATTATATTTTATTATTTCAAATCATTATATATATGTATGTATATATATATATATATATATATATATATATATATATATATATATATATATATATATATATATATATATATATATATATTTACACACAATTGTTCGTGAATCGTCGGGCACAGTCAAAGGGTAATTGAATATATAAACATCGTTCCAATATTTTCTGAACTCAACATTACATACTTTGCTTATCGTATCGAAATCATATAAAGATTAAGTTTAAATTTGGTCAGAAATTCCTGGGTCATCACAGTACCTACCCATTAAAGAAATTTTATCCCGAAATTTGAGTGAGGAGGTCATGGTTAACAATAAAAATGTTTTCATGATGAATATGAGTTGGTAAATAGAGTTTTATTATTATTGAGAAACATGGATAAAATGATTCGATTAATCGAAGTGTATGAATGAAGTTATCACAAAAAATCGAGATGAAGAAATGGAGATTTTCCATAACTTTTGACGTAGTCGCGATTGAATTCCGGAATTCAAGGGTTTTAAAGAAAATCTTTGAAATCTAAAAGATTTGATTCTTCAACGAATAAGGAAATTAAGATCTCTATAATTAAATACGGTGATCTGCCTCGATCACTCCGTCTGACATTCCCATTATAAATTAAACTTTTCCATTCAATTATTCTCACCATTCCTATACTTTCTTTCTTATTTCATACATCCAAAAGTTTGTGAAAATGCTTAATCTATTTCTAATCCTTTATATTTTTCCAATTATCATTTCTTTCATCCTTCTTTTCATTCTTCCACCAGAAAAATCTGTTTACTTCTACTATCGCCTTGGGGTGATACTATTCTTAATTATACCGTGCCTTTATATTGTTATTCGTATTAATATTCATGGTTTGTAATTTATGTGTTGTTATCTGGCTTTGTATCTTCCCGTATACTTTGAAGTCCTTGCTTCTGTTTTCTATAATCGTTGTCATCCCCGGTTAATACTCCCCCCTATTCGCTGCGATTTATACTCCAATTTCTATTTCGGAGCTTTGTCCCTTCGTTTCTTCTTCTTGCGATTGGGCATCTCTTGTAATGATCCAGAATTCGCAGATATAAGTTTCAAAATGAACATTGTTAATGTCCTAAGAAAGAAACGGTAATAGTACAATTTGACTTGTCAAAATACCAGAATTCAAGGAAAAATAGGACTATCAAGAAAAATATGTTATTGATATGTTTATAGATTAGACAGAACGTAAGAGTCGTGTAACATGGCACATGATGACGTTATGATCTGTGAATCATCATGTTTCATTAGAAACTCAGCATGACTTACTGTAATATAATCACGTTGATCAAGTGTCATTATATCATACTAACTCATGCATCAGTTCCCAACATTACTTTAATAATATTCACATTTTAAGCTCGAAAGTTTACAGAATATAGAAACTAACAGTTTCTATATGATGTAACACTAATAGCACGAAGAGATTAATGATTTCCGATAAGAATAGTTATGAAAATATCTTCAGGAATATGGAGGATATTTATAATGAAAGATACGATGATATCTTGGAATTTCTAATATCGAAGGACGGTGAAGAAAATTTTTCCGCAAGAGTTTGGAGTCAGAAGCAAGGTATTCGCTAAAGATTTCATCAGAAACAGAATCATCAGGATTCTTAATGTACAAGTTTAGTCCTTGTGATTTGTTTAGAGACTCCTTCGTAGCTTGCTCAATCAGTTTTTCAGTTCCAACTTCTTTGAGCTTTACCAACATACTATTCTTTATCATCAAACTTTCGATGATTAAGGTCGTTTACGGTTGTCTACAGTTTCTGCTGCTTCATTCAGCTTTTTCAACATTCAGAGTATTGATTTGTAGACTGAGTGCTTTTCAGAATCTCAGGATGAAAGATCATAATTCTAAGAGATAAATGTTATACATATAACTGTTGATGTAGAAATGCTGCGAGATTCGAAAGACTGATTGCTAATTCTTGGTAGTTGATATGGCAATTATTGTTACAAGATGTAAATGAGTAAATGATGGGGTTTTAATAAACAAATATAATAGTTCTTCGGAGTAACTTAAGTGAATGAGTAATGAAGTTGTTGGTGTAGTGACCCAAACTTTTCCATGTTTATATATATTAATTGAGATTGATATTTACATGATTAAATGTTTCCAACATGTTAAGCAATCAAACTTGTTAAGACTTGATTAATTGAAATATGTTTCATATAGACAATTGACCACCCAAGTTGACCGGTGATTCACGAACGTTAAAACTTGTAAAAACTATACGATGACATATATATGGATATATATACAGTTAACATGATACTATGATAAGTAAACATATCATTAAGTATATTAACAATGAACTACATATGTAAAAACAAGACTACTAACTTAATGATTTTTAAACGAGACATATATGTAACGATTATCGTTGTAAAGACATTTAATGTATATATATCATATTAAGAGATATTCATACATGATAATATCATGATAATATAATAATTTAAAATCTCATTTGATATTATAAACATTGGGTTAACAATATTTAACAAGAATGTTAACCTAAAGGTTTCAAAACAACACTTACATGTAACGACTAACGATGACTTAACGACTCAGTTAAAATGTATATACATGTAGTGTTTTAATATGTATTTATACACTTTTGAAAGACTTCAATACACTTATCAAAATACTTCTACTTAACAAAAATTCTTAAAATTACATCCTCGTTCAGTTTCATCAACAATTCTACTCGTATGCACCCGTATTCGTATTTGTACAATACACAGCTTTTAGATGTATGTACTATTGGTATATACACTCCAATGATCAGCTTTTAGCAGCCCATGTGAGTCACCTAACACATGTGGGAACCATCATTTGGCAACTAGCATGAAATATCTCATAAAATTACAAAAATATGAGTAATCATTCATGACTTATTTACATGAAAATAAAATTACATATCCTTTATATCTAATCCATACACCAATGACCAAAAACACCTACAAACACTTTCATTCTTCAATTTTCTTCATCTAATTGATCTCTCTCAAGTTCTATCTTCAAGTTCTAAGTGTTCTTCATAAATTCTACAAGTTCTAGTTACATAAAATCAAGAATACTTTCAAGTTTGCTAGCTCACTTCCAATCTTGTAAGGTGATCATCCAACCTCAAGAAATCTTTGTTTCTTACAGTAGGTTATCATTCTAATACAAGGTAATAATCATATTCAAACTTTGGTTCAATTTCTATAACTATAACAATCTTATTTCAAGTGATGATCTTACTTGAACTTGTTTTCGTGTCATGATTCTGCTTCAAGAACTTCGAGCCATCCAAGGATCCGTTGAAGCTAGATCCATTTTTCTCTTTTCTAGTAGGTTTATCCAAGGAACTTAAGGTAGTAATGATGTTCATAACATCATTCGATTCATACATATAAAGCTATCTTATTCGAAGGTTTAAACTTGTAATCACTAGAACATAGTTTAGTTAATTCTAAACTTGTTCGCAAACAAAAGTTAATCCTTCTAACTTGACTTTTAAAATCAACTAAACACATGTTCTATATCTATATGATATGCTAACTTAATGATTTAAAACCTGGAAACACGAAAAACACCGTAAAATCGGATTTACGCCGTCGTAGTAACACCGCGGGCTGTTTTGGGTTAGTTAATTAAAAACTATGATAAACTTTGATTTAAAAGTTGTTATTCTGAGAAAATGATTTTTATTATTAACATGAAACTATATCCAAAAATTATGGTTATACTCAAAGTGGAAGTATGTTTTCTAAAATGGTCATCTAGACGTCGTTCTTTCGACTGAAATGACTACCTTTACAAAAACGACTTGTAACTTATTTTTCCGACTATAAACCTATACTTTTTCTGTTTAGATTCATAAAATAGAGTTCAATATGAAACCATAGCAATTTGATTCACTTAAAACGGATTTAAAATGAAGAAGTTATGGGTAAAACAAGATTGGATAATTTTTCTCATTTTAGCTACGTGAAAATTTGTAACAAATCTATTCCAACCATAAATTAATCAACTTGTATTGTATATTATGTAATCTTGAGATACCATAGACACGTATACAATGTTTCGACCTATCATGTCGACACATCTATATATATTTCGGAACAACCATAGACACTGTATATGTGAATGTTGGAGTTAGCTATACAGGGTTGAGGTTGATTCCAAAATATATATAGTTTGAGTTGTGATCAATACTGAGATACGTATACACTGGGTCGTGGATCGATTCAAGATAATATTTATCGATTTATTTCTGTACATCTAACTGTGGATAACTAGTTGTAGGTTATTAACGAGGACAGCTGACTTAATAAACTTAAAATATCAAAATATATTAAAAGTGTTGTAAATATATTTTGAACATACTTTGATATATATGTATTTATTGTTATAGGTTCGTGAATCAACCAGTGGCCAAGTCTTACTTCCCGACGAAGTAAAAATCTGTGAAAGTGAGTTATAGTCCCACTTTTAAAATCTAATATTTTTGGGATGAGAATACATGCAGGTTTTATAAATGATTTACAAAATAGACACAAGTACGTGAAACAACATTCTATGGTTGAATTATCGAAATCGAATATGCCCCTTTTTATTAAGTCTGGTAATCTAAGAATTAGGGAACAGACACCCTAATTGACGCGAATCCTAAAGATAGATCTATTGGGCCTAACAAACCCCATCCAAAGTACCGGATGCTTTAGTACTTCGAAATTTATATCATATCCGAAGGGTGTCCCGGAATGATGGGGATATTCTTATATATGCATCTTGTTAATGTCGGTTACCAGGTGTTCACCATATGAATGATTTTTATCTCTATGTATGGGATGTGTATTGAAATATGAAATCTTGTGGTCTATTATTATGATTTGATATATATAGGTTAAACCTATAACTCACCAACATTTTTGTTGACGTTTTAAGCATGTTTATTCTCAGGTGATTATTAAGAGCTTCCGCTGTCGCATACTTAAATAAGGACGAGATTTGGAGTCCATGCTTGTATGATATTGTGTAAAAACTGCATTCAAGAAACTTATTTTGTTGTAACATATTTGTATTGTAAACCATTATGTAATGGTCGTGTGTAAACAGGATATTTTAGATTATCATTATTTGATAATCTACGTAAAGCTTTTTAAACCTTTATTGATGAAATAAAGGTTATGGTTTGTTTTAAAATGAATGCAGTCTTTGAAAAACGTCTCATATAGAGGTCAAAACCTCGCAACGAAATCAATTAATTTGGAACGTTTTTAATCAATAAGAACGGGCTATTTCAGTTGGTATCAGAGCGTTGGTCTTAGAGAACCAGAATTTTGCATTAGTGTGTCTTATCGAGTTTGTTAGGATGCATTAGTGAGTCTGGACTTCGACCGTGTTTACTTGAAAAATGATTGCTTAACAAATTTTGTTGAAAACTATATATTTTTAACATGTGAATATTATGTGATATATTAATCTCTTAACGCGTTTGATATTATGTGATAGATGTCTACCTCTAGAACAAATCCCATTGACTCACCTAATAATAATAAAGAGTCAAATGTAAATTGGAATGATTAGTGGACTGATTCACAAGTTCCCGAAGAGGAACCGGAAGAAGAGTCGGAACCGGAAGAAGAATCGGAAATCGGAACCGGATGAAGAAATAGAACCGGTGGGGGAAATAATAAAACGGTTAAGTAAAAGAAAAGCCTCAACCAACCGACCAAGGTTAATTATGGTCAATGGTGTTTCCGCCAAGGAAGCAAAATATTGGGAGGATTACCAATTCTCCGATGAATCGGATTCCGACGAGAATTCCGATGATGTTATAGAAATTACCCCAACTGAATTTAAAAAGGCAAAAGAAAATAATAAGGGAAAGGGCATAAAAATAGAGAAATCTAATTCCAATCCCGATGAACTTTATATGTATCGTCAACCCCCGAAGTCCTTAAGTTGTAACAATGACCCGGGAACCTCTAAACCACCAGGTTTTTCTAAACCAATGTGGAAAACGATGGCTCGTATTAGGGGAACATCATATATCCCTAGAAACTTGGCAAAACGAACCAAAACCGAAGAAGAAAAAAACAAGCGAGTCGGAATAAGATAGTTGTATTCATGTGGTGTAATATATATAATATAGTGTGCTTATGCTTTATGATATATGTAAAAATTGCTTGTATTAATAAGTATTTTTTTTATGAATCTAACTCTTGTCTATTTTACAGTATAAAAACACAAAATGGATAGACAACCCAATATTTTAAGAGACCTACCCGGAGACATGATTGATGAAATCTTGTCTAGAGTCGGTCAGAATTCTTCGGCACAACTATTTAAGGCGAGATCAGTTTGTAAGACATTCGAAGAACGTTCCAAGAATGCCTTGGTTTATAAAAGGCTTTCGTTCGAAAGATGGGGGATATCACATTGGGAAATCCATAAGTTACGATGTGTTTACTTTGACGCATATATTGCGGGGAACCCAAATGCTATTTTACGCAATGGGTTAAGAAATTATTTTGACTCAATATATTCGAATATTGGACTTCGTGATTTAGAAAAAAGCGGCTAACATGCAACATAAAGTAGCATGTTATGCTTACGGATTAGTAATGTTCGCTTCTCACCAAAGTGAGAACAAGAACATCGGGCTACAACTATTAAACAAAACGTTCCCACAAGTGACGGAGTCGGTAATTGGGGTAAGAAATGAGGTTTTTAGATTGTTACGGGACTGTTGGACATTACGTAACCCTCATCCCTTTGACGACGTTACAACACGCTGTCTTATCAACGGCCATAACGGTTATGTTCCACAAGACCAAGGATGGGAAGTAATCCTAGTAAAACCAGTATGCATGACTTGTTTCTGGACGTATGAATTACGTGTCTTTATTGCCTTTGCTGAACGACTTGTGTACTAGCTAGAATTATCTTCACAACCATCTTGTATCAAATTTATTGTGTGCTATATTTCATGCTATATGTAAAATAAGCGGTATTGTAAGTTTGTAAAATATTGTGAAAAAGTTTGAACGCGAAATATTATTATAATCAGTTTTTCATATAGAATTGTAGTAGCTGAATTGTATATTAGCTACTAAGTATGAACTTAACGGGTAGGTACTACCCGAATTTAAACTTATAAAACGCTAATATGAAGAAAAAGGTTTTATAAATGAGTTCATATTATGCTACGAAATACTATTAACTACTCTTAATATTCTGTATGATTAACTTGTTCCATTTGACTATTTTGAAGGAAATGACACCGACTACTCGACACAACGTGAATATGAATGAAGAGGAATTTCGTACTTTTCTAGCTTCAAACATAACCGCAGTACAGGCTGCGCTACATACCAACAATAACCTTGGATCTAGCAGTACAGGAAATCGTGTAGGATGCACCTACAAAGAATTCACTGCCTGCAAACCATTGGAATTTGATGGAACCAAAGGACCGATCGAATTGAAACGGTGGACCGAGAAAGTCGAATCGGTGTTTGCCATAAGTAAGTGTACTGAAGAGGACAAAGTGAAGTACGCTACGCATACCTTCACAGGTTCTGCGTTAACATGGTGGAATACCTATCTAGAGCAAGTGGGACAAGACGATGCGTACGCACTACCATGGTCAGCATTCAAGCACTTGATGAACGAGAAGTACCGTCCCAGAACCGAGGTCAATAAGCTCAAGACAGAACTTAGAGGGTTACGAACCCAAGGATTTGATATTACCACGTACGAAAGACGATTCACAGAATTGTGCCTATTGTGTCCGGGAGCATTCGAAGATGAGGAAGAGAAGATCGACGCGTTTGTGAAAGGATTACCGGAAAGAATCCAAGAAGATATAAGTTCACACGAGCCCGCCTCCATACAACAGGCATGTAGAATGGCTCACAAACTAGTGAACCAGATTGAAGAAAGAATTAAAGAACAGACTGCTGAAGAGGCCAATGTGAAGCAAGTCAAAAGAAAGTGGGAGGAAAACGGTGATAAGAATCACCAATACAACAACAACAGCAATTACAACAATAATCGCAACAATTATCCCAACAATCGCAACATCAATCGCAACTACAACAAACGGCCAACAACAACAACAACAACAACAACAACAACAACAACAACAACAACAACAACAACAACAACAACAACAACAACAACAACAACAACAACAACAACAATAGCAACAGCAACTACAACAATCATCCCAACAACAATAATAACCGCAACAACAACAACAATCAGAAGCAGCTATGCCAAAGGTGTGAAAAGTATCACTCGGGGTTCTGCACCAAATTTTGCAACAAGTGTAAAAGATATGGTCATAGCGCGGCGAAGTGTGAGGTCTACGGACCAAGGGTTAATAGAACGAAAGGAACAAATGGTGTCGGAACGAGTAATGGCGGAGCAAGTAATATCGGAGCAAGTTATGCCAATGTAGTTTGTTATAAATGTGGAAAACCGGGCCACATTATTAGAAATTACCCGAACCAGGAGAACACGAATGGACAAGGCCGCGGAAGAGTTTTCAATATTAATGCGGCAGAGGCACAGGAAGACCCGGAGCTTGTTATGGGTACGTTTCTTATTGACAATAAATCTGCTTATGTTTTATTTGATTCGGGTGCGGATAGAAGCTATATGAGTAGAGATTTTTGTGCTAAATTAAGTTGTCCATTGACGCCTTTGGATAGTAAATTTTTACTCGAATTAGCAAATGGTAAATTAATTTCAGCAGATAATATATGTCGGAATCGAGAAATTAAACTGGTTAGCGAAACATTTAAGATTGACTTGATACCAGTAGAGCTAGGGAGTTTTGATGTGATAATCGGTATGGACTGGTTGAAAGAAGTGAAAGCAGAGATCGTTTGTTACCAAAATGTAATTCGCATTATACGAGAAAAAGGAAAACCCTTAATGGTGTACGGAGAAAAGGGCAACACGAAGCTACATCTTATTAGTAATTTGAAGGCACAAAAACTAATAAGAAAAGGTTGCTATGCTGTTCTAGCACACGTCGAGAAAGTACAAACTGAAGAAAAGAGCATCAATGATGTTCCCATTGCAAAAGAATTTCCCGATGTATTTTCGAAAGAATTACCGGGATTACCCCCACATCGATCCGTTGAATTTCAAATAGATCTTGTACCAGGAGCTGCACCAATAGCTCGTGCTCCTTACAGACTCGCACCCAGCGAGATGAAAGAACTGCTAAGCCAATTACAAGAACTTTTAGAGCGTGGTTTCATTCGACCAAGCACATCACCGTGGGGAGCTCCTGTTTTGTTTGTCAAGAATAAAGATGGTACATTCAGGTTGTGTATCGACTACCGAGAGTTGAACAAACTTACCATCAAGAACCGCTACCTACTACCGAGAATCGACGACTTATTTGATCAACTACAAGGCTCGTCTGTTTATTCAAAGATTGACTTACGTTCCGAGTATCATCAAATGCGGGTGAAAGAAGATGATATTCCAAAGACTGCTTTCAGAACACGTTACGGTCATTACGAGTTTATGGTCATGCCGTTTGGTTTAACTAATGCACCAGCTGTGTTCATGGACCTTATGAACCGAGTGTGTGGACCATACCTTGACAAGTTTGTCATTGTTTTCATTGATGACATACTTATTTACTCAAAGAATGACCAAGAACACGGTGAACATTTGAGAAAGGTGTTAGAAGTATTGAGGAAGGAAGAATTGTACGTTAAGTTTTCAAAGTGTGCATTTTGGTTGGAAGAAGTTCAATTCCTCGGTCACATAGTGAACAAAGAAGGTATTAAGGTGGATCCGGCAAAGATAGAAACTGTTGAAAAGTGGGAAAACCCAAAAACTCCGAAACACATACGCCAGTTTTTAGGACTAGCTGGTTACTACAGAAGGTTCATCCAAGACTTTTCCAGAATAGAAAAACCCTTGACTGCATTAACGCATAAAGGGAAGAAATTTGAATGGAATGATGAACAAGAGAAAGCGTTTTAGTTATTGAAGAAAAAGCTAACTACGGCACCTATATTGTCATTGCCTGAAGGGAATGATGATTTTGTGATTTATTGTGACGCATCAAAGCAAGGTCTCGGTTGTGTATTAATGCAACGAACGAAGGTGATTGCTTATGCGTCTAGACAATTGAAGATTCACGAACAAAATTATACGACGCATGATTTGGAATTAAGCGCGGTTGTTTTTGCATTAAAGACTTGGAGGCACTACTTATATGGGGTCAAAAGTATTATATATACCGACCACAAAAGTCTTCAACACATATTTAATCAGAAACAACTGAATATGAGGTAGCGTAGGTGGATTGAATTATTGAATGATTACGACTTTGAGATTCGTTACCACCCGGGGAAGGCAATTGTGGTAGCCGATGCCTTGAGCAGGAAGGACAGATAACCCATTCGAGTAAAATCTATGAATATAATGATTCATAATAACCTTACTACTCAAATAAAGGAGGCGCAACAAGGAGTTTTAAAAGAGGGAAATTTAAAGGATGAAATACCCAAAGGATCGGAGAAGCATCTTAATATTCGGGAAGACGAAACCCGGTATAGGGCTGAAAGGATTTGGGTAACAAAATTTGGAGATATGAGAGAAATGGTACTTAGAGAAGCTCATAAAACTAGATACTCAATACATCCTGGAACGGGGAAGATGTACAAGGATCTCAAGAAACATTTTTGGTGGCCGGGTATGAAAGCCGATGTTGCTAAATACGTAGGAGAATGTTTGACGTGTTCTAAGGTCAAAGCTGAGCATCAGAAACCATCAGGTCTACTTCAACAACCCGAAATCCCGGAATGGAAATGGGAAAACATTACAATGGATTTCATCACTAAATTGCCAAGGACTGCAAGTGGTTTTGATACTATTTGGGTAATAGTTGATCGTCTCACCAAATCAGCACACTTCCTACCAATAAGAGAAGATGACAAGATGGAGAAGTTAGCACGACTGTATTTGAAGGAAGTCGTCTCCAGACATGGAATACCAATCTCTATTATCTCTGATAGGGATGGCAGATTTATTTCAAGATTCTGGCAGACATTACAGCAAGCATTAAGAACTCGTCTAGACATGAGTACTGCCTATCATCCACAAACTGATGGGCAGAGCGAAAGGACGATACAAACGCTTGAAGACATGCTACGAGCATGTGTTATTGATTTTAGAAATAGTTGGGATCGACATCTACCGTTAGCAGAATTTTCCTACAACAACAGCTACCATTCAAGCATTGAGATGGCGCCGTTTGAAGCACTTTATGGTAGAAAGTGCAGGTCTCCGATTTGTTGGAGTGAAGTAGGGGATAGACAGATTACGGGTCCGGAGATTATACAAGAAACTACCGAGAAGATCATCCAAATTCAACAACGGTTGAAAACCTCCCAAAGTCGACAAAAGAGCTACGCTGACATTAAAAGAAAAGATATAGAATTTGAAATTGGAGAGATGGTCATGCTTAAAGTTGCACCTTGGAAAGGCGTTGTTCGATTTGGTAAACGAGGGAAATTAAATCCAAGGTATATTAGACCATTCAAGATTATTGATCGTGTCGGACCAGTAGCTTACCGACTTGAGTTACCTCAACAACTCGCGGCTGTACATAACACTTTCCACGTCTCGAATTTGAAGAAATGTTTTGCTAAAGAAGATCTCACTATTCCGTTAGATGAAATCCAAATCAACGAAAAACTTCAATTCATCGAAGAACCCGTCGAAATAATGGATCGTGAGGTTAAAAGACTTAAGCAAAACAAGATACCAATTGTTAAGGTTCGATGGAATGCTCGTAGAGGACCCGAGTTCACCTGGGAGCATGAAGATCAGATGAAGAAGAAATACCCGCATCTATTTCCAGAAGATTCGTCAACACCTTCAACAGCTTAAAATTTCAGGACGAAATTTATTTAACGGGTAGGTACTGTAGTGACCCGAACTTTTCCATGTTTATATATATTAATTGAGATTGATATTTACATGATTAAATGTTTCCAACATGTTAAGCAATCAAACTTGTTAAGACTTGATTAATTGAAATATGTTTCATATAGACAATTGACCACCCAAGTTGACCGGTGATTCACGAACGTTAAAACTTGTAAAAACTATATGATGACATATATATGGATATATATATAGTTAACATGATACTATGATAAGTAAACATATCATTAAGTATATTAACAATGAACTACATATGTAAAAACAAGACTACTAACTTAATGATTTTTAAACGAGACATATATGTAACGATTATCGTTGTAAAGACATTTAATGTATATATATCATATTAAGAGATATTCATACATGATAATATCATGATAATATAATAATTTAAAATCTCATTTGATATTATAAACATTGGGTTAACAACATTTAACAAGATCGTTAACCTAAAGGTTTCAAAACAACACTTACATTTAACGACTAACGATGACTTAACGACTCAGTTAAAATGTATATACATGTAGTGTTTTAATATGCATTTATACACTTTTGAAAGACTTCAATACACTTATCAAAATACTTCTACTTAACAAAAATGCTTACAATTACATCCTCGTTCAGTTTCATTAACAATTCTTCTCGTATGCACCCGTATTCGTATTCGTACAATACACAGCTTTTAGATGTATGTACTATTGGTATATACACTCCAATGATCAGCTCTTAGCAGCCCATGTGAGTCACCTAATACATGTGGGAACCATCATTTGGCAACTAGCATGAAATATCTCATAAAATTACAAAAATATGAGTAATCATTCATGACTTATTTACATGAAAACAAAATTACATATCCTTTATATCTAATCCATACACCAACGACCAAAAACACCTACAAACACTTTCATTCTTCAATTTTCTTCTTCTAATTGATCTCTCTCAAGTTCTATCTTCAAGTTCTAAGTGTTCTTCATAAATTCTACAAGTTCTAGTTACATAAAATCAAGAATACTTTCAAGTTTGCTAGCTCACTTCCAATCTTGTAAGGTGATCATCCAACCTCAAGAAATCTTTGTTTCTTACAGTAGGTTATCATTCTAATACAAGGTAATAATCATATTCAAACTTTGGTTCAATTTCTATAACTATAACAATCTTATTTCAAGTGATGATCTTACTTGAACTTGTTTTCGTGTCATGATTCTGCTTCAAGAACTTCGAGCCATCCAAGGATCCGTTGAAGCTAGATCCATTTTTCTCTTTTCTAGTAGGTTTATCCAAGGAACTTAAGGTAGTAATGATGTTCATAACATCATTCGATTCATACATATAAAGCTATCTTATTCGAAGGTTTAAAGTTGTAATCACTAGAACATAGTTTAGTTAATTCTAAACTTGTTCGCAAACAAAAGTTAATCCTTCTAACTTGACTTTTAAAATCAACTAAACACATGTTCTATATCTATATGATATGCTAACTTAATGATTTAAAACCTGGAAACACGAAAAACACCGTAAAACCGGATTTACGCCGTCGTAGTAACACCGCGGGCTGTTTTGGGTTAGTTAATTAAAAACTATGATAAACTTTGATTTAAAAGTTTTTATTCTGAGAAAATGATTTTTATTATGAACATGAAACTATATCCAAAAATTATGGTTAAACTCAAAGTGGAAGTATGTTTTCTAAAATGGTCATCTAGACGTCGTTCTTTCGACTGAAATGACTACCTTTACAAAAATGACTTGTAACTTATTTTTCCGACTATAAACCTATACTTTTTCTGTTTAGATTCATAAAATAGAGTTCAATATGAAACCATAGCAATTTGATTCACTCAAAACGGATTTAAAATGAAGAAGTTATGGGTAAAACAAGATTGGATAATTTTTCTCATTTTAGCTACGTGAAAATTGGTAACAAATCTATTCCAACCATAAATTAATCAACTTGTATTGTATATTATGTAATCTTGAGATACCATAGACACGTATACAATGTTTCTACCTATCATGTCGACACATCTATATATATTTCGGAACAACCATAGACACTCTATATGTGAATGTTGGAGTTAGCTATACAGGGTTGAGGTTGATTCCAAAATATATATAGTTTGAGTTGTGATCAATACTGAGATAAGTATACACTGGGTCGTGGATCGATTCAAGATAATATTTATCGATTTATTTCTTTACATCTAACTGTGGACAACTAGTTGTAGGTTACTAACGAGGACAGCTGACTTAATAAACTTAAAACATCAAAATATATTAAAAGTGTTGTAAATATATTTTGAACATACTTTGATATATATATGTATATATTGTTATAGGTTCGTGAATCAACCAGTGGCCAAGTCTTACTTCCCGACGAAGTAAAAATCTGTGAAAGTGAGTTATAGTCCCACTTTTAAAATCTAATATTTTTGGGATGAGAATACATGCAGGTTTTATAAATGATTTACAAAATAGATACAAGTACGTGAAACTACATTCTATGGTTGAATTATCGAAATCGAATATGCCCCTTTTTATTAAGTCTGGTAATCTAAGAATTAGGGAACAGACACCGTAATTGACGCGAATCCTAAAGATAGATCTATTGGGCCTAACAAACCCCATCCAAAGTACCGGATGCTTTAGTACTTCGAAATTTATATCATATCCGAAGGGTGTCCTGGAATGATGGAGATATTCTTATATATGCATCTTGTTAATGTCGGTTACGAGGTGTTCACCATATGAATGATTTTTATCTCTATGTATGGGATGTGTATTGAAATATGAAATCTTGTGGTCTATTATTATGATTTGATATATATAGGTTAAACCTATAACTCACCAACATTTTTGTTGACGTTTTAAGCATGTTTATTCTCAGGTGATTATTAAGAGCTTCCGCTGTCGCATACTTAAATAAGGACGAGATTTGGAGTCCATGCTTGTATGATATTGTGTAAAAACTGCATTCAAGAAACTTATTTTGTTGTAACATATTTGTATTGTAAACCATTATGTAATGGTCGTGTGTAAACAGGATATTTTAGATTATCATTATTTGATAATCTACGTAAAGCTTTTTAAACCTTTATTGATGAAATAAAGGTTACGGTTTGTTTTAAAATGAATGCAGTCTTTGAAAAACGTCTCATATAGAGGTCAAAACCTCGCAACGAAATCAATTAATATGGAACGTTTTTAATCAATAAGAACGGGACATTTCAGTTGGTAAGTTTACTGCTAATGTGGTGGAATATAAACGGTTCTTTGGTAATGATGACGAAGGGCAAACATATATATCAAAGTTATAATAGGACTTCTTTGAATGAAAGGTCGAAATTTATTTGCTGAAGCTGTGACAAAATTGGCTAGTTTGAAAAGGAATTTCGGTACTAACAATGCAAAACTAGCACAGATACATGTTAGATGTTTACTCAGGTTCCAAGAGTTTTTCAGTTGCATAATTATATGTATCAATCTTTCCTTCCGTAGATGAAGTGCGGTTGGTTCATCCTCTCGATTGAAGTGTTTTCAAGAATTATGAAATGTTTGAACGCAGATTGGAATCGTCAAGATACAAACGAGGTTTAAGATGAAATCAAGTGGCAAACTTGAAGAATTGTTTAGTTTCATATGTTATAGTCAATATTTTAATTCATTTTAATTGTCCAATTTTGGTAGTCCACAGTTGATAGTCCACATTTAGCAATTCAATAGTTCATATATAGTTTAATATATAATATTTGAATTAATTAATACGTATCGTGACCCGTATTCATCTCAGACTCGATCACAACTTAAACTATATATATTATTGTAGAATCAACCTCAACCCTGTATAGCTAACTCCCGCATTACTGCATATAGAGTGTCTATGGTTACTCCAAATAATATATATAGATGGGTCGATATGATATGTCAAAACCTTGTATACGTGTCCCGATATTTAAAGTGCGTAAAATAAATAACAGAAATTAAATGACGATAAATAAAATTGCGAGAGTATAAATTGCGATAAAATAAAATGTAATACGGAATTAACAGTTAGCTAGGAACAATTAGCTAGGATCTTGTTAGCGTGGTTTCTTAACAAAATTTCATATTGTTAATTAGTCTGTTTCTAATCAATTTTTATTGTGTTCATTATTTCTTCATTATGCCACTTGTTGGATTCTGATAGATCAAAATCCAAATATGAAATTGAATGAAAAGGGTTATTCTGCGGTGAACGGATACGTATATCAGTGGTTGTAAATAGGATAGTAAATGACTGTTGAATTAGATTTGAAAGAATGTACAGTGTACTTATTAATGTGAAATCTAAATATTCCTCAGGTATTGCCTACCCGTTAAAATATTTTCACCATTAACAGTTTGTACGAAAGAATTTTTAATTACAATCTTTATGAAAATGTATATACATATATTTTCTTCAGATGTAGCCATGGATTTAATGAGTCAATATGATATTAAACTCATTTGATTTACGGTTAAAACTTAGAGTACATAATCTCTAAAATATTAAAGATTACATAATCATCATTTCGAATGAAGATCAATGATGTAGAACGATACGTAGAACGAAGATTATACTCTGGGTACAGAATGAGATGTTGAGGCATGGATTGTTGAAACTTGGGTTGTTGGTAGTACTGGTGCCATTGGTGCTGAGGCTGGTGATGTTACTGGTGTTGGTGAGACTGCTGGTGCTTGCAAATTGTATACCGTGCTCTCTAAAGTTAATACTCGAGCTCGGAGTTCTCTAACTTCTTCTACTAACCCTGGTTGATTATTAGTATGAGGTAGAGGTCGAATATCTTCTCTAGTTCCGTTAATGGTAGCTTCAAGATGAAAAATTCTTGCAAAAAGGGTATAAACGGTGTTGCGAACGGGTTCGCCGGTGAGCGGGTCAAGTACTCCAAGGTTAGGTGGTAGATTCGATTCATGATATGGAGTACCTTCTTCCCTTCTCCATAGGGTAAGTATGTCGCGAACCCACCCCATTTTCTCCAGTAATCACAGTAGTTGATTGGTTGGTGTGCTCCTGTCACGCTGTCTTCGGAGTCAGAGGAACTGGGTCGATTCGTAGAGGCCATCTTACGCGATCTCAGGAAGGATTTTTGGTATGAAGAGTTTAGTGACAGCAATTTATAGTTGGATGGTATTCTCAATGCATAATTTACATAGATATATATAGTACCAGGATCCCTTAAATTAAGGAGAAATTTACGAGAGATATCAGGCAAGGTCTATAGTAACAGATAAGATAAAATATGAATTGTCAGATACGCTAAGATATGAATTTTGTCTATACACTATTCATGCAGTCAATGCAGTAAAACGTGTCTAGACTAAGAATAATGAGCAGGTAATTTCCTAAGGATGATAAGCAGATGGTTTCCGACAAAAAATGATAAGCAAAACTTTTGACATGCAGACACGGTTGAAGTCCAGACTCAATAATGCATCTAAACAGCTATCAGTTAGACACACTAATGTTGACCTGGTTCGCTAAGACAACCGCTCTGATACCAACTGAAATGTCCCATCCTAATCCGTCCGAACGAAGTCCATATTGATTATAAACGATTCATAATAGTTGATTACATCGCGAGGTACTTGACCTCTAAATGATACATTTTACAAACATTGCATTCGTTTTTAAAAGACAAACTTTCATTTCATCGAAAGTTGACAGGTATGCATACCATTTCATAATATCCAACTATAAATGACCTAATCCGTCATTTACTTAATAATAATCTCTAATGAACTTCAACGGCTCGAATGCAAGGTCTTTTGAAATATGTCATGAATGACTCCAAGTAATATCCTTAAAATGAGCTAATGCACAGCGGAAGATTTCTTTCAAACCTGAGAATAAACATGTTTTCAAGTGTCAACCAAAAGGTTGGTGAGTTCATTAGTTTATAGTAATCATTTCATTTCCATCATTTTTAATAGACCACAAGATTTTAAATATTATAAAACGTGCAGAAGTCCCATTCTAACTGCACAAAAAATATCTTTCATATGAAGAACACCTGGTGAGGATTCAAAATATAATAGTAACCATCTGTGCCGGTCTTTCACCCCACAGCTGAATACATGTGCCTTCAAAATATAGAACCTCTGTGCCGGTCTTTACACCCCACGGCTGAACACATGTTTATAAAATATAGGACAACCGGTACCAAAATGTCGTAAATAATAAACCATCCACCGGGCTCGGGAGCTCACACGCTCTAACGGAAACCGGGGACTAATTCGTGTCATAATAATCAACCCCCAATACCAGATAATTCTATCATAGAATGCAGTTAAGGTACTTGTGTCTATTGCGTCAAACATTTATAAAAGCGCATGTATTCTCAGTCCCAAAAATGTAAAGAGTAAAAGGGAATCAAATGAAACTCACGCATATAATTATTGTAAAACAGTTACTAAAGCATTTGCATGCATTCTCAGCCCCAAAAATGTACAGAGTAAAAGGGGATCAATGAAACTCACCTAATGTATTTTGTAGTAAAAATACATAGAACGACATTGAACAAGTATAGGATTGGCCTCAGATTCACGAACCTATATCATTTGTATATTTATTAATATACATAATGGTAATCGAACAAATATATTTATAATTTTATTAGTTATATTCTTTTTATATTAAATATATATTTATATATGTTTCATATATTCATTTTGTACATAAAAAGATATTTAAATCTTTGTTATGTGATATGTATTAGATATATTTATATAAATATAATTCATTTATTAAAGTATTATTTTAAGATAATATTTTAAGTGATAACAATAATAATAATGATAGTACTAATATTTAATAATAATAATAATATTAAGAATGATAATATTAATGATAGTTTTTATAATGAATTTCACAATAATGATAATATTAGCAGTTTTTAATGAAATGAATAATTTAATAGTAATGATAATGAAAATAACAATTTTTAGAGTAATACCTAATACTTGATAATAATAATTATTATTATAACAATCTTATTACTAGTGGTAATCTTATTCAATAATACTTTTGTTAATAATAATAATAAAATTTATAACTGTTACTAATACTTGTATTAGTAATGATGATAATTCTAATAATTATTGTTCGTAATACATAATTGTAGTATTACTAATGATAATTATAATTCTAGTACTTAATGATAGTAGTAATAATAATAACAATAATAATAATAACAATAATAATAATAATAGTAATAATAATAATAATAATAATAATAATAATAATAATAATATTCATAATAATTAATAATAATAATAATACTTGTAATTACAATATTAATAATAATTCCTATATTATTAATAATAACAATCATAATATTAATTATAACAATAATATGGATCATAATAATAATAATAATAATATTAATAATAATGAATAAAACTAAAATTAAATGAACTACCTTCAAGGGAAAAAAGGCCTAAAAAAAGAAACTGCCTCAAGAGGGACTCAAACCCCCGACCTCTTGCATACCCGAATCACTCTCTAACCATTCGGCTGTTGCCGGTTTTCTGATTATTATTACAACCCGTAAATATTTAACTCGTTATCCTGTTCCTCCTTTCTTCTTCACCTTCCCAACATTTTAAATCGACCAGAGGTCACACTCATAGCAGTGAATTAAAAGTTTAATTCTAAACTTGAAGTTGAAATACAAATGATCATATTTGAGTTCTTATGTTCAATCAGACACGAAAAAAAAACTTAAAATAAAGAAAACTGCCCTATACAGTTCTCGAAGAACACCTGGGTACTCCAACTTTGATTTTGATTTGTAGGTCGTTTTAGTTCATAAGTTCAACATGAAATAGATTGTACATCGTCCATATAAACTTTATGAATCATCTATTTTACCAGAAATATCAAAACAAAGACGAATTTTTGGATGAACAAATTCTTTGACTTTTTGAAATCACACTTTGACCTCAAAATTCAGAATAGATATAACGAATTGAAATATGATTCTTTGCAAAAAGGTTTAGTAAAATATTCCTAATGAAACTACATTTACACATTTTGAATTAAGTTTCGAATTCGAGCTTTTTGAAAATAAGAACAAGAACATGACAGTCGCCTGTGTTCTTGATTGTTTTTGATGATTTTGATTGGAAACAGGCTGTAAGAGGGAATGATTAGTGATAGTTGATAATGTGAGGTTGTTTGGCATCCTCTAATGAATGGAATTATTTGATTTTTATTGCAAAAAGGGGGTCGACACCTTCTATTTGATCAGGTACAGATTTATAAAAAAAAAATTAAAAAGGAGAATTGATAGCTAACTGATTTTGGCGTGTTTATCTGGATTGGAATAAATCTGTACTATCCTAGAACCCGAAGGACAAAGTAGCTATAGATTGATAGTTACATGAAACGGTTTCATATTCATTTTCTTAACTTTTCTTATATAATAATTTTAATATTAATAATAATAATTCTTTTAATAATTAATAATGATAATAATACTGAAATAATAATAACATAATAATACTTGTTACTAATAATTATCATAATATTATTAATATTTAGAGTAATTATACTAATAGTTATGATAATGGTTAAAATAATATTATTAATAATAATATGAATAAATTGTATTATTTTCATAATACTAATAATAATTATTTTTATAGTATTTATAATATTAATAAGTAAAATAATGATATTAGCTATAATACTGATAGTAATAATTTTATTCATGATAGTAATACTATTTGTATTATTATATAATAATAATGATAACTATAAAAATAATAATCATAATACTAATTAAAATTTTACTATTAACTATTATGATATCTATATTATTAATAATAAATTGAACGTATCAAATTTTATATCTATATGTTATTTTGTAATATTAATAATACTAATATTAATATTGATATTAATATTTAGTTTTAATCATAATGAAAGTAATAATAATAATATCAATAACTATATTTTAACTTGTAATTACTTTTAATATATTAATGTTACGATTTATTATTTATGCAATGTTTACTAATTATATAATATATAATTGAATATTTATACATGATATATATTACAATATTCATTTATTTACAGATAGAATCATATCTATTTATATATATATTCATCTTAAATTACAACATAATTATTTCGTATTTTATTTACATATTTATTTCAAATGTTTAAATTATATTTTATTATTTCAAATCATTATATATATGTATATATATATATATATATATGTATATATATATATATATATGTATATATATATATATATATATATATATATATATGACGACCCGTCCTTACCCATCCGGAAGAAATCTTCAACATTTGGTCCCATTGCGATGATCGACTCCAAATAATGTCCTTAACATGAGCAAATGCACTGCGGAAGACTTAATTCGTACCTGAGAATAACATGCTTTAAAACGTCAACATAAAGTTGGTGAGATATATAGGTTTGATGCTAGCAGCGTTATAACTATGGACCACAAGATTTCATATATTTAAACATAATACACTAAGTGTATGTAAAAGTAGTTGAGCACTTGGTAACCATACTTAACATTTAAATCATCGCAGCATATTCTTAAATAGTCGCTACACCGTACCAAGTGTAGTATACAGAAACGAAGTACTGTGCAACCATTGAAAACTGGTTGTCCAGCCCAGTTGGGGTTGTCATGCCCGATAGATCTATCAACAGGATTCGCGTTTACATTCCTCATTTAATATTAGCTACCAAGTATAAAGAAATATGCCATGGTACAACTCAACATAGAATTCATTTTTGATCACTTGTGTCCATAACGTAAATCATAAAATGCATGTATTCTCATCCCAAAATATTTAGAGTTTAAAAGGGACTATATACTCACCATACGGTATTTTGTAGTAAAAATACATATAACATCATTGATCAAGTATAAGGTTGGCCTCGGATTCACGAACCTATATCAATACTATATATATTAACACATATAATTGTAATCGAGCATATTTATATATTATTAGTGATATATTTGTTATATTTAATAATTTATAGGTGTCATAAATAATTTAATTAAATATATCTATTTTATATACTATAGATAAATAATTAGTGAGAATATTAATACAGTTATGTTACATGTATTAAATTAAATTAGTTATTTATAGATAAAAATATTTGTTTGTCATAATAATAATATAGTAATGGTAGTAATAATAAAATTAATAATTTTTATTTAATTTGCATCTTAATTGTTTCTATGTTAATATTATTATTTTTTATCTATACCCATAATAATAAGAATGTTACTAATATTAAAATAAAAATAATGATAATAATAATAATAATGATAAAAATTATTAATAATAATGTTAGTGATAATTTTAACAATTATGCTAATATTCATATTCCTAATAATGATAACAATAATAATAATAATAATAATAAAAATAATAATAATAATAATAATAATAATAATAATAATAATAATAATAATAATAATAATAATAATAATAATAATAATAATAATAAAAATAATGATAATAATACTTTCATTAATAATTAATAATCATAATCATAATGTTTGTAACAATAATACTTTTATTAATAATAAAAATGATAAAATTAATAATAATAATAATAATAATAATAATAATAATAATAATAATAATAATAATAATAATAATAATAATAATAATATAAATGATAATGATAATCAAAATAATAATACTAATAAGAATGAGAATACCTCCAAGGTTATAGGTCTTTAAAAAAAATAGTGACTAATCCCGGATTCGAACCCATGACCACTCGGTACTCACTAACACCCTTAACCAACACGCCATTCTTACTTCTCTGTTTTTATTCCCTTGCGAATTTATTTAAAACGCGTATTACTTTGTTCTTATACCATCTTCTTCAATTTAGAAATCGAACGTAAGACTCCATAACGAATCAAAATTTGTTTTAATACTTGAGACTTAATTATAACTGACCTGTATTGCACCCTCTTGTTCAATTAATCGAAGCAATAAAAAAAATAACTGAACAACAGACGCTGCTCCTCGCTTTAAAACTCAAATTCGAATTCGAATTTTTAGTATGTTTTAGACCACGATTCCTTCATGAAAAAGATCCTAAATAAATCCTAGAAACTTTCTGGATTGTTAATTTAACTTGAAACATCAAAGTGAGTTCTAATTTCTCTAAGAACAGAATATTTAACTTTTTAAAACGAAACTTTGACTTCGAAATTCATAATCAATAAAACGAATTAGAATTTCAATCTTTGTAGAAAGTTTGAGTAGGGGATTTATAACAACACTACATTTAAGGCTTTTGAAATACGACTCGAATTTGAGATTTGAAAAAAATAAGATGTATCAAACAGAGTTCTTGATTCAGTTTCTGTGTTTTTAATTCTTCAAATAAGAGATAATTTAGTAATCGAATTTGAGAAGGTAAATAAAGAATGAAATGAGTTCTTCAAAAATACATAGTGAAACCTTGTGTTATATAAATTTTCAATCGGCCAAAAAGATATCACGGGTATACAGCGAAATAGAAGCAGTAACATCTGATATTGATATATCTGTTTTTTTATACACGTATAAGTATATATTTGTATATATATATATATATATATATATATATATATCTTTTACTTAATATAAATAATTATTAAATATCTTAATAATAATAATACTTATTAATATTAATATCAATTACTTTTATATTATCATAATAATATTAATAACAATACTAAGGATGGTAATAATTTTTAAATATAATGTTAATAATAATATTAATATTAATAACAATAAGTTGGATTATAATAATAATAACATTAACTATAATAATTTTAATAATTTTAGTAATAAGGATAGTACTAATAATATTAATAATCTTATTATTTACAATGATGATAATTTTAATGATTTTGTTTACCAATAATGATAATAATAAAAGTGAAAATAATAATCTTACTAGTTTTATTAATGATGTTAGTAATATTAATAATAATATAATAACTTACATATGTTAACAATATACATCTAAATATATCCACAATAACAAGTTTTAGTTATTTAAAAACTAATTCTCATAATAGTTAATAAATATATTTAACTTATTATATTTAATTATTTACATATATGATTATATATATATACATTTCTATTTTTAGTAAAAAGGTCGTGAATCGTCGAGCACAGTAAAGGGTAACTAATTACATGAATATAGATTTCAAAACTTTCGAGACTCGATATTACAAATTTTGCTTATCGTGTTGGAAACATATAAAGATTAAGGTTTAAATTTGGTTGGAAATTTCCGAGTCATTACAGTACCTACCCGTTAAAGAAATTTCGTCCCCGAAATTTGATAGAGGTCATCATGGATAACAATAGGAATGTTTTCATGACGTATATAAGGTAATAATGGAGTTTTATCATTATTGAGAGATATAGATAAAACGATTCGATTATGTGAAGCGCACGAGTGAAGCTATCACAAAAGAGTGAAATGAGTAAATAAATATATTTGTTTCAACCGATGACGTAGTTACTATTGACTTCCGGGATTTAAAGAAAATCTTACGTAATAAGATTTGGTTATTCGGCGATCAGGATCTTCTTTGATTCAATGCGGCAATCTGTTTCGATTTCTCTGTCGGATATTTCACTATAAATCCACTCCCTTTGTTTCTTTATTTCCACAGCTCACACCTTCTATTCTTTTCCCTCGATTCATACTCTTAAAGCATTTGTCCATATGCTCCATCCCGTTCTAATTCTTGATATCCTCCTAACTTTCATATCTATCGTTCTTCTTTTTCATCTTCCACCAGAAGAATCGATTTACTTCTACTATACTCTTGTATTTATAGTGTTTCTAGTTCTCCCGTGTCTCTATATTGCTATCTGTATCGATATACACGGTTTGTAATTTCGGGGTTGTTATCGGGTTTTATATCTTCCCTTATTCTTCGATGTTCCCGCTTCTGTCTTCTATAATCATTATCATCCACAGTTAATACTCTCTCCTATTTGTTGCGATTTATACTCCAATTTCTATTTCGGGGCTTTGTCCCTTTGTTTCTTCTTCCCGTCCTCGAGTCAAGCGAGCAATGATCCGGAATTCGTAGGTATGAAATTTGAAATGAACATAGTTAATGCTCTTAGAAAGAAATGGTAATGGTATGATTTTGATTTGTCAAATTACCAGAATATCCTGGAAAATACCGAATCATCAAGAAATATTTTCTGGATATTTTTAGAATTTATATAGAATGTAAGAGCCGTGTAACATGGCACATGATGATGGTACTGTGAATCATCACATTCCATTAGAAACTCAACATGACTTACTGTAATATAATGATGTTGATCAAGTGTCATTATATTATACTAATCCATGCTTCAGTTCCCAACACTACTTCAAAACATTCATATTTTAAACTCGGAGGTTTCAGAATTTAGAAACTAACACAGTTTGTTTTATGTTGTAACGCAGATATTACGGAGAGATAAATGGTCTCAGATAAAAATGCTTATGGAAATATCTTCAGAAATATCGAGGATATTTATAATGAAAGGCACGATGATATCTTAGATTTTCTATCATTGATGGATGATGAAGAAGATTTGTCTAGGAAGGTTTAGAATAAGAAGTAGGGTTCTTGCTAACAGTTTCAGCAGGCACTGAATTATTTGGATTCTTTGAAGTCAAACTTATTCCTTGTGATTTGTCCACGGCTTCATTCATAATTTCGCATAACCCGCTTTTTAATACTAAATTTTTCTATTGAACGTTTCTAACACTCCATTCTTTATCATCAACTTTAGGCCATTAAGACCATCTACAACATGCTGCTTCGTCAGCATTTTCAAAGTTAATGGATCTGGGTCATCGGTTATCAAACCGAGGTGGTTTCAGGAGAATGGTGTTTTTAGATGATTAAACGCTGATGGTATTATGGTGGAATATAAAGGATTTTCCGGTAACGAAGGCGAAAAGACAACGTATATATTTTAAGGTTATAATAAGGTTAGTCCAACTGGAAAGTCGATGTTGACTTGCTGGAGTTGTGACAAAATTTGGCTACTTTGAAAAGGAGTCGTGAGATTGTTTTTGCTAATAAATGGTAAAGGATGCAACACAGGTACGTGTTAAACTATGACTTCGGGTTCGAGAGTTTTTCAGGTGCATAACTATATGCATAAATCTTTCTTCCATAGATGAAGTGCAGTTGGTTCATCCTCCCAATTGAAGTATTTCCAGGAATCATAATAGGTTTGAACATTGATAGGAATCGTCAAAATACAAATGAGGTTTTAGGATGAAATCAAGTGGCAAACTTGAAGAATTATTTAGTTTCATATGTTATAATCAATATTTTAACTCATTTTAATTGTCCAAAGTTAGCAGTCCAATAATCCAATTGTCCAATGGTCCAATAATCCAATGATTCGTATACAGTTATATATATAATATTCGAATTAAATAATACGTATCGTGACCCGTGTACCGGTCTCAGTATTGATCACAACTCAAACCATATATATATTTTGGAATCAACTCCAACCCTGTATATCCAACTCCAACATTCACATATAGAGTGTCTATGGTTGTTCCGAAATATATATATGGATGGGTCGATATGATAGATCGAAACCTTGTATACGTGTCCCGTTATTTATAGTGCGTAAAATAAATAAATATATATCATGACCCGTGTACAACGTATTGTATCAGAATTAATCCGACGTATTGTGTACATGTGTCCTGATTTAAAGTGCATAAAAGTAAATGACAGAAATTAAATAACAACAAATTAAATTGCGATAAATAAAATGTAATACGGAATTAACAGTTAGCTGGGAATAGTTAGCTAGGAACAGTTAGCGTGGAATCTTAACAGTATTTCAATTAGTTAATCCGTTTGTTTCTAACAAATTTTATTATGTCCAATGTTTTCTTCATTATGCCACTTGTTGGATTCTGATAGGTCAAAATCTAAATATGTAATTTGAATGGAAATGGTTATTTTGTGGTGAACGGATACGTATATCGGTGGTAGTAAATAGGATAGTAAATGACCGTTGAATCAGATTCAAAGAATGTACAGTGTAACTTATTAATGTGAAATCTAAATATTCCTCAGGTATTACCTACCCGTTAAAATATTTTCATCATTGACAGTTTGTACGAAAGAATTTTTAATTACAATCTTTATGAAAATATATATATACATGTATATTTTTCTTCAGATGTAATTATGGATTGAATGAGTCAATAAGATATTAAACTCATTTGATTTATCGTTAGTTCTAGATTATATGATCTCCAAAATGTTAGTGATTACATGTTGAACGAAGATAAATGAGGTAGAACGATACATAAAGCGAAGATAATCGATGTAGAACGTTATGTAGAACGAAAATCATGCTCGAAGTATAGATGGGGTTATTGAAGCGTGTGAGGTTGATATCCGAGATACAGATTGTGATGTTAAGAGTTACGGCGCAGTTGTGGTTTGGGGTGATAAGAGTACTGTTGACGTTGATGATGGTGGTGCTAATTATGCTGCTGGTGCTGCTGCTGGTTTTTGTAACCTTCGCACCATATTCTCCAAAGCCGTCACGCGAGCGTGTAGTTCGTTAACTTCTGCTAGTACACCGGGATGATTGGCGGTTGGAGTGAGCGAATGAACAAGATCCGAAATATGGGATATTATATAATCGTGACGAGATACGCTAGAAATGAGAGAGAAAATGGTGTTTCGAATAGGTTCGCCGGTAAGCGCTTCAGGTTCATCGCCAAGTGAGCAATTTGGTGGATGGAAGGGATCTTCGATGTGAAATGATTTTCGGATATCAGATGATATTCTAGCTATATAGAATATCTATATATATAATACTAAAGATTTCGTAGACTACAGAGGAACCTACGGCATATGTTAGGCAAGTCTACAGATGCGCTATGATATGAATTTTGTCCAAACACTATCAATGCAGTAATTGCAGTAAGACGTGTCTAGACTTATGAACGATAAGCAGCCAATTTCCTAAGGATGATAAGCAGATGATTTCCGACTAGAAATGATAAGCAAAACTTTTGACATGCAGACACGGTCGAAGTCCAGACTCAATAATGTATCCTAACAACTACTAGTCAGACACACTAATGCAAGACCTGGTTCGCTAAGACCACCGCTCTGATACCACCTGTGACGACCCGTCCTTACCCATCCGGACCAAATCTTCAACATTTGGTCCCATTGCGATGATCGACTCCAAGTAATGTTCTTAACATGAGCAAATGCACTGCGGAAGACTTAATTCGTACCTGAGAATAACATGCTTTAAAATGTCAACATAAAGTTGGTGAGATATATAGGTTTGATGCTAGCAGTGTTATAACTATGGACCACAAGATTTCATATATTTAAACATAATACACTCGCAAGTGTATGTAAAAGTAGTTGAGCACTTGGTAACCATACTTAACATTTAAATCATCGCAGCATATTCTTAAATAGTTGCTACACCGTACCAAGTGTAGTATACAGAAACGAAGTACTGTGCAATCGTTAAAAACTGGTCATCCAGCCCGGTTGGGGTTGTCAGGCCCGATAGATCTATCAACAGGATTCGCGTTTACATTCCTCATGTAAATATTAGCTACCAAGTATAAAGAAATATGCCATGGTACAACTCAACATAGAATTCATTTTTGATCACTTGTGTCCATAACGTAAATCATAAAATGCATGTATTCTCATCTTAAAATATTTAGAGTTTAAAATGGACTATATACTCACCATACTGTATTTTGTAGTAAAAATACATGTAACATCATTGATCAAGTATAAGGTTGGCCTCGGATTCACGAACCTATATCAATACTATATATATTAACACATATAATTGTAATCGAGCATATTTATATATTATTAGTGATATATTTGTTATATTTAATAATTTATAGGTGTCATAAATAATTTAATTAAATATATCTATTTTATATACTATAGATAAATAATTAGTGAGAATATTAATACAGTTATGTTATATGTATTAAATTAAATTAGTTATTTATAGATAAAAATATTTGTTTGTCATAATAATAATATAGTAATGGTAGTAATAATAAAATTAATAATTTTTATTTAATTTGCATCTTAATTGTTTCTATGTTAATATTATTATTTTTTTATCTATACCCATAATAATAAGAATGTTACTAATATTAAAATAAAAATAATGATAATAATAATAATAATGATAAAAATTATTAATAATAATGTTAGTGATAATTTTAACAATTATGCTAATATTCATATTCCTAATAATGATAACAATAATAATAATAATAATAATAATAATAATAATAATAATAATAATAATAATAATAATAATAACAATAATGATAATAATACTTTCATTAATAATTAATAATCATAATCATAATGTTTGTAACAATAATACTTTTATTAATAATAAAAATGATAAAATTAATATTAATAATAATAATAATAATAATAATAATAATAATAATAATAATAATAATAATAATAATAATAATAATAATAATAATAATAATAATAATAATAATAATAATAATAATATAAATGATAATGATAATCAAAATAATAATACTAATAAGAATGAGAATACCTCCAAGGTTATAGGTCTTTAAAAAAAATAGTGACTAATCCCGGATTCGAACCCATGACCACTCGGTACTCACTAACACCCTTAACCAACACACCATTCTTACTTCTCTGTTTTTATTCCCTTGCGAATTTATTTAAAACGCGTATTACTTTGTTCTTATACCATCTTCTTCAATTTGGAAATCGAACATAAGACTCCATAACGAATCAAAATTTGTTTTAATACTTGAGACTTAATTATAACTGACCTATAGTGCACCCTCTTGTTCAATTAATCGAAGCAATAAAAAAAAATAAAACTGAACAACAGACGCTGCTCCTCGCTTTAAAACTCAAATTTGAATTCGAATTTCTAGTATGTTTTAGACCACGATTCCTTCATGAAAAAGATCCTAAATCAATCCTAGAAACTTTCTGGATTGTTAATTTAACTTGAAACATCAAAGTAAGTTCTAATTTCTCTAAGAACAGAATATTTGACTTTTTAAAACAAAACTTTGACTTCGAAATTCATAATCAATAAAACGAATTAGAATTTCAATCTTTGCAGAAAGTTTGAGTAGGGGATTTATAACAACACTACATTTAAGGCTTTTGAAATACGACTCGAATTTGAGATTTGAAAAAAATAAGATGTATCGAACCGAGTTCTTGATTCAGTTTCTGTGTTTTTAATTCTTCAAATAAGAGATAATTTAGTAATCGGATTTGAGAAGGTAAATAAAGAATGAAATGAGTTCTTCAAAAATACATAGTGAAAGCTTGTGTTATATAAATTTTCAATCGGCCAAAAAGATATCACGAGTATACAGCAAAACAGACCCAGTAACATCTGATATTGATATATCTGTTTTTTTATACACGTATAAGTATATATTTGTATATATATATATATATATATATATATATATATATATATATATATATATATATATATATATATATATATATATATATATATATATATATATATATATATATATATCTTTTACTTAATATAAATAATTATTAAATATCTTAATAATAATAATACTTATTAATATTAATATCAATTACTTTTATATTATCATAATAATATTAATAACAATACTAAGGATGGTAATAATTTTTAAATATAATGTTAATAATAATATTAATATTAATAACAATAAGTTGGATTATAATAATAATAACATTAACTATAATAATTTTAATAATTTTAGTAATAAGGATAGTACTGATAATATTAATAATCTTATTATTTACAATGATGATAATTTTAATGATTTTGTTTACCAATAATGATAATAATAAAAGTGATAATAATAATCTTACTAGTTTTATTAATGATGTTAGTAATATTAATAATAATATAATAACTTACATATGTTAACAATATACATCTAAATATATCCACAATAACAAGTTTTAGTTATTTAAAAACTAATTCTCATAATAGTTAATAAATATATTTAACTTATTATATTTAATTATTTACATATATGATTATATATATACATTTCTATTTTTAGTAAAAAGTTCGTGAATCGTCGAGCACAGTAAAAGGGTAACTAATTACATGAATATAGATTTCAAAACTTTCGAGACTCGATATTACAGATTTTGCTTATCGTATTAGAAACATAAAAAGATTAAGGTTTAAATTTGGTCGAAAATTTCCGGGTCATTACAATATATATATATATATATATAAATATATATATATATATATATATATATATATATATATATATATATATATATATATATATATATATATATATATATATATATATACATATTTTTACACCCAATTGTTCGTGAATCATCGGGTACAGTCAAAGGGTAATTGAATATATAAACATCGTTCCAATATTTTCTGAACTCAACATTACATACTTTGCTTATCGTATCGAAATCATATAAAGATTAAGTTTAAATTTGGTCGGAAATTCTCGGGTCATCACATTTGCCAGCCAAAGCCTTTATTCGCTTTCCTTCAGTAATTGTTTCTTCGCAGTTTTGCAACAATTATCTGCATGCAACCATTTTTTCAGCAGCAACTTCTGGCTGCGAATCACTAGCGTTATTTTCCGCAGATGTTTTAGCAATCAGTTCTTGAACCGATTTCCCGCAGTTATGCTAGCATTTGCTTGTAATGGAAATATCACGACGTTCTACGAATCGCTAGGCAGTGCATCAGCATTCGCAGAAACACCTGTTTGCTTCGCGTTTGTCATCATGACTGTCTAACAAATCAACTGATTACGTCTTTGAAAAAGCACCTGCAAATCATCATAACAAAAACACGATTGAAATTAAACCGACGTATTAATTGTTTGATGGTACAAAACAAAAAATTTCGAGTTCAATTTGTAAAACGTGTCCCACAGATGGCGCCAATTGATCAATCCTTAATTAATGATGTTACTTAATTACGGATTGAGTGCAATGAGATTACGATGGAGGATGGAGTGTTTGCTGATTATTTTGGGCCCTGATGATCGTCTTTCACTTTAACTATCAAGTGATCAACCACCCTGACCCGGTCTTGATTGTTAATTAGCATAATTCACCTTTGCGCGATGTAAAAATCCCTTGGGCAAGATCACAAGTGGAAATCACAAAGGCTTAGGCAAATGGCAGAGAATCAACAACCTATAAATGAGAGGCCAAACTCCCTATTTATAGTATTCGAGATATCCGCGGTCTGCGAATCACCTAACCGTCCGCGAAAACTTAGCGGATTAAACCGCAGTCCCTTATTAACGCGGAAACATAACTGTTGTAATTATTTTCAGCGAATATTGCATAGCTTAGCTTTAGAGTTCGCGTAATTCTTCTTTTGGCCTTTAGCAAATAAAACACACATATACATTGCCATGTATATGATCAATATACAAAATAAGTAAGCGAAGATGACAAGCTTATGATAGTTAATTATATTGATATGTGAGATATATGATTAGGGTGAGGGACGAACATGACCATGATCATGATAATAATTAGATGATGATGACTGTGATGATAAGGACGAAGATGATAAATTGAAGTAACCTGATTGTGGTTTGCTGCTATGATATTAGGTTAACCATCGAACATATTAACAGATAAATGGTTAATGGATCATGTAGCTTAAATGTGTTTTTTTTAATTGGGCTTATGACCCATTAAAATAGGCTGCAAGGTACTTGGATTGAAAGCTGTTAATGACAGTGGGCCGTGACCCATTTTTTCTGTTTTCTTCGGTTGAGCTAAAAACGAGGACCAATATAGTTTAATGATGATTAGATATCGAGGATGATGATGGCAAGGTCATGATAACGTGATGTACATAATATGGTGATGATTATGATGAATAAGATGATAGGATAAATGGTGATGAATTGATTCAAAGATGTTACATAAAATGATGATGAACGGGATCATAAGTGATGATGATTAATATGATGATGAAGAGATGAATGATGATATAAAGATGCTGATGATAATGTTATGATAATGAAAATTTTAATCATGAAGATATGATGCCTAGTAATAGTTATATAGGATTAGACGGTATATTAAAATAGAAAGATAGGATAGATCGAATGGTTAAGGGTGTTGTCGGATGAACGAGAGATCGCGGGTTCGAACCCGGGCCGTGGCAGTTTATTTTTTTTAAAAAAAGCCTTTTCCATTTAAGGTAGTCATTTTATTTATTATTATTATTATTATTATTATTATTATTATTATTATTATTATTATTATTATTATTATTATTATTATTATTATTATTATTATTATTATTATTATTATTATTATTATTATTATTATTATTATAATTAAAATGATTTTTATATAAAAACACTATTATTTTTAATATTATTATTATTATTAATTTACATTATTATTAAAAACTATCAGTATTATTATCATTACTATTTTAATTATCATTATTATTTTAATTATCATTTTTATTATTATTTTTATAACAAATAAATATTGTACTTATATTACATATAATTATATACTAAACATATTAACATTATTTTTATAAATATTACAAATAACAAATTATTGACAAAATACTAATATACATATTAAGATATCTACATGAATAAATATTAATCATTTTAAGCATATACAAATTAAATACATATAACATATAAACTAAGATATAATATATATAAATTTGTTCGATTACAAATATATGTGTTAATATACATTAATGATATAGGTTCATGAATCCAAGGCCAACCCTGCATTGTTCAGTTGTGTCATATGTATTTTTACTACAAAATACATTAGGTGAGTTTCATTTGCTCCCTTTTTAAATGCTTTTGCAATATATATTTTTGGGACTGAGAATACATGCGCTGCTTTTATAAATGTTTTTACGAAATAGACACAAGTAATTGAAACTACATTATATGGTTGAATGATTGAAGCCGAATATGCTCCTTTTGCTTGGTAGCCTAAGAATTAGTAAACCAGTCTACTAATTGACGCGAATCCTAAAGATAGATCTATTGGGCCTAACAAACCCCATCTGTTATAGCGGATGCTTTAGTACTTCGATGTTGTTTTATCATGTCCGAAGGATTTCCCAGAATGATAGGGGATATTCTTTTATGCATCTAGTTAATGTCGGTTACCAGGTGTTCAATCCATATGAATGATTTTTGTCTCTATGCATGGGACGTATATTTATGAGAACTGGAAATGAAATTCTTGTGGTCTATTAAAATGATGAAAATGAATGATTATGATAAACTAATGAACTTACCAACCTTTTGGTTGACACTTTAAAGCATGTGTATTCTCAGGTACGAAATAAATCTTTCGCTGTGCATTTGCTCATATTAGAAATATTACTTGGAGTCATTCATGACATATTTCAAAAGACGTTGCATCCGAGTCATCGAGTTCATCAAGATTATTACTAAGTCAATTATAGTTGGATATATTATGAAATGGTATGCATGCAGTCAACTATCGATGTAATGAAAGTTTGTCTTTTAAAAACGAATGCAATGTTTGTAAAATGTATCATATAGAGGTTAAGTACCTCGCGATGTAACCAAATGTAATGTATTCATCCAGATGGATTAGGACGGGTCCTTTCACTACCTCTGTTAACCCCTGGAATTACAGTACCATCGAAAAGATACCGCATCTTCGGCAGGGTAGAGGGCGACTGCAGAGGCGCCTCCTCAGGGTCCTCGTCGTTGGAGTCATCGAATGATGAGTCGTCGGATGATGAGTCGTCTGAATCAACTGGAGGTGGATGTGCCTGACCGGTAGGCATAAGTCGGTATCCGCCGGGAGGGATCGGCATGACACGTCCATCAGGAAGGCGTCTAGCCCAATGTCCATGCTCATTGTGGAAAGGACCGTCCCCATTTTCCCTAGGAATCACAGCACCATCGGAATGGTGCTGTGGCTCCAGGAGTCCTTGGTTAGGTGGAGCTAGAACCTCCTCTGGCTCCTCGTCTCCGTCGAAGATGATCATCAGGTCAGGTGCGTGGCTACTGTCCCCAGAGGATGAATCTCCAGAGTCACTAGAAGGTAGAGATGACGGGATCTGTGAGTCGGCGGCAACAGCAGGCGAGGTGGCAGATGAATCTGAGTTGCTTTCCAAGTCAATGATGATGGGCGGGATATCCGACATCTGAACAAGGAAAAATAACTTTTTCCATGTCAGTAAGTAATATAGCAAGCACGTATTAGGTAAAGTAACTACGACAGTCTAGATCATCTATAGCAGTAAATAGCATGGCAATAATGACAAGTATCATGCAATTGAAAGCAGATAGTAGCATGCAGTAGTGAAAGCAAGTAGCAGTATACGGCATATAGCAGTAACAGTAAGCAGTAGCATGCAGCCAGTTTCGCAGAAACAAGTAAACTAGCAAGTTGTAGATTAGTCCTATTAGTGAATCCTACTCGGTCCGGTCTAGACACACTAATGCAACCTAATTCAATTCAACCAATGCTCTGATACCAAATGTGATGCCCCGTACAAAATTAACGTGTACGGATCATCAACAACAGGATCATCACAAGGTCAAACACTATATGCTGTTTTAAAATAAGTTTGCATTCATAAGAAAAGGTGACATCATAACCAACGTCAAATGTTTAACATACAATAGCGTGCTTCTACGAATAGAAGGCAATAATAATAGTACCTGATGTAGTGACCCGAACTTTTCCATGTTTATATATATTAAATGAAATTGATATTTACATGATTAAGTGTTTCCAACATGTTAAGCAATCAAACTTGTTAAGACTTGATTAATTGAAATAGGTTTCATATAGACAATTGACCACCCAAGTTGACCGGTGATTCACGAACGTTAAAACTTGTAAAAACTATATGATGTCATATATATGGATATATATATATATATATATATATATATATATATATATATATATACACACACAAATATATATATATATATATAGTTAACATGATATTATGATAAGTAAAAATATCATTAAGTATATTAACAATGAACTACATATGTAAAAACAAGACTACTAACTTAATAATTTCGAAACGAGGCATATATGTAACGAGTATCGTTGTAACGACATTTAATTGTATATATATCATATTAAGATATATTAATACATCATAATATCATGATAATGTAATAATTTAACATCTCTTTAGATATTTTAAACAATGGGTTAACAACATTTAACATGATCGTTAACCTAAAGGTTTCAAAACAACACTTACATGTAACGACTAACGTTGACTTAACGACTCAGTTAAAATGTATATACATGTAGTGTTTTAATATGTATTCATAAAATTTTGAAAGACTTCAAGACACTTATCAAAATACTTCTACTTAATAAAAATGCTTACAATTACATCCTCGTTCAGTTTCATCAACAATTCTACTCGTATGCACCCGTATTCGTACTCGTACAATACACAGCTTTTTAGATGTATGTACTAATGGTATATACACTCCAATGATTAGATCTTAGTAGCCCATGTGAGTCACCTAACACATGTGGGAACCATCATTTGGCAACTAGCATGAAATATCTCATAAAACTAAAAAATATTAGTAATCATTCATGACTTATTTACATGTAAACAAAATTACACATCCTTTATATCTAATCCATATACCAACGACCAAAAACACCTACAAACACTTTCATTCTTCAATTTTCTTCATCTAATTGATCTCTCTCAAATTCTATCTTCAAGTTCTAAGTGTTCTTCATAAATTCTATAAGTTTTAGTTTCATAAAATCAAGAATACTTCTAAGTTTGCTAGCTTACTTCCAATCTTGAAAATCCACTTTGAGTGATCATCCAACCTTAAGAAATCTTTCTTATTTATAGTAAGATATCTTTCTAATATAAGGTAATACTCATATTCAAACTTTGATTCAATTTCTATAACTTTAACAATCTTATTTCGAGTGAAAATCTTACTTGAACTTGTTTTCATGTCATGATTTTGCTTCAAGAACTTTCAAGCCATCCAAGGATCCTTTAAAGCTAGATCTATTTTTCTCATTTCCAGTAGGTTTATCCACAAAACCTAAGGTGGTAATGATTTTCATAACATCATTCGATTCATATATATAAAACTACCTTATTCGAAGGTTTAAACTTGAAATCACTAGAACATTGTTTAGTTAATTCTAAACTTGTTCGCAAACAAAAGTTAATCCTTCTAAATTGACTTTTAAAATCAACTAGACACATGTTCTATATCTATATGATATGCTAACTTAATGATTTAAAATCTGGAAATACGAAAAACACCGTAAAACCAGATATACGCCGTCGTAGTAACACCGCGGGCTGTTTTGGGTTAGTTAATTAAAAACTATGATAAACTTTGATTTAAAAGTTATTCTTCTGGGAAAATGATTTTTTTTATGAACATGAAACTATATCCAAAAATCATGGTTAAACTCAAAGTGGAAGTATGTTTTTCAAAATGGTCATCAAGACGTCGTTCTTTCAACTGAAATGACTACCTCTTACAAAAAGGACTTGCAACTTATATTTCTGACTATAAACCTATACTTTTTCTGTTTAGATTCATAAAATAGAGTTCAATATGAAACCATAGCAATTTTATTCACTCAAAACGGATTTAAAACGAAGAAGTTATGGGTAAAACAAGATTGGATATTTTTTTTGATTGTTGTAGCTACGGGAAATATTGTAACAATTCTATACAAACCATATCCTAGCTAACTTATATTGTATTATACATGTATTCTAATATATTATGTAATCTTGGGATACCATAGGCACATATGCAAATGTTTTGACATATCATATCGACCCATGCATATATATTATTTGGAACAACCATAGACACTCTATATGCAGTAATGTTGGAGTTAGCTATACATGGTTGAAGTTGATTCCAAAAGTATATATACTTTGAGTTGTGATCTAGCTTGAGACGTGTATACACTGGGTCGTGGATTGATCCAAGATAATATATATCGATTTATTTCTGTACATCTAACTATGGACAACTAGTTGTAGGTTACTAACGAGGACAACTGACTTAATAAACTTAAACATTAAAACGTATTAAAAATGTTGTAAATATATTTTGAACATACTTTGATATATATGTACATATTTGTTATAGGTTCGTGAATCGACCAGTGGCCAAGTCTTACTTCCCGACGAAGTAAAAATCAGTGAAAGTGAGTTATAGTCCCACTTTTAAAATCTAATATTTTGGGATGAGAATACATGCAAATTTTATAAATGTTTTACGAAATAGACACAAGTAAATGAAACTACATTATATGAGTGAATGATCGAAGCCGAATATGCCCCTTTTTAGCTTGGTAGCCTAACAATTTGGGAACAGACCCTGAAATTGACGCGAATCCTAAAGATAGATCTATCGGGACCAACAACCCCATTCTGGAATTTGCAATGCTTTAGTACTTCGATTTATCATGTCCGATGGGTGTCCCGGAATGATGGGGATATTCTATATGCATCTTGTTAATGTCAGTTACCAGGTGTTCACCATATGAATGAATTTTATCTCTATCTATGGGATGTATATTGAAATATGAAATCTTGTGGTCTATTATTATTATGATTTGATAATATATAGGTTAAACCTATAACTCACCAACATTTTTTGTTGACGTTTTAAGCATGTTTATTCTCAGGTGATTATTAAGAGCTTCCACTGTTGCATACTAAAATAAGGACAAGATTTGGAGTGCATGCTTGTATGATATTGTGTAAAAACTGCATTCAAGAAACTTATTTTTGATGTAATATATTTCTTTATGTAAACCATTATGTAATGGTCGTGTGTAAATGGTATATTTTAGATTATCATTATTTGATAATCTATGTAATGTTTTTTTAACTTTTATTGATAAAATAAAGGTTATGGTTGTTTTAAAAATGAATGCAGTCTTTGAAAAACTCTCATATAGAGGTCAAAACCTCGCGACGAAATCAATTAATATGGAACGTTTATAATCAATATGAACGGGACATTTCAGTTGGTATCCGAGCATTGGTCTTAGAGAACCAGAAATTTGCATTAGTGTGCCTTATCGAGTTTGTTAGGATACAATAGTGAGTCTGGACTTCGACCGTGTTTTCTTTAAAAACGATCGCTTAACACTTTTTTTGGAAACTATATATTATTAACATGTAAATATTATGTGATATATTAACCTCTTAATGTGTTTGATATTGTGTGATAGATGTCTACCACTAGTACAAATCCCATCGACTCACCTAATAATAATGAAGAGTCGAATATAATTTGGGAAGATTCAAAAATTCCCGAAGAGGAATCGGAAGAAGAGGAACCGAAAGAAGAGGAACCAGAAGAAGAGGAATCAGAAGAGGAGGAACCGGAAGAAGAAGAGGTTCCGGAGGAAGAAATATTAATACCTACAGTAAATCGATTAAATAAAAGAAAATCATCAACCAACGGACCAAAGTTAAAAATGGTCAATGGTGTTTCCGCCGAGTAAAGCAAAATATTGGGAAGATTACCAATTTTCTGATGAATCGGATCCCGATGAGGATTCCGATGATGTTATAGAAATTACCTCGACCCAATTTAATATGGCAAAAGAAAATAATAAGGGAAAATGTATAAAAATAGAGAAACCTGATTCCAACCCCGATGAACTTTATATGTATCGGCAATGTCCGTATTTCCTAAATTGTAACAATAACACGAGAACCTCTAAACCACCAGGTTTTTCTAAACCATTGTGGAAGACGACGGCTCGTATTAGAGGAACATCATATATCCCTAGAAAATTAGGAAAACGAACCAAGTTCGAAGAAGAAGAAACCAGTGATTCAGATTAGAGGGTTGTAATCATGTTGTGTATTATATGTATTGTAGTGTTCTTGTACTTTTATGTTCTATGTAAAAATTGCTTGTATTGTTTGTTAATTATCTTTTACGGATCTAATCCTTGTCTATTTTACAGTATAAAAACACAAAATGGACGTTAAGGATAGACAACCAAAAATTTTAGAAGACCTACCAGGAGATATGATTGATGAAATCTTGTCTAGAGTCGGACAGAATTCATCAGCACAATTAGTTACGGTAAAATTAGTTTGTCAAACATTTGAAAGACATTCCAGGCATGCCTTAGTATATAAAAGGCTTTCCTTTGAAAGATGGGGTATATCACATTGGGGAGACTTTAAGTTACACCAAGTTTTCTTTAAGGCATTTAGTGCGGGAAACCCAGATGCAATTTTACACTACGGGTTACGAACCTATTTTGACTCAACATATCCCAACATAGGACTCCGTTCTTTAAAAAGAGCTTCTAACATGCAACATAAAGAAACATGTTATGCTTACGGGTTATGTAGTGACCCGAACTTTTCCATGTTTTTATATATTAAATGAAACTGTTATTTACATGATTAAGTGTGTCCAACATGTTAAGCAATCAAACTTGTTAAGACTTGATTAATTAAAATAGGTTTCATATAGACAATTGACCACCCAAGTTGACCGGTGATTCACGAACGTTAAAACTTGTAAAAACTATATGATGATATATATATATATATATATATATATATATATATATATATATATATATATATATATATATATATATAAAATTAACATATTATTATGATAGGTATGTATCTCATTAAGTATTTTAACTATAAGTTTTATACATAAAAATGAGACTATTGAATTAAGAAACTCGAAAACGATATATATAACGATTATCGTTATAACAACGTCTTACTAAGTACATATGAATCATATTAAGATATTGATACACTTTTTTAAACATGTTAAATGATAAGTAAATATATCATTAAGTGTATTAACAATGAACTACATATGTAAAAACAAGACTACTAATTTAAGGATTTCGAAACGAGACATATATGTAACAATTATGGTTGTAACAACATTTAACTGTATATATATCATACTAAGATATATTAATATATCATAATATCTTGATAATGTAATAATTTAACATCTCTTTAGATATAATAAACAATGGGTTAACAACATTTAACAAGATCGTTAACCTAAAGGTTTCAAAACAACATTTACATGTAACGACTAACGATGATTTAACGACTCAGTTAAAATGTATATACATGTAGTGTTTTAATATGTATTCATACAATTTTTAAAGACTTCAAGACAATTATCACTATACTTATACTTAACAAAAATGCTTACAATTACATCCTCGTTCAGTTTCATCAACAATTCTACTCATATGCACCCGTATTCATACTCGTACAATACACAACTTTTAGATGTATGAACTATTGGTATATATACTCTAATGATTAGCTCTTAGCAGCCCATGTGAGTCACCTAACATATGTGGGAACCATCATTTGACAAATAGCATGAAATATCTCATAAAATTACAAAAATATTAGTAATCATTCATGACTTATTTACAAGTAAACAAAATTACACATCCTTATATCTAATCCATATACCAATGATCAAAAACAGCTACAAACACTTTCATTCTTCAATTTTATTCATCTAATTGATCTCTCTTAAGTTCTATCTTCAAGTTCTAAGTGTTCTTCATAAATTCTATAAGTTCTAGTTTCATAAAATCAAGAATACTTCCATGTTTGCTAGCTTACTTCCAATCTTGTAAAGTGATCATCCAACCTCAAGAAATCTTTCTTATTTATAGTAAGATATCTTTCTAATACAAAGTAATACTCATATTCAAATTTTGATTCAATTTCTATAACTATAACAATCTTATTTCGAGTGAAAATCTTACATGAACTTGTTTTCGTGTCATGATTCTGCTTCAAGAAATTTCAAGCCATCCAAGGTCCTTTAAAGCTAGATCTATTTTTATCATTTCTAGTAGGTTTACCTACTAAAATTAAGGTAGTAATGATGTTCATAACATCATTCAATTCATACATATAAAACTATCTTATTCGAAGATTTAAACTTGTAATCACTAGAACATAGTTTAGTTAATTCTAAACTTGTTCAAAAATAAAGTTAATCCTTCTAACTTGACTTTTAAAATCAACTAGACACATGTTCTATATCAATATGATATGCTAACTTAATGATTTAAAACCGGAAAACACGAAAAACACCGTAAAACCGGATATAAGCAGTCGTAGTAACACCGCGGGCTGTTTTGGGTTAGTTAGTTAAAAACTATGATAAACTTTGATTTAAAAGTTGTTCTTCTTGGAAAATGATTTTTCTTATGAACATGAAACTATATCCAAAAATCATGGTTAAACTCAAAGTGAAAGTATGTTTTCCAAAATGGTCATCTAGACGTCGTTCTTTCGACTGAAATGACTACCTTTACAAAAACGACTTGTAACCTGTATTTCTGACTATAAACTTATACTTTTTCTGTTTAAATTCATAAACTTAAGTTCAATATGAAACCATAGCAACTTGAAACACTCAAAACGGATTTAAAACGAAGAAGTTATGGGTAAAAGAAGATTAGATATTTTTGCTTGTTGTAGCTACGTGAAAATTGGTAACAAATCTATATTAATCATATCCTAGCTAACTTATATTGTATTATACATGTATTCTAATATATTATGTAATCTTGGGATACCATAGACACGTATGCAAATGTTTTGACATATCATATCGACCCATCTATATATATTATTTGGAACAACCATAGACACTCTATATGCAGTAATATTGGAGTTAGCTATACAGGGTTGAGTTTGATTCCAAAAATATATATACTTTGAGTTGTGATCTAGCCTGAGACATGTATACACTGGGTGGTGGATTGATTCAAGATAATATATATCGATTTATTTCTGTACATCTAATTGTGGACAACTAGTTGTAGGTTACTATCGAGGACAGCTGACTTAATAAACTTAAAACATTAAAACGTATTAAAAATGTTGTAAATATATTTTGAACATACTTTGATATATATGTACATATTTGTTATAGGTTCGTGAATCGACCAGTGGCCAAGTCTTACTTCCCGATGAAGTAAAAATATGTGAAAGTGAGTTTTAGTCTCACTTTTAAAATGTAATATTTTGGGATGAGAATACATGCAGTTTTATAAATGTTTTACAAAATAGACACAAGTAAATGAAACTACATTATATGGGCGAATGATTGAAGCCGAATATGCCCCTTTTGTTTGGTAGCCTAAGAATTAGTAAACCGATCTACTAATTAACGCGAACCCTAAAGATAGATCTATTGGGCATTCAAGAAATTTATTTTTGATGGGATATATTCTTATTGTAAACCATTATGTAATGGTCGTGTGTAAAAGGTATATTTTAGATTATCATTATTTGATAATCTACGTAATGCTTTTTAAACCTTTATCGATAAATTAAAGGTTATGGTTGTTTTAAAAATGAATGCATTCTTTGAAAAACGTCTCATATAGAGGTCAAAACCTCGCACGAAATCAATTAATATGGAACGTTTATAATCAATATGAACGGGACATTTCAGGTTAATAATGTTCGCTTCTCATCAAATGGAGAAAAAGAACATTGGGTTGAAACTTTTAAATAAAACATTTTCACAAGTGACGGACTCAGTAGTTGGGGTAAGAAACAAGGTTTTTAGATTGCTACGAGGATGTTGGGCATTACAGAACCCTCGTCCTTTTGATGACATAACAATATGCTGCCTAGCCAATGGTCATAACGGTTACTTTTCACAAGATCAAGGATGGGAAGTCATCTTAGTAAAACCAGAATGCATGACTTGTTTCTGGACTTATGAATTATGTGTCTTTATTTCTTTTGCTGAACAACTTGCGTATTAACTAGAATTGCCTTTATAGCTGCTGGGTAGCAAAGTTATTATGTGCTATATTTCATCCTATATGTATAATAGCGGTATTGTAAGTTTGTAATATTTTGTATAAAGTTTGAATGCGAAATATTATTGTAATAAGTTTTTCATATAGAAGCGTAGTAGTTGAGTTGTATAGTAGCTAGTAAGTATGAACTTAACGGGTAGGTACTATCCGAATTAAAACTATAAAATGATAATATGAAGAAAAAGCTTTTATAAATAAGTTCATATAATGCTATGAGATACTATTGACTACTCTTAAATTCTATATGATTAACTCAATTCTTTTGGCTATTTTTGAAGGAAATGGCACCAGCGACTCGTCAGAATTTGAACATGAGTGAGGAAGACTTCCGTGTTTTCCTTGCAGCAAACATAGCCGCAGTACAGGCTGCGATGCAAAATAACAATAACTCTGGATCTAGCAGTGGAACTAATTCCACAAGAAATCGTGTAGGATGCTCCTACAAAGAATTCACTGCCTGCAAACCTTTGGAATTTGATGGAACTGAAGGACCAATTGGATTGAAACGGTGGATCGAGAAAGTCGAATCGGTGTTTTCCATAAGTAAGTGTACTGAAGAGGATAAAGTTAAGTACACTATGCATACCTTCACAGGTACTGCGTTAACGTGGTGGAACACCTATCTTGAACAGGTAGGACAAAATGCTGCTTACGCACTACCATGGTCGACATTCAAGCAATTGATGAACGAGCAGTATCGTCCTAGAAACGAAGTCAATAAGCTCAAGGTAGAGCTTAGAGAGTTATGAACACAAGGGTTCGACATTACCACATATGAACGACGATTCACAGAGTTGTGCCTATTATGTCCAGGAACGTTCGAAGATGAAGAAGAGAAGATCGACACGTTTAGAAAAGGGTCACCAGTAAGGATTCAAGAAGATGTGAGTTCACACGAGCTCGCTTCCATACAAAAGGCAAGTCGAATGGCTCATAAACTCATAAATCATATTGAGGGAAGAATTAAAGAGCAGCCGGCCGAAGAAGCCAACACGAAACAACTCAAGAGAAAGTGGGAAGAAACCAGTGACAAGGGTCACCAATACAACAACAACAATTACAATCACAATCGCAACAACTATCCCAACAACCGCAACAACAATCGCAATAATAACTGCAATCCCAACAATAACTACAACAAATGTCCCAATAACAACAACAACTACAACAACCGTTCAAACAACAATAACAATCCCAACAACAACATCAATAACAACAACGGCAACAAAAATAAAAAATGCCAAAGGTGTGAAGAGTACCACCGGAATGGGTTCTGCACGACATTTTGCACCAAGTGTAAAAGAACTGGCCATGGTGCGAAAAAGTGTGAGGTCTACGAACCAAAGTTTAACAGAACTAAAGGAACAAATAGTGGCGAAACAAGTAATGCCGCCTTTGTTTGTTATGGATGTGGAAAATCGGGCCACATTAGAAGTATTTGCCTGAATCAGGGGAATACTAATGGGCAGTGCCGCAGAAGAGTTTTCAATATTAATACGGAAGAAGCGCAGGAAGACCCGGAGCTTGTTACTGGTACGTTTCTTATTGATAATAAATCTGCTTATGTTTTAATTGATTCGGGTGCGGATAGAAGCTATATGAGTAGAGATTTTTGTGCTAAGTTAAGTTGCCCATTGACGCCTTTGGATAGTAAATTTTTACTCGAATTAGCAAACGGTAAATTAATTTCAGCAGATAATATATGTCAGGGTAGAGAAATTAAACTGGGGGATGAAACGTTTAAAATTGATTTAATACCAGTCGAGTTAGGGAGTTTTGATGTAATAATTGGCATGGACTGGTTGAAAAAGGTGAGAGCACAGGTCGTTTGTTACAAAAATGCGATTCGCATTATGCATGAAAAAGGAAAACCTTTAATGGTGTACAGAGAAAAGAACAACGCAAAATTTAATCTTATTAGTAGTTTGAAGGTGCAGAAACTAATAAGAAAAGGTTGTTATGTCATTCTAGCACACATCAAGGAAGTTAATCCTGAAGAAAAGAACATCAGTGATGTTCCCGTCGCAAAAGAATTTCCCGATGTATTTCTGAAAGAATTACCGGGATTACCCCCACATCGATCCGTTGAATTTCAAATAGACCTTGTACCAGGAGCTGCACTGTAACGACCCGGATTTTTCCGATCGTTTTACACTTATAAGATTAATATTTACATAAATTAAAACTTACCAACATGATAAGCAATCTAAATTGTTGAGATTTATGATTTTGAAAAGAGTTTTACATAACGTTTAACCGTCTAGTTTGACCGATGATATCACGAACTATACAATATATATTAATTATACGTTTGTGTATATATATGTATATATACATATTTAACATGATTTAAGGATGTTTAAATATCTCATTTTGTATTAATAACAATAAGTTATAAGTATATTTTGAAACTACTAACTTAAGCTTTCAAAACGATAACTATACGTAACGTTATTTGACATAAATACTTACGACCTATAATGTTTATACATATATCGTATATATAATGTATTTAATCACTTTTAAAGACTTAAATACATAAAACAATATAAGTATATTCACAAAAGATAGCTATATTTGAATCCTCATTCAATTTTTCACAAGATTTCTATACGTATATCTAGAGTATATGTACTCGTATCATACCAGCCCTTGGTATATACAAGATAGTTATAATGTACTCGTATCAAAAGATAGTTATAATGTACTCGTATCATAAAACAATATAAGTATATGTACTCGTATCAAAAGATAGTTATAATGTATTCAATTTTTCACAAGATTTCTATAGTATATCTAGCTTCTATACGTATTTACTATTGGTATATACACATCAAATCACCACCAACCAGCCCTTGTTCATGCCTTATGTATAAGGTAACTACTTTTGTTATTTAGTATGACAATTTCACATGATTAAAAGATCTTTTCACAAAATAACAAATTTATACACCTTTTACACCACCATAAATACATGCATCCATTTTCAATTTTTGGAACATCATTTCTCTAGCTAAACACACACACTTACTAGCCTCATGTCTCTCTAAGAACTCCAGCAAAAATCCTCTCAAGAATCACCTTAAACACCACCATAAAAAGATCAACAAAAACACTACAAAAAATACAACTTTCAATTCAAGTTTATGTCTTAAGTTGCTTCCAATCTTTCATCCAATTTCATCACTCTTTTGGTTCTAGGTTTTTACTCCTCTTTTACAGCAATCTTGTCCAAGTAACTTGAGGTAGTAACTTTGTTCATAACCTTATTCAATTCATATATATATAGCTATCTTATTGTATGGTATACAATTTTAACAACAAAAACATAGTTTGAATGATTTCAAACTTGTTTGCAAACTAAATAGATCCTTCTAACTTAACTTTTAAAATACTTCAAGACCTGTAATATAACTTAAATATATGCTAATTTAACAAGGTATAACTTGGTTTTTCAAAGAATACCTTAAAAACTGTTTTTATGACGTCGGAGTGCAACCGGGGGCTGTTTTGGGTTGGATAATTAAAAACCATCTTGAACTTTGAATTGGAGGTTTATATTCTGGAAAAATGATATTTCTTATGAATATGTTAACACATAAAAATTTCATGATTTAATTCATAGTATAAGTATTTTTAGAAAAATGGTCATTAAATGATGTTTTTGTAACAAAAATGATTAACTTCATAAGTTTCACCAAAATTTGACCTATGACCTATGATTTCGAATACAAACTAAGGTATTTACAGTTCATATTCTTAAAGAGGGACTCGATCCAAGGAAGTGGAAAGTTGAATCAACGAAAACGGAGTTGTAACGAAGAAATTATGACCAAAACAAAATCGGATATCCAAGACTAGTTTAGCCACGAAAATAATTGGAGAAAATTAAATAAATCACATCTTCCTAAAGTAACATGATATTTTATACATATGTACTCATAATTTAATTTTATATGGTTCAGGATCACCCGTAAACAATACGAGAAGATTAATCATAAGTGAAATGTCCCGTTCTTATTGATTAAAAACGTTCCATATTAATTGATTTCGTTGCGAGGTTTTGACCTCTATATGAGACGTTTTTCAAAGACTGCATTCATTTTTAAAACAAACCATAACCTTTATTTCATAAATAAAGGTTTAAAAAGCTTTACGTAGATTATCAAATAATGATAATCTAAAATATCCTGTTTACACACGACCATTACATAATGGTTTACAATACAAATATGTTACATCGAAATCAGTTTCTTGAATGCAGTTTTTACACAATATCATACAAACATGGACTCCAAATCTTGTCCTTATTTTAGTATGCAACAGCGGAAGCTCTTAATATTCACCTGAGAATAAACATGCTTTAAACGTCAACAAAAATGTTGGTGAGTTATAGGTTTAACCTATATATATCAAATCGTAACAATAGACCACAAGATTTCATATTTCAATACACATCCCATACATAGAGATAAAAATCATTCATATGGTGAACACCTGGTAACCGACAATAACAAGATGCATATATAAGAATATCCCCATCATTCCGGGACACCCTTCGGATATGATATAAATTTCGAAGTACTAAAACATCCGGTACTTTGGATGGGGTTTGTTAGGCCCAATAGATCTATCTTTAGGATTCGCGTCAATTAGGGTGTCTGTTCCCTAATTCTTAGATTACCAGACTTAATAAAAAGGGGCATATTCGATTTCGATAATTCAACCATAGAATGTAGTTTCACGTACTTGTGTCTATTTTGTAAATCATTTATAAAACCTGCATGTATTCTCATCCCAAAAATATTAGATTTTAAAAGTGGGACTATAACTCACTTTCACAGATTTTTACTTCGTCGGGAAGTAAGACTTGGCCACTGGTTGATTCACGAACCTATAACAATATATACATATAGATCAAAGTATGTTCAAAATATATTTACAACACTTTTAATATATTTTGATGTTTTAAGTTTATTAAGTCAGCTGTCCTCGTTAGTAACCTACAACTAGTTGTCCACAGTTAGATGTACAGAAATAAATCGATAAATATTATCTTGAATCAATCCACGACCCAGTGTATACGTATCTCAGTATTGATCACAACTCAAACTATATATATTTTGGAATCAACCTCAACCCTGTATAGCTAACTCCAACATTCACATATAGAGTGTCTATGGTTGTTCCGAAATATATATAGATGTGTCGACATGATAGGTCGAAACGTTGTATACGTGTCTATGGTATCTCAAGATTACATAATATACAATACAAGTTGATTAAGTTATGGTTGGAATAGATTTGTTACCAATTTTCACGTAGCTAAAATGAGAAAAATTATCCAATCTTGTTTTACCCATAACTTCTTCATTTTAAATCCGTTTTGAGTGAATCAAATTGCTATGGTTTCATATTGAACTCTATTTTATGAATCTAAACAGAAAAAGTATAGGTTTATAGTCGGAAAAATAAGTTACAAGTCGTTTTTGTAAAGGTAGTCATTTCAGTCGAAAGAACGACGTCTAGATGACCATTTTAGAAAACATACTTCCACTTTGAGTTTAACCATAATTTTTGGATATAGTTTCATGTTCATAATAAAAATCATTTTCTCAGAATAACAACTTTTAAATCAAAGTTTATCATAGTTTTTAATTAACTAACCCAAAACAGCCCGCGGTGTTACTACGACGGCGTAAATCCGGTTTTACGGTGTTTTTCGTGTTTCCAGGTTTTAAATCATTAAGTTAGCATATCATATAGATATAGAACATGTGTTTAGTTGATTTTAAAAGTCAAGTTAGAAGGATTAACTTTTGTTTGCGAACAAGTTTAGAATTAACTAAACTATGTTCTAGTGATTACAAGTTTAAACCTTCGAATAAGATAGCTTTATATGTATGAATCGAATGATGTTATGAACATCATTACTACCTTAATTTCCTTGGATAAACCTACTGGAAAAGAGAAAAATGGATCTAGCTTCAATGGATCCTTGGATGGCTCGAAGTTCTTGAAGCAGAATCATGACACGAAAATAAGTTCAAGTAAGATCATCACTTGAAATAAGATTGTTATAGTTATAGAAATTGAACCAAAGTTTGAATATGATTATTACCTTGTATTAGAATGATAACCTACTGTAAGAAACAAAGATTTCTTGAGGTTGTATGATCACCTTACAAGATTGGAAGTGAGCTAGCAAACTTGAAAGTATTCTTGATTTTATGAAACTAGAACTTTTGGAATTTATGAAGAACACTTAGAACTTGAAGATAGAACTTGAGAGAGATCAATTAGATGAATAAAATTGAAGAATGAAAGTGTTTGTAGGTGTTTTTGGTCGTTGGTGTATGGATTAGATATAAAGGATATGTAATTTTGTTTTCATGTAAATAAGTCATGAATGATTACTCATATTTTTGTAATTTTATGAGATATTTCATGCTAGTTGCCAAATGATGGTTCCCACATGTGTTAGGTGACTCACATGGGCTGCTAAGAGCTGATCATTGGAGTGTATATACCAATAGTACATACATCTAAAAGCTGTGTATTGTACGAGTACGAATACGGGTGCATACGAGTAGAATTGTTGATGAAACTGAACGAGGATGTAATTGTAAGCATTTTTGTTAAGTAGAAGTATTTTGATAAGTGTATTGAAGTCTTTCAAAAGTGTATAAATACATATTAAAACACTACATGTATATACATTTTAACTGAGTCGTTAAGTCATCGTTAGTCGTTACATGTAAGTGTTGTTTTGAAACCTTTAGGTTAACGATCTTGTTAAATGTTGTTAACCCAATGTTTATAATATCAAATGAGATTTTAAATTATTATATTATCATGATATTATCATGTATGAATATCTCTTAATATGATATATATACATTAAATGTCTTTACAACGATAATCGTTACATATATGTCTCGTTTAAAAATCATTAAGTTAGTAGTCTTGTTTTTACATATGTAGTTCATTGATAATATAAATTATGATATGTTTTCTTATCATAGTATCATTTTAACTATATATATATATATATCCATATATATGTCATCATATAGTTTTTACAAGTTTTAACGTTCGTGAATCACCGATCAACTTGGGTGGTCAATTGTCTATATGAAACATATTTCAATTAATCAAGTCTTAACAAGTTTGATTGCTTAACATGTTGGAAACATTTAATCATGTAAATATCAATCTCAATTAATATATATAAACATGGAAAAGTTCGGGTCACTACAATAAGATCCCATGATTGTACGCAACACGTCATTTGACAACACCGGTACTTTATGTACGCAACACGTCATTTGACAACACCGGTACCATGGGTCAAGATTAATCTCGACCAATACATATACGATGGGGGTTTTATTTATTTCACTGGGGGTTTATTAAACAACTAAATATGAACCATTAAAATTGAATTACTAACATCGGACTGCTAACTACGGACTAAGGAATTATTAAAAGTATTAAAAGTATTATAAGTATATATATGTGACGATTGTTTAAAAAGAAAAGGTATTGATATATTATATATGGATAGGTTCGTGATATCAATCGGAGACCAAGTCGAAATTACATATCTTCAAGACAAAAGTGAGTATATAGTCCCACTTTTAAACTCTAAATATTTCGGGATGAGAATACATGTATTTTATGTTTTACGCTATGGACACAAGTAACTGAAAAATATATTCTACGTTGAGTTGTACCACTGGCATACTTCCCTGTAGCTTGGTAACTAATATTTACAGCGGTATTGTAAACGCGAATCCTGTTGATAGATCTATCGGGCCTGACAACCCCAACCGGACTGGACGACCAGTATTCAACGGTTGCACAGTACTTCGTTTCGTGACTACACCTTGTTACGGTGTAGTAAGATTTCATAATAAAGGGAATATGCGACGTGATTAAATGTTAAGTATGGTTACCAAGTGCTCAACCACTTAGAATATTTTTATTAAAATGTTTATATATGAAATCTTGTGTTCCATTGTTATAACGCTGCTAGCATCAAACCTATATATCTCACCAACTTTATGTTGACGTTTTAAAGCATGTTATTCTCAGGTATGAATTAAGTCTTCCGCTGTGCATTAGCTCATGTTAAGGATACTACTTGGGACCTTTTAAGCCATGATACAAAGACGTTGCATTCGAGTCATTGGAGTTCAATAGAGAATATAAATAAGTAAATGACAGATTAGGTCATTTGGATATTATGAAATGTTAGACGAAAATGTCAAATATTGATGTAATGATAGTTTGCCTTTTAAGAATAAATGAAACTTTTGTAAAATGTATCATATAGAGGTCAAGTACCTCGCAATGTTATCATATGTTATTGTATTCGTCCCTATGGATTGGGTCGGGTCGTCTCATGTGGTATCAGAGCGTTGGTCTTAGCGAACCAGGCCTTGCATTAGTGTGTCTAACTGGTAGTTGTTAGGATGCATTAGTGAGTCTGGACTTTGACCGTGTCTACATGTCAAAAGTTTTGCTTATCATATCTAGTCGAAAATCATCTGCTTATCATCCTTAAGAATTGCCTGCTTAGTATGCTTAAGTCTAGACACGTCTTACTGCATTTGGTGCATCGATAGTGTATAGACAAAATTCGTATCCTAGCGTATCTGTTGCTATAGACATTGCCTGACGAATTTCAAAGATTCTCCGTAATTCACGGGATTTTGAGTATTATAAATACATATGTAAATTATGTATTGAAGAATACCAAACCCAACTCCTATAATCTATTCCAAACCAAAAATTCATTTCCCCGACTGTACAAGATGAACTCCGCGTCCAGTTCGAATTCCTCCGACTCCAACAGCTACGCTGATATGGATTTCCATTCGGGCTCCGAAGGCAGCGTCACTGGAATGGATCAACCAATTTCTCATCATCTATTCTGGATGAATTGGGGATGGGTTCGTAGTATACTAAATTATTGGAGACAAGAAGAAGGTGATCCCTTTCACCCACCGAATTGCCCCATTGGCGACGAACCTGAAGCACTTACCGGCGAACCTGTTCGAGAAACCATTTTCTCTCTCATTTCTCGAGTATCTCGTCACGATTATATCCTATCCCATATTTCGGATCTTGTTCATTCGCTCACTCCAACCGCCAATCATCCTGGTGTACTAGCAGAAATTAACGAACTTCGCGCTCGTGTGACGGCTTTGGAGAACACGGTGCGAAGGTTACAAACACCAGCAGCAGCACCAGCAGCATAACCAGTACCGTTAACAACATCAACCTCGCAATCTTCAGTACCAGTAGCATCATCGACGTCAACGACATCATCAGCATCAACACCAACCGTATCATTACCACCACCAACAATCACATCCGCACCACGTACCTCAACATCATCATCTGAACTTCGAATATGATCTTTGTTCTACATATCATTCTACACCGATTACCTCTTCTTTACGTATCGTTCTTCGTTCGACATGACGATTATGTAATCTCTAATGTTTTGGAGATTATGTAATCTAGTAATAACGATAAATCAAATGAGTTGAATATTTTATTGACTCATTAAATTCATAGTTACCTCCGAAGAAAATATATATGCAAATATATTTTCATAAAGATTGTAATTAAAAATTTCATTCGTACAAACTGTTAATGATGAAAATATTTTAACGGGTGGGTAGTACCCAAGGAATATTTAGAATTCACATTAACAAGTTACACTGTACATTCTTCGAATCTGATTCAACGATCATTTATTATCCTACTTACAATTACCGATATACGTATCCGTTCACCCCAGATTAACCATTTCCATTTAAATTTCATATTTGGATTTTTACCTATCCGAATCCAACAAGTGGCATAATGAAGAAACATTGGCAAAATAAAAATTGTTAGAAACAGATGAATTAATTAATTGAAATTGTGATAGGATTACACGCTAACTGTTCCGGCTAACTGTTCCCAGCTAACTGATTAATATTTAATTTATCGCAATTTACATTCTTGCAATTTTAATTTCTGTACTTTACATACCGTCGGGACACATGTACAACAACACGTCGGATTAATTCTGAGACAACACGTTGTATAATGGGTCATGATATATATTTATTTATTTTACGCATTTTAAATAACGGGACACGTATACAAGGTTTCGACTTATCATATTGATCCATCTATATATATATTTCGGAACAACCATAGACACTCTATATGTGAAGGTGGGAGTTGGCTATACAGGGTCGGAGTTGATTCCAAAATATATATATACTTTGAGTTGTGATCGACACCGAGACCATTACACGGGTCACGATACGTAATAAGTAATTCGAATATTATATATTTAGTTCATATATGAATTTATTGAACCATTGGACAATCGGACTATTGGACTGCTAACTTTGGACAATTAAAAATGAGTTAAAATGATGATTATTACATATGAAACTAAACAATCCTTCAAGTTTGCCACTTGATTCTATTTTAAACCTCATTTGTATCTTGACGATTACAATTCGCATTCACAACTTTTCATGATTCTTGAAAACATCTCGATCGAGAAGTTCAACCAGCCGCACCTCGTCTACGGAATAAAGATTTATGCATACAGTTATGCACCTAAAAATTTTTGAACTCGAAGTTATAGTTAAAACGTATCCGCATCGAATTCCTTATCATCCATTAGCAAAAACAATCACGCGATTCCTTTTCAATTAACTAATTTTGTCACAGCTCCACTTCGATATCTCAGTAAGACTACTCTTATTACAATCTCGATATATATATATATATACGTTGTTCTTTCGCCATCGTTACCGGAGAACCTTTTATATTCCATCATATTACCATCAGCGTTTAATCATCTAAAAATACAATTCTCCTTAAACCATCTTGGTTTGATAACCAATGACCCAGATCCGATAACTTTGAAAATACTGACGAAGCAGCATGTTGTAGAAGGTCTTAATGACCAAATGTTGATGATAAAAGAAGGAAGTGTTAGGAACGCTCGATAGAAAATTGGTACTGAAAACCGGATTGAACAAACCATGAAGGAGACTCTAAACAAGTTACAAGGACTAAACTTGTACATAAAGAATTATGACGATTCTGTAGCAAACACCTTGCTTCTGAATCTAAACCCTTACGGGTCAATCTTCATCATCATCCTTCGACATTAGAAATTCCAAGATATTATCATATCTTTCATTATAAATATCCTCAATATTTCTGAAGATATTTTCACCACTATCCTTATCCGAAATCATTTATCTCTCTGTAATATCTGCGTTACAATATAAAGGAAACTGTGTTAGTTTCTAAATCCTTCAAGTTTAAAATAGGAATGTTCTGAAGCAGTGTTGGGAACTGATGCATGAACTAGTATAATATAATGAAACTTGATCAACTTCATTATATTACAGTAAGTCATGTTAAGTTTCTAATGGAATATGATGATTCACAGTACCGTCATCATGTGCCATGTTACACGACTTTTACATTCTATCCAATTCCGAAACATATTAAGAACAAATCATCTTGATAGTTCTATTTTCCTGGATATTCTGGTAATTTGACAAATCAAAATCGTGCCATTACCATTCCTTTCTTAGAGCATTAGCTATGTTCATTCCGAATTTTATACCTACGAATTTCGAACTATTGATCGCTTGACTCAAGGACGGGAAGAATAAACGAAGGGACAAAGTCCCAAAATAGAAATTGGGGTATAGATTACAGCAAATAGGAGAGAGTATTAACTATGGATGACAATGATTATGGAAAACAGAAGCAGGAGCATTGAAATATAAGGAAAGATATCAAACCCAATAACCACCCAGAAACTACAAACCGTGTGTATCAATACGTATGGCGACGTAAAGACACGGGAGAATTAGAAACATTATAATTCCAAGAAAATCATAAAAGTGAATAGATTCTTCTAGCGGTAGATGAAAGAGAAGAATGAAAGATATGAAAGTTAGAAGTATAACAAAAATCAGAACGGGATGAAGCATTTTAAAGGATACCTTAAGGTATGAATTAGAGGAGGAAGAGTAAGAGATGTGAGGTATGGAAGTAAGAAAGGGAAGGAGGTGGATTTATAGTGAAATATCCGACAAAGAAATCGAAACAGATTATCGCATTAAATCAAAGGAGATCCTGTTTTCTAAATCATCGAAGAACCAAATCTTATTACATAAGATTTTCTTTAAATCCCTTAAATTCTGGAAATCAATCCTAATCTCGACATCGGTTAAAACAATTCTATATTCACTCATTTCATTCTTTTGTGATAGCTTCACTCGTGCGCTTCACATGACCGAATCGTTTTATCCATATCTTCCAATAATGATAAAACTCTATTAATACCTCATATTCGTCATGAAAACATTCCTATTGTTATTTATGACAACCTCTACCAAATTTCGGGACGAAATTTCTTTAACGGGTGGGTACTGTAACGACCCGGATTTTTCCGATCGTTTTACACTTATAAGATTAATATTTACATAAATTAAAACTTACCAACATGATAAGCAATCTAAATTGTTGAGATTTATGATTTTGAAAAGAGTTTTACATAACGTTTAACCGTCTAGTTTGACCGATGATATCACGAACTATACAATATATATTAATTATACGTTTGTGTATATATATGTATATATACATATTTAACATGATTTAAGGATGTTTAAATATCTCATTTTGTATTAATAACAATAAGTTATAAGTATATTTTGAAACTACTAACTTAAGCTTTCAAAACGATAACTATACGTAACGTTATTTGACATAAATACTTACGACCTATAATGTTTATACATATATCGTATATATAATGTATTTAATCACTTTTAAAGACTTAAATACATAAAACAATATAAGTATATTCACAAAAGATAGCTATATTTGAATCCTCATTCAATTTTTCACAAGATTTCTATACGTATATCTAGAGTATATGTACTCGTATCATACCTAGCTTCTATACGTATTTACTATTGGTATATACACATCAAATCACCACCAACCAGCCCTTGTTCATGCCTTATGTATAAGGTAACTACTTTTGTTATTTAGTATGACAATTTCACATGATTAAAAGATCTTTTCACAAAATTACAAATTTATACACCTTTTACACCACCATAAATACATGCATCCATTTTCAATTTTTGGAACATCATTTCTCTAGCTAAACACACACACTTACTAGCCTCATGTCTCTCTAAGAACTCCAGCAAAAATCCTCTCAAGAATCACCTTAAACACCACCATAAAAAGATCAACAAAAACACTACAAAAAATACAACTTTCAATTCAAGTTTATGTCTTAAGTTGCTTCCAATCTTTCATCCAATTTCATCACTCTTTTGGTTCTAGGTTTTTACTCCTCTTTTACAGCAATCTTGTCCAAGTAACTTGAGGTAGTAACTTTGTTCATAACCTTATTCAATTCATATATATATAGCTATCTTATTGTATGGTATACAATTTTAACAACAAAAACATAGTTTGAATGATTTCAAACTTGTTTGCAAACTAAATAGATCCTTCTAACTTAACTTTTAAAATACTTCAAGACCTGTAATATAACTTAAATATATGTTAATTTAACAAGGTATAACTTGGTTTTTCAAAGAATACCTTAAAAAAACTGTTTTTATGACGTCGGAGTGCAACCGGGGGCTGTTTTGGGTTGGATAATTAAAAACCATCTTGAACTTTGAATTGGAGGTTTATATTCTGGAAAAATGATATTTCTTATGAATATGTTAACACATAAAAATTTCATGATTTAATTCATAGTATAAGTATTTTTAGAAAAATGGTCATTAAATGATGTTTTTGTAACAAAAATGATTAACTTCATAAGTTTCACCAAAATTTGACCTATGACCTATGATTTCGAATACAAACTAAGGTATTTACAGTTCATATTCTTAAAGAGGGACTCGATCCAAGGAAGTGGAAAGTTGAATCAACGAAAACGGAGTTGTAACGAAGAAATTATGACCAAAACAAAATCGGATATCCAAGACTAGTTTAGCCACGAAAATAATTGGAGAAAATTAAATAAATCACATCTTCCTAAAGTAACATGATATTTTATACATATGTACTCATAATTTAATTTTATATGGTTCAGGATCACCCGTAAACAATACGAGAAGATTAATCATAAGATCCCATGATTGTACGCAACACGTCATTTGACAACACCGGTACTTTATGTACGCAACACGTCATTTGACAACACCGGTACCATGGGTCAAGATTAATCTCGACCAATACATATACGATGGGGGTTTTATTTATTTCACTGGGGGTTTATTAAACAACTAAATATGAACCATTAAAATTGAATTACTAACATCGGACTGCTAACTACGGACTAAGGAATTATTAAAAGTATTAAAAGTATTATAAGTATATATATGTGACGATTGTTTAAAAAGAAAAGGTATTGATATATTATATATGGATAGGTTCGTGATATCAATCGGAGACCAAGTCGAAATTACATATCTTCAAGACAAAAGTGAGTATATAGTCCCACTTTTAAACTCTAAATATTTCGGGATGAGAATACATGTATTTTATGTTTTACGCTATGGACACAAGTAACTGAAAAATATATTCTACGTTGAGTTGTACCACTGGCATACTTCTCTGTAGCTTGGTAACTAATATTTACAGCGGTATTGTAAACGCGAATCCTGTTGATAGATCTATCGGGCCTGACAACCCCAACCGGACTGGACGACCAGTATTCAACGGTTGCACAGTACTTCGTTTCGTGACTACACCTTGGTACGGTGTAGTAAGATTTCATAATAAAGGGAATATGCGACGTGATTAAATGTTAAGTATGGTTACCAAGTGCTCAACCACTTAGAATATTTTTATTAAAATGTTTATATATGAAATCTTGTGTTCCATTGTTATAACGCTGCTAGCATCAAACCTATATATCTCACCAACTTTATGTTGACGTTTTAAAGCATGTTATTCTCAGGTATGAATTAAGTCTTCCGCTGTGCATTAGCTCATGTTAAGGATACTACTTGGGACCTTTTAAGCCATGATACAAAGACGTTGCATTCGAGTCATTGGAGTTCAATAGAGAATATAAATAAGTAAATGACAGATTAGGTCATTTGGATATTATGAAATGTTAGACGAAAATGTCAAATATTGATGTAATGATAGTTTGCCTTTTAAGAATAAATGCAACGTTTGTAAAATGTATCATATAGAGGTCAAGTACCTCGCAATGTTATCATATGTTATTGTATTCGTCCCTATGGATTGGGTCGGGTCGTCTCATGCACCAATAGCTCATGCTCCATACAGACTCGCACCCAGCGAAATCAAAGAATTACAAAGTCAATTACAGGAACTGTTAGAGCGTGGTTTCATTCGACCAAGTACATCACCATGGGGAGCTCCTGTTCTGTTTGTCAAGAAGAAAGATGGTACATTCAGGTTGTGTATCGACTACCGAGAGTTGAACAAACTTACCATCAAGAACCGTTACCCACTACCGAGAATCGACGACTTATTTGATCAACTACAAGGCTCGTCGGTTTATTCGAAGATTGATTTACGTTCTGGGTATCATCAAATGCGGGTGAAGGAGGATGATATTCCAAAGACTGCTTTTAGGAGGCGTTAAGGTCATTACGAGTTTATGGTCATGCCGTTTGGGTTGACTAACACACCAGCTGTGTTCATGGACCTCATGAACCTAGTGTGTGGACCATACCTTGAGAAGTTTGTCATTGTTTTCATCGATGACATACTTATTTACTCAAAGAATGATCAAGAGCATGAAGAACATTTGAGAAAAGTGCTAGAGTTGTTAAGAAAAGAAAAACTGTACGCTAAGTTTTTAAAGTGTGCATTTTGGTTGGAAGAAGTTCAATTCCTCGGTCATATAGTGAACAAAGAAGGTATTCAGGTGGATCTAGCAAAGATTGAAACCGTTGAAAAGTAGAAAATCCCGAAAACTCCAAAACACATACGCCAATTTTTAGGGCTAGCTGGTTATTACAGGAGATTCATCCAAGATTTTTCCAAAATAGCAAAACCCTTGACTGCATTAACGCATAAAGGGAGAAAATTTGATTGGAAGGATGAACAAGAAAAAGCGTTTCAATTGTTAAAGAAAAAGTTAACTATGGCACCTATATTGTCATTATCTGAAGCGAATGATGATTTTGTGATATATTGTGACGCCTCAAAGCAAGGTCTCGGTTGTGTATTAATGCAACAAATGAAGGTAATTGCTTATGCGTCAAGACAATTGAAGATTCACGAGCAGAATTATACGACGAATGATTTGGAATTAGGCACGGTTGTTTTTGCATTAAACACTTGGAGGCACTATTTATATGGGGTCAAAAGTATTATATATACCGACCACAAAAGTCTTTAACACATATTTAATCAGAAACAACTGAACATGAGGCAGCGCAGGTGGATTGAATTGTTGAATGATTATGACTTTGAGATTCGTTACCATCCGGGGAAGGCAAATGTGGTAGCCGACGCCTTGAGCAGAAAGGACAGAGATCCCATTCGAGTAAAAGCTATGAATATAATGATTCAAAATAACCTTACTACTCAAATAAAGGAGGCGCAACAAGAAGTTTTAAAAGAGGGAAAATTAAAGAATGAAATACCCAAAGGATCGGAGAAGCATCTTAATATTCGGGAAGACGGAACCCGGTATAGGGCTGAAAGAATTTGGGTACCAAAATTTGGAGATATGAGAGAACTAGTACTTAGAGAAGCTCATAAAACCAGATACTCAATACATTCTGGAACGGGAAAGATGTACAAGGATCTTAAGAAACATTTTTGGTGGCCGGGTATGAAAGTCGATGTTGCTAAATACGTAGGAGAATGCTTGACGTATTCTAAGGTCAAAGCTGAGCATCAGAAACCATCAGGTCTACTTCAACAACCCGAAATCCTGAAATGGAAATGAAAAAACATTACCATGGATTTCATCACTAAATTGCCAAGGACTGCAAGTGGTTTTGATACTATTTGGGTAATAGTTGATCGTCTCACCAAATCAGCACACTTCCTGCCAATAAAAGAAGATGACAAGATGGAGAAGTTAGCACGACTGTATTTGAAGGAAGTCGTCTCCAGACATGGAATACCAATCTCTATTATCTCTGATAGGGATGGCAGATTTATTTCAAGATTCTGGCAGACATTACAGCAAGCATTAGAAACTCGTCTAGACATGAGTAGGGGTGTTCAAACGGTCGAGTTTCGGTTTAATGGATTTATTCGGTTTGGTTTTTTCGGTTTTTGAGAAAATTAAAACCACCCGATATCCAAACCAGAGGTACATAAATCCAATCCGACCAAACCAAATAACAATCGGGTTAATCGGTTTGGGGCCCATAAAACCAAACTTATGATGGGTATTGAAAGAAAATTTATAAAACAATTAAAAAAAATTAAGAGAAATGGAGACATAATATGCAGGAGTTCGTGAGATTTTCAACATAATCATAAAAATTATATGTAGTGACTTAAATTATAAAGTGATATGTAACATGTAAGTTAAATAAAATTATTATGTTACTTATAAAAAGAACAGAATTATAAAGGATCTGCATAAATTCATCACCGTTATTGTTGATAAACAAAACTAACTATAAAAAACATTGTTAAATGTTATATCCGGTTAATCTAATCAATGCGTGAATTTATATATAAAAGACGTGTACAATACTATATCTGATTTTTGGTTTGGCCTGATATTAAATTTTCTAAACCTTATCCAAACCAATAACCGGATTTAGTGTTGGTTAAAATCATAAAACCAAACCAAAGTTCATATAACCCAAAATCACTCGACCAAACTTGTTTGGATTGGGTGGTTTTTCAGTTCAAACCATTTAATGAACACCCCTAGACATGAGTACTGCCTATCATCCACAAACTGATAGGCAGAGAGTAAACGACGATACAAACGCTTGAAGACATGCTACGAGCATGTGTTATTGATTTCGGAAACAGTTGGGATAGACACCTTCCGTTAGCAGAATTTTCCTACAACAACAGCTACCATTCAAGCATTGAGATGGCGCCGTTTGAAGCACTTTATGGTAGAAAGTGCAGGTCTTTAATTTGTTGGAGTGAAGTGGGGGATAGACAGATTACGGGTCTGGAGATAATACAAGAAACTACGAGAAGATTATCCAAATTCAACCACGGTTGAAAACCGCCCAAAGTCGACAAAAGTGCTACGCTGACATTAAAAGAAAAGATATAGAATTTGAAATTGGAGAGATGGTCATGCTTAAAGTTGCACCTTGGAAAGGCGTTGTTCGATTTGGTAAACAAGGAAAATTAAATCCAATGTATATTGGACCATTCAAGATTATTGATCGTGTCGGACCAGTAGCTTACCGACTTGAGTTACCTCAACAACTCGCGGCTGTACATAACACTTTCCATGTCTCGAATTTGAAGAAATGTTTTGCTAAAGAAGATCTCACTATTCTGTTAGACGAAATTTAAATCAACGAAAAACTTCAATTCATCGAAGAACCCGTCGAAATAATGGATCGTGAGGTTAAAAGACTTAAGTGAAACAAGATACCAATTGTTAAGGTTCGATGGAATGCTCGTAGAGGACCTGAGTTCACCTGGGAACGAGAAGATCAGATGAAAAATAAATACCCGCACTTATTTCCAGAAGATACGTCAACACCTCCAACTGCTTAAAATTTCAGGACGAAATTTATTTAACGGGTAGGTACTGTAGTGACCCGAACTTTTCCATGTTTATATATATTAAATGAAATTGATATTTACATGATTAAGTGTTTCTAACATGTTAAGCAATCAAACTTGTTAAGACTTGATTAATTGAAATAGGTTTCATATAGACAATTGACCACCCAAGTTGACCGGTGATTCACGAACATTAAAACTTGTAAAAACTATATGATGTCATATATATGGATATATATATATAGTTAACATGATATTATGATAAGTAAAAATATCACTAAATATATTAACAATGAACTACATATGTAAAAACAAGACTACTAACTTAATGATTTCGAAACGAGGCATATATGTAACGATTATCGTTGTAACGACATTTAATTGTATATATATCATATTAAGATATATTAATACATCATAATATCATGATAATGTAATAATTTAACATCTTTTTAGATATAATAAACAATGGGTTAACAACATTTAACATGATCGTTAACCTAACGGTTTCAAAACAACACTTACATGTAACGACTAACGTTGACTTAACGACTCAGTTAAAATGTATATACATGTAGTGTTTTAATATGTATTCATACACTTTTTAAAGACTTCAAGACACTTATCAAAATACTTCTACTTAACAAAAATGCTTACAATTACATCCTCGTTCAGTTTCATCAACAATTCTACTTGTATGCACCCGTATTCGTACTCGTACAATACATAGCTTTTTAGATGTATGTACTAATGGTATATACAATCTAATGATCCACTCTTAGCAGCCCATGTGAGTCACCTAACACATGTGGGAACCATCATTTGGAAACTAGCATGAAATATCTCATAAAATTACAAAAATATTAGTAATCATTCATGACTTATTTACATGTAAACAAAATTACACATCCTTTATATCTAATCCATATACCAATGACCAAAAACACCTACAAAAACTTTCATTCTTCAATTTTCTTCATCTAATTGATCTCTCTCAAGTTCTATCTTCAAGTTCTATATGTTCTTCATAAATTCTATAAGTTCTAGTTTCATAAAATCAAGAATACTTCCAAGTTTGCTAGCTTACTTCCAATCTTGCAAATCTACTTTGAGTGATCATCCAATCTCAAGAAATATTTTTTATTTACAGTAAGATATCTTTCTAATATAAGGTAATACTCATATTCAAACTTTGATTCAATTTCTATAACTTTAACAATCTTATTTCGAGTGGAAATCTTAATTGAACTTGTTTTCATGTCATGATTTTGCTTCAAGAATTTTCAAGCCATCCAAGGATCCTTTGAAGCTAGATCTATTTTTCACATTTCCAGTAGGTTTATCCACAAAACCTGAGGTAGTAATGATGTTCATAACATCATTCGATTCATATATATATAACTACCTTATTCGAAGGTTTAAACTTGAAATCACTAGAACATAGTTTCGTTAATTCTAAACTTGTTCGCAAACAAAAGTTAATCCTTCTAACTTGACTTATAAAATCAACTAGACACATGTTCTATATCTATATGATATGCTAACTTAATGATTTAAAATCTGAAAACACGAAAAACACCGTAAAACCGGATATACGCCGTCGTAGTAACACCGCGGGCTGTTTTGGGTTAGTTAATTAAAAACTATGATAAACTTTGACTTAAAAGTTGTTCTTCTGGGAAAATGATTTTTTTTATGAACATGAAACTATATCCAAAAATCATGGTTAAACTCAACTGAAATGACGTCGTTCTTTCAACTGAAATGACTACCTCTTACAAAAATGACTTGTAACTTATATTTCCGACTATAAACCTATACTTTTTCTATTTAGATTCATAAAATAGAGTTCAATATGAAACCATAGCAATTTGATTCACTAAAATCGGATTTAAAACGAAGAAGTTATGGGTAAAACAAGATTGGATATTTTTTTGATTGTTGTAGCTACGGGAAATATTGTAACAATTCTATACAAACCATATCCTAGCTAACTTATATTGTATTATACATGTATTCTAATATATTATATAATCTTGGGATACCATAGACACGTATGCAAATATTTTGACATATCATATCGATCCATGTATATATATTATTTGGAACAACCATAGACAATCTATATGCAGTAATGTTGGAGTTTGCTATACAGGGTTGAGGTTGATTCCAAAAATATATATACTTTGAGTTGTGATCTAGCCTGAGAAGTGTATACACTGGGTCGTGGATTGATCCAAGATAATATATATTGATTTATTTCTGTACATCTTACTATGGACAACTAGTTGTAGGTTACTAACGAGGACAGCTGACTTAATAAACTTAAACATTAAAACGTATTAAAAATGTTGTAAATATATTTTGAACATACTTTGATATATATGTACATATTTGTTATAGGTTCGTGAATCGACCAGTAGCCAAGTCTTACTTCCCGACGAAGTAAAAATCTGTGAAAGTGAGTTATAGTCCCACTTTTAAAATCTAATATTTTGGGATGAGAATACCTGCAAATTTTATAAAAGTTTTACGAAATAGAACAAGTAAATGAAACTACATTATATGGGTGAATGATCGAAGCCGAATATGCCCCTTTTCAGCTTGGTAGCCTAAGAAGTTGGGAACAGACCCCCAAATTGACGCGAATCCTAAAGATAGATCTATCGGGCCTAACAAGCCCCATTCTGGAATTTGGAATGCTTTAGTACTTCGATTTTATCATGTTCGATGTGTGTCCTGGAATGATGGGGATATTCTATATGCATCTTGTTAATGTCGATTACCAGGTGTTCACCATATGAATGAATTTTATCTCTATGTATGCGATGTATATTGAAATATGAAATCTTGTGGTCTATTATTATTATGATTTGATAATATATAGGTTAAACCTATAACTCACCAACATTTTTTGTTGACGTTTTAAGCATGTTTATTCTCAGGTGATTATTAAGAGCTTCCGCTGTTGCATACTAAAATAAGGACAAGATTTGGAGTCCATGCTTGTATGATATTGTGTAAAAACTGCATTCAAGAAACTTATTATTGATGTAATATATTCTTAATGTAAACCATTATATAATGGTCGTGTGTAAACGGTATATTTTAGATTATCATTATTTGATAATCTATGTAATATATTTTTTTAACCTTTATTGATAAAATAAAGGTTATGGTTGTTTTAAAAATGAATGCAGTCTTTGAAAAACGTCTCATATAGAGGTCAAAACCTCGCGACGAAATCAATTAATATGGAACGTTTATAATCAATATGAACGGGACATTTCACGTGACCCAATGGTCGTTTCAAATTCATTGTTTCAAGAGTAACATAGTTTGAATGCAATATAAATGTTTCATGTGGAGACATCTCTAACAGAAGCAGCGGGTGTCTACACAGCAATTCTACAACAGCGGAAGCAACCAAACCTCTAAGCACCTGAGAAAACATGCTTAAAAATATCAACACGAATGTTGGTGAGCTATAGTTTACATGTAACAGTAATGTAAGGTAGGCCACGAGATTTCAGTGTTACAAAACAGTATGAAAAGTATATGTTCAACCGTGGTCACTTGGTAACTAACTTAACATAATACCACCCCCTAAAAGTACACTTGGCGAGTGCGTATGTTTACGAAGTATTAAACACATGTTAAATGCTAGCGCTACTAGCTCGATTGGGGATGTCAAACCCTATGGATCCATATCTAAGATTCGCGTTCACCGGTTCAAAGACCAACGACTAAACGTTACCGAGCTAAGGGGAAAGTTTATGCCGTTGTATAACCCACACATATATAAAGTTCAAGTACTCGTGCCTAGTATGTAAAATGTAGAATGCGCAAGTATTCTCAGTTCCCAAAATAGTTAAAGTAAAAAAGGGATGCTATAACTCACAGTGAAAAGTAGTAAATTCGGTACGAGATAAGTAAGCAAGTAGTTGGTCCGAAAGGTCCTCAACATAAGTCAAAAGTTACTAAGTCAGTAAATCGTTCCCAAAGGTTTAAAAGTATGTAAATTAGGTCTTAAGTATCATCATCATTCATCATTAATCAAAAAGGGTAAAGTAAGTTTCAATCAAGAATAGAGTTTGAAATAAAGGCTGAATTCGTTCAGTCTCCACGACCTATATACAAACTGAAATGAGGTGAGACCAGTGGTCATGGCTCCGTATATGAGTCCCCTATTTCTGACCAATTTCTAGAACCAAACTCATCTTCGTTTGACCGTGGCGACAGTTTAAGTGCGAGTAGGTTAGAAATTTCAGCACAACGTTAAAAGGGCGTAGTGATTTTCGGAAGGCTATAAATCCTAAACCGTAACTCAGATTAAAATGAGGCCTAAACGAAAAATAATCTACTCGAATCGAACTAACAGGAAATCAACTTTCCAGTAGCCCAGGTGACCTGATCAGGCCCAGAAAATAGTAAGAAAGGTGTTCTGGTGGGTTCTTGGTGCTTGATGCTCATCACAGTTCTCATCCTTGATGCTTATAGCTTCAAGTGTACAACTCGTTGATATGTTTGCATCATATTAACCAAGGTTTGACCGTCATAACACTAGTGTATGTTTAATATATGTTGCACAACTCATTTAAGGGTTGTATGAAGGTTGATGAACCAAAGTTACATCAAGATCTTAGATCCGACACATTCATAGTTCTAGTAGTAATATTAAGCTATAAACTTGAAAGTAAACTAAATAAACAAGATCTTAAGTTGTAGAATTTAGATCTTAGTTAGATCTTAAAGATCCTAGACTAAAAAGTCTAGATCTAGTGTTCTTAAGTTAAACCCTAAGTTATAGAACTTGGATCTTTACTTTAATGAAACCATAAGTTATGAAACTTAGATTTTCATCTTGAAAATGTATGTAAGCTTATAAGCTTTTGTTTTAGACAAAATTGGAAGACCATAAGCTATAGAAACTTAGATCCAACATAAGTGTATGAAGTTATAACTAGAAAGTTTAACTTCCATGTTCTTGAACTTACAAGTTTAACTTTAGTTTCAAGAAAAATGAGATCAAGTTTAACTAGTAATACTTGACCAAATTAACAACATCACAACTTTAAATAAATAAAATGAAGAAATAAACTAAAGTTACAAGAAATATGTTCATGTTTGTTTCATACTTAAGAAGATTCAAGTCAAAGCTTGAATCTTAAGAAAATAAACTTCAAGTCCACAAAACATGAACACAAGTAAGATCTTAAAGCTTATGAGCTTTAGATCTTTAGAACATTTTAAGTATAGAACCATAAGTTATGGAAACTTAGATCCTTGTTCTTGGTTCATCATGAAACAAAGATGGAAGAAACAAGATTCATGAAGATACAAACTAACAAGTTTGATCTTTAACAACAAACAACAACTAGTAACAAGAAATTTGATGATGATACTTGATAGTATTCGGTTTTAAAGGAAGAAAGAAGAAGAAAATAAAGTTTGTTACTTACAAAGTTTGAGAGAAAGTTGAGAGAAAAATAAAGTGGTGTAAGTATGTGTGTGTAAATGAAGTAGTAACACTAGTAAATAAGTAACAAAAAGAAAATTGGAGCTCCCTCCCCCACCCATGAGAGCCGACGGTTTAGGTGGCTAAAAGGGGAAGTCAAATGCTCACTTTCAAGTATGGGAAGATGTAGAATGCTAGGAAGAAGTATAAGTTAAATGTATGGGAAAGAGGTGTAAGCATGCTTGCACATTTTGTCTCCTCATTAACATAATTAACCTTGCTTAGTCTTAATGGATCATTAACATAATCATGGGCTTACAAGTAGTCCATTAAATGGTGTAGGGTGGGCTTCCAAGTCCAATATTAAAAGCCCAAGTTCAAGTATGTAACAATTAAATAAAAGCCCAAGTGATTAACTACTTACACCAGTTAATTAGAAATAATTAGTAATAATTAATCATGTACGTAAATAATATTCTAAATATTATTCGTGAAAAGCGTGTGTCACATAGACAAGTCAAGACATATAAAGTCGAATTACGGCAACAAGTAAAATGTATAAGAATACATTTAGTACATCACAGGTATTAATAATAAATATTAATAAATATACGTTGGAAAATCCAGGGTCGTTACATTACCCACCTGTTAAAGAAAATTTCATCCTGAAATTTTAAGCTGAGGTAGATGGAGGAGTTGGGAAAAGGTGAGGATACTTCTGTATCATTTGATCCTCTCGTTCCCAAGTAAACTCGGGTCCTCATTTGGCATTCCATCGGACTCGGACGATTGAAATCTTGTTGCGTTTCAAAGTTTTAAACTTACGGTCCATAATTTCGACAGGTTCTTCCACGAAGTGGAGTTTGTCATCAATTGTAAGTTCTTCCAGTGGTATGACAAGTTCCGGTTTAGCAAGACACTTCTTCAAATTTGATACGTGGAAGGTAGGATGAACTGAGTTCAATTAAGTCGGAAGATCCAAACGGTAAGCAACGGGTCCAACACGCTCCAAGATTTCAAAAGGACCAATGTATCGCGGGTTAAGCTTCCCACGTTTTCCAAAATGGATCACACCCTTCCAAGGCGCGACCTTAAACATTACACGGTCACCCACGTTGAATTCAAAGTCTTTACGTTTAAAGTCGGCATAACTCTTTTAGCGATCACGGGCCGTCTTGAGTCTCGCTTGAATTTGGATAATCTTCTCGGTGGTTTCATGGACTACCTCGGGTCCGGTGATTTGATTTTCGCCTACTTCGGCCCAACAAATAGGAGAACGACATTTGCGGCCATACAATGATTCGAAAGGTGCAGAATTAATACTCGAATGATAACTGTTGTTGTAAGAGAATTCGGCTAGCGGCAAATGCCTTTCCCAAGCCTTTTCGAAATCAATAACACAAGCACGCAACATGTCCTCCAAAGTCTGAATCGTTCGCTCGCTTTGTCCGTCGGTCTGTGGGTCATACGTAGTACTCATGTTGAGACATGTCCCCAAGGCTTCTTGCAAAGAATGCCAAAATCTAGAAGCAAAACGGGCATCTCGGTCTGAAATAATCAATAAGGGTACAACATGACGAGATAAAATTTCCTTTATGTATAGTTGAGCGAGTTTCTCCATCGTATCCGTTTCCTTCATGGATAAGAAGTGTGCAGCTTTGGTAAGACGGCCAACGATAACCCAAATGGTATCATATCCGCCCACCGTCTTTGGTAGTTTCGTGATGAAGTCCATCGTTATCCTTTCCCACTTCCATTGCGGGATTTCCGGTTGCTGAAGTAACCCAGAAGGCCTCTGATGTTCGGCCTTAACCTTCGAGCAAGTCAAACACTTCCCAACATAAGTTGCAACATCCTTCTTAAGATTAGGCCACCAATACTGTTCCTTGAGATTGTGGTACATTTTACCGGCTCCTGGATGAATCGAATATCTTGACTTGTGGGCTTCGTCTAGAATGAGGCTTCGCAAATCCCCATAACTAGGCACCCAAATTCTTTCGGCAAGTATCAGAGTCCAGTCTCCTTAACCTCGAATCGAGAGACGAGAATGTTCAGTGTTCATGAGAAATATTCTCCTCCTTGAGAGCCTCATCTTGGGCTACTCGGATCTGGCTGTTGAGATTCGAATAAATGGTGATGTTCAAGGCTCGGACACGAAGAGGTGCCATCCTCTCCTTTAAGCTCAAAGCGTCGGCTACAACATTTTCCTTGCCAGGATGGTAACGAAGTTCATAATCATAGTCGTTCAGCATCTCGATCCATCGTCGCTGTCTCATGTTCAGTTGTTTCTGATCGAATATGTGTTGGATGTTTTTGTGGTCGGTGAAGATAGTACTTTTAGTTCCATAGATATAGTGTCTCCATAATTTGAGCGCAAAAACAACGGCTCCAAGTTCAAGATCGTGAGTAGTGTAGTTTCGCTCGTGAATCTTCAGTAGACGAGAAGCATAAGCAATGACCTTCGTTATTTGCATTAATACGCAACCAAAACCATTTTTCGAGGCATCGCAGTATACGACGAAATCTTCACTGCCTTCAGGGAGTGATAAGATAGGCGCGGTGGTCAATTTCTGCTTCAAGGTTTGAAATGCTGATTCTTGTTCATTTTCCCAAATGAACTTCTACCCTTTGTGAGTCAGCGCAGTCAAAGGACGCGCAATCAGAGAGAAACCTTCAATAAATCTTCAGTAGTAACTGGCGAGACCTAAAAATTGGCGGATATGAGTCGGAGTAGTGGGGGTTTCCCACTTGCTGATAGCTTCGATCTTTGTGGGATCAACTTTGATACCTTGATCGCTCACAATATGACCTAGGATTTGGACTTTCTTCAACCAAAACTCATACTTGGAGAATTTGGCATAAAGTTGCTCTTGTCTCAAGAGTTCAAGCACTAGTCGAAGATGTTGCTCATGTTCTTCTTCGCTTTTGGAGTAGATGAGGATATCATCTATGAAGACGATAACGAACTTATCCAGGTATGGCTTGCATACATGATTCATGAGATCCATAAACACGTCAGGTGCGTTGGTTAAATCGAATGGCATCACAAGAAACTCATAATGACTATAACGGGTTCTGAACACAGTTTTCATCACATCACTTTCCTTCACCCTCAACTGGTGATAACCAGATCACAAATCGATCTTAGAGTAAACACTTGATCCTTGCAGCTGATTGAAAAGATCGTCAATTCTGGGAAGGGGATACCGATTCTTGATCGTCAACTTGTTCAGCTCACGATAATCGATACACATCCGGAAAGATCCATCCTTCTTCTTCACAAACAAAACAGGTGCGCCCCAAGGCGATGAACTTGGTTGGATAAATCCACGGTCTAGCAGTTCTTGTAGTTGACTCTGTAACTCTTGCATTTTGGAAGGTGCGAGTCGATAAGGTACGCGAGCTACAGGTGTAGCTCCTGGCACTAAATCGATCTGAAACTCCACTACTCTTGATGGCGGTAATCCAGGCAATTCTTCCGGAAAGACATTGGGAAATTCGTTCACAATTTGTACATCATCCACGCTCTTCACCTCGGAGCTCGGTTTCTAATGTTTTCACATGTGCTAAAACAGTAAGACGTCCTTTCTTCATGATCTTTTGTGCTTTCATGCAACTAATGAGGTTCAGCTTCGAGTTACATCTCTCTCCGTAAATAATCAGTGGTTCACCATCTCCGTGTGGTATACGAATAGCTTTATCTCCACAGATAATGTCGGCCCTTACCTTGGTCAACCAGTCCATACCGACAATCACATCAAAACTTCCCAATTTGATGGGTATCAAGTCAATCTCGAAATCCACACCAGCTATGTTGATAATACCTCCTCGGCTAATTTAGTCAACTTTCTCAAGTATTCCATTGGGTACCTCAACAAGCATACTCTCCTTTAAAGGAACTAACGACCAATTTATCTTAGAGCAAAAGTGTCTACATACATAACTCCTATCGGCACCAGTATCAAATAGGACTGAAGCTAATAGATTTTTGATAGTGAATATACCTGTAACCAAGTCGGGGTTCTCACGGGTATCCTTTGCGTTTACGTTGAAAGCTCTTCCACGCGCTGGCCCGCCGTCCTTTCTCTTGTTGAGACATTCATTCCTAAAGTGGCCCTGTTGTCCACACTCATAGCACTTCCTTGGCCCAGTAGGGTTTGTCTTCACAGTTGGGGTAGTGATATTGCAGTCCTTGCCAATATACCCAGTCTTTTTACACTTTTCACAGACCACGTTACAATACCCGGTATGATGCTTGTAGCATCTCTTGCACTGCGGGAGACTACCCTTGTAGTTAGGGTTTGAGCTAGGGTTCTGGTTGGAGTTGTTTCCCTTAAAACTTTCATGCCTCTTAGCTGGGTTTTGATCAAAGACCCTTACCTTGTTGCTGTCCCACTTACGTTTCTCATTACTAGTTCCTGATTCGGATTTCCCCTTTTCTGGTTCTTTGCTGGTAATTTGGTTCATCAGGGTGTGCGCCATGCTCATAGCTTCCGGGACATCAGCTGATTTTAAAGAGGTGAAATTTCCTTGGATGGACTTGGGAAGTCCCCACAAATACCGTTCCATTCGCTTAAATTTCGGGGTAACCATCGTAGGACACATCAAAGCTAGTTCCAAGTACCTTAGGTTATAACCGTCAAGATCGGTTCCCACAACCTTCAACTCCCAAAACTCAGCTTCCATTTTCTGAATCTCTATCCTGGGGCAGTACTCCTCGATCATAGCCCCCTTAAATTCCTCCCACGGTGTAGCGTAAGCCTCGTCAATACACTTAGCCTGAGCAAGTGTGTTCCACCAGGTTAAAGCGCGATCCGACAGTGTACAGGAGGCATACTTAGTCTTTTTCATTTCTGAGCAGTTGCTCACACGGAACACAGCTTCCAATTTCTTAAACCACCTCGTCAGTCCAACCGGCCCCTCAGTACCACTGAAATTGTGGGGCTTTCAGCTTTGAAATTCCTTATAGGTACACCCTTTATTATTGTGCTGGTTAACAGGTGAAGCTTGGGGGTTGACATTCGCAATTGCAGCGGCTATTCGTTCAGTTATCATCTCCTCAATCTGTGCTGCTGTGGGCGTTGATCTTCCATTTGCCATTGATCTTCGAAACAGAAATTTCGACTTAAGTCAAAATCCAGCATTCAATAAATAATAATACAGTATATGGTAACCAACATGGAATCAACACATCGCATGTTAATTAAGTAATGCAACTAGATACAGGTACCACAAAATCATCATATAGTAACGTAAATAGAACACCGCACAGAAATTAAACAACACCAAGTTCCATTCATTAAATAAGAAAGTTGCATACATCCGCATACGGTTCGTACAATACATTAGCAAAACATGAAACTACAAACGAGATTACATAATGAAATTTAATACAATAGCCCTATGGTGACGGTAGGTAAAGGATGTCCAGTGTTAGTACGATTTTCCGTATAGCGGCTGTAAGGTACTAGTACAGAGAATAACTGTTTAGCGTGTGGCGTATAATGTTGATTGTTGTTTGCCCTCAAGAAATTATCTCTGCGGACCCAGAACATGGATAGATGATTTGTGGGGTGGCCTCAATCAATCTGAGGATCAATCTGAAGTTGATCCGTATAGCGCGTTACTGCTAAGCGGCTAATATATGTTTAGAGTGAGAAAGAACTGTGTGAGAGTGAAAGTGTACTTCTCTCTGACTGAAGTTCAGAATTAAGATCTTGAAATGTGGTGACCTAGGGGGTCTATTTATAGGTGTAGAATGTCCGAATTTCACGGTATACACGTGTCAATCACTGAATGGCTCTGTTACGTGAAGTATCCAGAATGTCGGTGGTGTGTGCTGACATGGCTGCATGTCGTTCACGCACTGAGTTAAAGGGCTTATGCATAGAGGCTGCCTGCAGGGCTTACGCTTGACGCTGGGTGGCCTGCTCGACGCTGGGCGGTAAATTCTGAAGATTAACAAATTTAGCTATCTCTTGTGCTCTTTGATCGAGTTTTCTGTATAAAAATGATGTTTTTATGCGTGTATCTCCTAGGATACACCATTAAGTCCCCCTAGTTTAATGTCTTTATTTTTGTAAAAAATAAAGTCATTAAACTAAAAAATAAGTAATGCCTTTTCCTCGGGAACAAGAATCTGCTGTAGCCGAACTTTTTTCTACTATGTCAGTTACTTTTTTGATCATGACCTGCAGAAAGTGTACCTTTTTGAAATTTGAATTTCATTTTCAATTAAATTTACTTCTCCTGCATTTTTGTACGTCCGACACGTGGGAGCACATCAACCATGCGATTAACCGTCAACTGTTCATCTTCTGTTTGCTATTTAAAACCCAATTTTTTACTGTGTCATATTTACTTCAATCTGAATTTATTTCCTTCATCTACCTTAAACTTCTGTCATAAAATTCCCTTCTTAACTTTAATCTGAATTTATTTTTAATGTTGAAGATGTTCCAAGCAGAATTTCTTCAATCTACCTCGATCGTGTCAGAGTTGCTTTTTCCAAATTTTTTGGTGCCGATGCTGTTGTTCCAGGTCCACATGATCGTGCCTGTCACCCTCCTCTTGGAAAGGTTGCTATTTACGGTCGTACTTTGTACTTTTCTCACCTTCGTATTCCTTTTACAAAATTTTACCTGGTCGTTTGCTATTTTTATGGTGTTAGTGTTCGACAATTTGAGCCTATGTCCATTCGTAAGATCATGTTGTTCGAGATGTATTGTATGGCTCGAGATATTACCCCTTCTGTTCGTCTTTTTTTAATCTTGCAACCATAAAACGTTATGATAAAGGATGGTTTTGTCTTACTCTGGATGGATTTTTACTTAATTCTGGTGAGACAAATGAGAATTGGCAGAGTACATTCTTCTTTATTAATAGCGAAGTTATCCCCAATGAGTGCCTGCAAGCTAGCTATTGGCGTACGTCGCTTGATCCTCCCAAAGTTATTCATCCAAAGCTAACATTTGAGGAACGAAAATTATTAAATGCAATTAAAAAAGAGAAGATTCCAAACCGTCATTATCCAGAACATATTCTCTCTCTCTGCTCCCTTAATGCTGAATGGGATGCAGATACTTATGGTTGTGCCATTGTTATGTTGAAGAACAAAGGTATATTCTGATTAAAATTTTGTTATGTAATTGTTATTATCTGTATAATAATTACTGTATGTTTGTGGTTATAGTGATTACTCCGCTCGCCGCTTTGCGTTACACCAGATTTAATAATCTGCAATTTAGATCTGAAAAATTAGCTGATCAGACGCTCGAAAATAGTTTATGTGAAAATGAGCTTGAAGATGAGGATGATGCTCCTTTAAATCGAGCAAATTCGAGGAAACGCCGTGCTGCTGGTAACCTCTCTTTTGAATCAATAGCAGAAGAAAACCTTTATTGCTTTTTTCATATGCCTAGCAATGGTGGCTATTATAATGTTGATCCTTATAAATATGCAATATTGAATTGTGAATCTTCTTTTCTGGATTGGAAAAATTTCTTGAATAACAACTGTTATTTTAATTCAGCCCTGGCAGCGAGAGAAGAAGCACAGAAGAAACTTGCTCTTCCGTCTCCCGCTCAGCGTAGTAGAATAGGGGAAAGCAGTTCACAAATAAGCATTCCCAACTTAGATACTACTGGATTAACAACTCTCTTAGCTGGCCCTCCTGGTAATTATGAGGATTTTATGAAGTATCTTGAAGCGATGTTGTTGCCTTCACTTATTAAATTCTTTGTGAGTTTATCTGATGGTGATGCTCGAAAATGTCAAGCACAAGGCATTATTTGGAATATTGCATCTGAATTCAATAATTTGAAGCATCTGGAGCACTCTGATCAAATACATCGTGACTAATCTGAAAAGATTGAAAAAGATGCAGAGGCACTGAAAATTACCCAACTTGAACTAGAGGCTGTTGTTGCCGCTAAAAATGCTGCAGAGGCGCGCTATGTTCAAATGGCAACAAAGGGAAAATGGTATCAGCATAAAATTGATACTTTAACTCGGTCTGAAATGTCCTTAACTCAGTCTGAAACATCGTTGAAGGAACAACTGGAGTTAAGCAAGGGTGAGACCAGGCGTCTGATGGAAGGTATTCCAAAAATTGTGAAGAATGCTTTCACTTCTGAGAAGTTGACTAAGCCGTTCAATGAATTTATAACTGTTGCTCTGGACGCTGAACGGATACGATTTCTTGAGAGATTGAAAAATGATATACCTGACTTTCCAAAGTCATTGCTGGAATCTCTTATATCTCAATTGAAGCCAAATACAGAAGATAGACTTAAAGTACTTGGTGATGAAATAGAACATCTGTCTTTTCCTGAGTTAGAGAATTTGTGTAATAATGCTGCTACATCGGTAGACGATGTTCTAAATTTGAAGTTATAATCTGTATTGCTTGTCTTATCTGTTAATTATATAATGTATATAAATGTTTTTTACTTTGCTGATAATTTTGCCAAAGCTTTATATGTTTGATTTGAAAAATCAAAATTATGACTAGTCATATACTGTTTGTATAATTTTTACGTCATGACGGTCGTAGATACATTCTATTGTCTGGATGTTCAGTGGATTTCTACGTTTATCCACTACCATTTCAATCTTTTGTTTATGATTGAACTTCTGCCACCGAGGAAAAAACTTCTCTTTTGTGGGCAGGGATGACACACTGTGTTGTGACATCTGATATGAAATCCTTGGCCGGATAAAAATTATGAATAGTATGTCATAAGAAATATTTCTGAATTCTTATTTCTTTAAAGAAATTTTTACATTTATGATTGCATCTCATGCTCTAAATAGTTGATCAAGCTATTCGAACATGCAATACTACGCATAAAATTTCTTTAAATTCATTGCATTCCATGTTCGTGGAATTTCTTCTCCGAAGGGCGCTGAGAGGGTATATGGCCCATTAGGATGTGCCTTTGTAATTTTATATGGGCCTTCCCATCGTGGCCCTAACTCCCCTTGTTTTTCTTGCCTACTCGGCTCATTATCTCGTAACACCAAATCCCCCTCTTTGAATTGCACATATCTGACCCGCTTGTTATAATATTTTGCCATTTTCTGTTTTGTATCCGCTTGACGGATGGCGGCCACGATTCGCCTTTCTTTCAATAAATTCAAGTTTTCACGTAAAATGGATGAATTATTTTCTGTATCGAATGCCAAAATCCTTTGTGTTGGTACACGAATTTCAGCTGGTATCACTGCCTCAGTGCCATATACCAAACTGAATGGTGTTTCACCCGTGCTCGATTTTGGCGTTGTGCGGTGAGCCCACAATACATATGGCACTTCATCTACCCACTTAGTCTGACTCAAACCCAACCTAGCCTTTATGCCGGCTACAATTTCTTTGTTTGTTACCTCAACCTGCCCATTGGCCTGTGGGTGAGCAACTGAGGTAAATGTTTGTTTGATGTTTAGCTCTTCACACCAACTTCTGAAGGGGTTATCTGCAAACTGTTTTCCATTGTCACTGACAATTTCATTCGGTAATCCATATCTGCACACAATATCGTTCCACACGAATTTCTTGATATTCTCCCCAGTTATTTTTGCTAATACCTTCGCTTCAACCTACTTACTGAAGAAATCAATTTCAACAACCAAAAATTTTGCATGTCAATTGCCCATTTACAAAATGGCCATGCCGATGATACTGAAATTAAATCATACTTGGGTAAATGCTGTACGATTCCATGTCGCTGGAAGGCATCACATGTCTTAATTACGTCTGCCGTATCTTTGTAAATTGACTGCCAATAATACCCTTGTCGCATAATTCTTCCAACTATAGTTCTATAACCAGAATACTGTGCACATAATCCCTCATGCATTTCCTTGACTACATCAATTGCTTGCTGTGGTGTTAAACACCTTAAATTTGGTCCACTGAAGAATTTTCTATAAAGTATTCCGTTTTCCAGGACGTAAAGTGGAGCACTAACTCTTATCCGTCTTGCCTCCATGGTATCTGTTGGCAGTATTCCGTCCTGTTATCTTTTAAGACCTCCACCAAAACTTTCTTGTGCAAATGATCAAATGTTAATGTTGCTAATTTACTCAAAACATCTGCCTTCTTGTTTTTATTTCTTGGTATCTGCACGACCTCTAAGGTCTCGAAATGTTTTGATTTTTTCTCAACTAATTGCAAATACTGTTTCATAGAGACATCTTTAGCTTCAAACCCTCCATTAACCTGTTGTGCCACAATTTGAGAATCAACATATGCACGCAAATGTTTTATTCCCATTTCGGACGCTATGCGGAGGCCGGAAAGCAATGCCTCATATTCTGCTTCATTATTAGATGCATAGAAACAAAACCTCAATGCATACGTATGCTCCTCACCTTCTGGACTAGTAAGTACTAACCCTGCACCAACACCTTCCTCACTTGATGCACCATCAGTGTGCAACTCCCAAACATGATTACTAGCTGTAACGTTTGGAAAATGATTGACCTTTTCTGTTGTTTCTAATAAAAAATCTGCCAAAATTTGACCTTTGACTGCATGTCGAGGCGAAAATTTTATTTCATATTCTCCCAATTCAATTGCCCATTTTACTAGTCGTCCTGATGACTCTGGATTTCTCAAAATATGTTTTATCAGCTGGTCTGTCATTACTAGGATTGAATGTGCCTGAAAATATTGCCTGAGTCGCCTAGCTGTGTGTGTTAAAGCATACACCAATTTTTTAATTGATGGATAGTTAACTTCACTCTGTTGCAATACTTTACCGACAAAGTATACAGGCATTTGTATTCCCTTTAGTTCTGCAATCAAGACTGAACTGATGGCCTCTGCGGAAGCAGCTAAATACAAAATTAACGTTTCTCCTTCTATTGGTGCATGTAAAGTAGGTAATTCTTTCAAGAGTTGCTTAATATCCTGAAAAGCTTTTTCTGCTTCCTCTGTCCACTTAAAATCTTTTTTGTTCAAACAGCTTTTTAAAACCTTCATAAATGGTAATGATCGATCTGCTACTCTTGATAGAAACCTTGTTAAAGCTGCTAATCGTCCATTCAAGCTTTGAACTTCTTTCTTTGTTTTAGGAGATACCATATTTTCAATTGCTTGAATCTTTTTTGGATTAGCCTTGATTCCTCTCTCTGTAACAATATAACCTAAGAATTTGCCTTCTTCTACACCAAAAGTGCACTTCTTAGGATTCAATTTCATATTGACCTTTCGTAATGATTCAAACATTTCAAGAGTATCTCTAAGCATACTGTCTTCTGTATGGCTCTTGATAACAATGTCATCAACATAGGCTTCTACATTTTTACCTATTTGATCTTTAAATGCTTTATAAATTACGCGCTGGTAAGTTGCCCTGCATTTTTTAATCCGAAAGGCATCAAGATATAGCAGAAAATTCCATCTGGTGTGTGGAATGCTCTTTTATCTTGATCACATATTGCCATTGGGATTTGATGATATCCCTTTAATGCATCCAAAAAGGATTTAAACTGATACCCACTTACAGACTCCACTTTCCAATCAATTTCTGGTAAAGGATAATTATCTTTTAGACATGCTTTATTTAAATCTGTGAAGTCGACACACATCCTCCATGAATTATCTGGCTTTCTTACCATAACTGGGTTTGCTACCCATGTCTGGTATTTTACTTCCCTCAATATTCCAGCATCCACCAACTTTTTAACTTCTTCTATGAGAAATTTTGTTCGATCTGGAGCCATGCCTCTTTTATTCTGACACACTGATAGAATATTAGGATTCACACCAATCTTATGTCCTGCCACATGACGTGGTACTCCAGTCATATCAGAATCTTGCCATGCAAAAACATCCAAATTTGTGGCTAAGATTTTGTAAAGCTTTTCTTTTGTTTCTTTTGTTATTGTGTTTCCAATTATGATTTTCTGATCTGGAAACTCTGGATTTGGTGATATTGACCCATCTTTATGAATGATTGGGTTAACAACTGTTCTGTTTATTTGTACACATTCTATTGATCTTCTCCGTTCAGCGTACAGCGTGGTGATGCCAGCCTGTGGGGAATTTCATCATTCCGTGTACCGTTGACATCACAGCTCCGAATGCCATCATGGTTGATCATCCTAAAATGACATTATACTGCGAATTTGCTTTTACAGCCAAAAATTCAATATGGGCAGTTCTTTTAAATGGCGTTTTTCCCAATACGACTTCTAAAACTATGCTTCCTTCTAACCATGACGGATCATTAGCAAAGCTTGCTAAGGGAACAAATGTGTCCTTCAGCTTTTCCTTAACTCTGTCCAGTAGTTGTATAAAACAATGTTCATAAATGATATCTGCTCCTGCTCCGATATCAGTATATATTCCTCCAACAATACAATTTTCTATTCGAGCTTCAATCACTACAGGAGCGTCAGATGGATTGGTGTTAAACATGGAAGGAAAAGCAATCATTTCCTGTTTCCAATCTTCTAACGTTTCTGCTTTTCTTCGCTGTCCGGCTTGCCATGAATGTATCATGTTTGCTTCAATGGGTGTTATCTGACAGTTACGCCTTTTGGTGCTCTTGAAAGTTTAGTGGTTCTATAGAACGGGTGGCACCATCTGTTAGTATGATTTTTCGTATAGCGGCTGTAAGGTATGAGTACAGAGAATAACTGTTTAGCGTGTGGCGTATAATGTTGATTGTTGTTTGCCCTCGAGAAATTATCTCTGTAGACCCGGAACACGGATAGATGATCCGTGGGGTGGCCTCAATCAATCTGAGGATCAATATGAAGTTGATCCGTATAGCGCGTTACTGCTAAGCGGCTAATATATGTTTAGAGTGAGAAAGAACTGTGTGAGAGAGAAAGTGTACTTCTCTCTGACTGAAGTTCAGAATTAAGATCCTGAAATGTGGTGACCCAGGGGGTCTATTTATAGGTGTAGAATGTCCGAATTTCACGGTATACACGTGTCAATCACTGGATGGCTCTGTTACGTAAAGTATCCATAATTTCGGTGGCGTGTGCTGACGTGGCTGCATGCCGTTCATGCGCTGAGTTAAAGGGCTTATGCATAGAGGTTGCCTGCAGGGCTTACGCTTGACGCTGGACGGCCTGCTGGACGCTGGGCGATAAATTCGGAAGATCAACAAATTTAGCTATCTCTTGTGCTCTTTGATCGAGTTTTCTGTATAAAAATGATGTTTTTATGAGTGTATCTCCTAGGATACACCATTATACAGCATGTGGAACACCTGATCCTCGAGCTCAGTTACCCGAGCACGGAGGATATGCACTTCCCTTGTCAGTTCCTCAATGACGAGGGATGCTGGTGGGGCAGGCGGTGCAGATGGTACAGGTGGAGCTGGTGGGGTTGGTGGTACAGACGGTCCAGCACCAGAAGTAGATGCTGCGTAACGAGAAGCCTTACGCATGAATGGATCGGCAGGGTAAGGCACAACCCGCTTACGGGTGGAAACTCTAACCTTCAGTCCATGTGCGTTAACGAATGATCTACCTCCGTTAACCCCTGGAATAACAGGACCATCGAAACGATACCGCTTCTTCGGCGGGGTAGAGGACGGCTGCACAGGCGCCTCCTCAGGGTCCTCGTCTGAATCCTCATCGCTGGAGTCATCGGATGATGAGTCATCGGATGATGAGTCGTCTGAATCATCTGGAGGTGGATGTGCCTGACCGGTAGTCATAAGTCAGTGTCTGCCAGGTGGGATCGGCATGACACATCCATCAGGAAGGCGTCTAGCCCAATGTCCATGCTCATTGTGTGTTGATGGTTGAATCTTGGTCAAGGTGATGCTAACCTGAAATGACCCGTCCATATTACTATAAATGCAGTACGTTATTCATTGATCCCATAGCGAGACATTTGACCTCTATATGATGCGTTTTAGAAAATATTGCATTCGTTTATAAAAAGCACACCATTATTATACATAATGCATGTTTTAAACAATTAGACGATTATTTAAGGAATAATCCCCATAATATATCGGTTTTCAAATACTACACACTTGACATAACAGTCAAATATAATACATGAGAAAGGTTTTATTGAATGCAACACTTTATTTAATAAAAAGCATGAGACTCCATGCACAGCTTGCTCAGATTATACAACAGCGGAAGACTTTCTTAAGGACCTGAGAATACAATGCTTAAACAGTCAACACAAAGGTTGGTGAGATATATAGGTTTATCATCGATATAAATATAGACCACAAGATTTCATAGTTATAAATATATGTACACTCGCAAGTGTATACAAGTATTCTATAAGTTGTTGAGCGTATTCCCTTTATTATGAAATCTCCCTACACTGTACCAAGTGTAGTAAAAACAAGTACTATGCAACCGTTTACGATAATAGAGCGACTAGCCCGGTTGGGGTTGTCAAACCCGATAGATCTATCAATAGGATTCGCGCTTACATGTTCTTACAACTTGTAAATATTAGTTACCAAGCTATTAGGGAAGATATGCAAGGTGGTACAACTCAACGTAGAATATATTTTAAGTACTTATGTCCATGGCGTAAAACATAAAATGCATGTATTCTCATCCCAAAATATTTGTAGAGTTTAAAAATAGGACTATATACTCACGGTAGTAAAACTATATTAATAATAAGTTTTCAACTTATTACAAATATGGCCGTCGTCCTTGGATTCACGAACCTTTAACAAATATATATGTATATCAAAATGTAATACAACTATTATTCATATCGTATCTTCAATCACATGTGATTGTTTAATTTCATATTTTCAATCACGTGTGATTTTTTAAGTTTATATTTTCAATTACGTGTGATTGTTTAAGTTGTCAAGTTAGCAGTCCAACGTTAGTAGTCCACAATTAGTAGTCCACAGTTAGTAGTCCACAGTTAGTAGTCCACAATTAGTAGTACATAGTATACACATGTTGTATAAGACTCAATCATGACCCACAATACCGTAATTGTAGTTACACGTATTGTGTATGTGGTGTCTTTTGATTTATCCGACGTATTGTGTAACCATGACATGTTAGAATACATGTATAATACAAGAAAAGTTAGCTAGGATATGGTTAGTATAGATTTTAATGAATTAATCCCGTAATCAAATTATCCATTTCTAACCAATATTGTTTTGCCCATAATTTCTTCGTTATAAATCCGTTTTGAGTGAATCAAATTGCTATGGTTTTGTAACGAACTTTAATTTGTGAAATTAAACTGAAAAAGTGGTGGTTTATAGTCGGAGTTACAAATTATAATCCATATTTGAAAGAGGTAGTCATTTCCGTCGAAAGAACGACATCTTGATGACCATTTTGAAAAACATACTTCAATTTCGAGTTTAACCATGATTTTTGGATATATTATCATGTTCATATGAAATATCATTTTCCCAGAAGAAAAACTTTTAAATCAAAGATTATGATAGTTTTTAATTATCCAACCCAAAACAGCCCCCGGTTTTACTACGACGGCGTATGTCCGGTTTTACGGTGTTCTTCGTGTTTCTATTTTTTAACTCATTAAGTTAGTATATAATATAGATATAAAAAATGTGTTAAGTTGTTTTTAAAAGTCAAGTTAGAAGGATTAACTTTGTTTGCGAACAAGTTTAGAATTAACTAAACTATGTTCTAGTTTATAAACTCTTATATAGATAGCTATAAACATATGAATTGAACAAGAGTTGAAGTAGAGTTTTTACCTCAAGTTTAGAATGTAAAGTTGCTGGAAAGAAGTAGTAGAATAAAACTTGAGAGAGTTCTTGCAAGTGTTTGTGAAAATTGAAAGTAAAATTTGGAAAATGAATGTGTAAAAATGAGTTAGAAATGGTGCTTATTTATAGGCTTGAAAATTTGGTTTTTAGTGAAAATATCTAGTATAAGTTAAAATGTATTAAGTCATGGATGACATATTAAATTGATTAGGTCATGGATGACATATTACACAAATAATTGCAGATTTCTATTGGTATATACCAATAGTAAATACTTCTAGAAGCTGTGTATAATACGGATAAAAATACCGTATGAATGCGAGTAGAATTCTTTGAGGAAATTGAACGGAAATACAAGTATAGCTATCCTTTATATGTATTGGTATATTATAAAGTGTATTCAATACTTGTAAGGATGTATTTACACTCGTAATACATTATATGTAAATACATTTTAGCATAAGTTAATTACGTCGTTTAAATAGTAATATATATATATATATATATATATATATATATATATATATATATTGTTTGAAAACTCTTTAAATTAGTAGTATGAATATATATATATATATATATATATATATATATATATATATATATATATATATATATATATATATATATATATATATATATATATATATATAAAATACTTTGTTAATAAAATTAATGAGATATTTAATTTTCATATTTTCAAGTTAAATATATATAAATCCATATATATACACAATAATTAAACAATTAAATCAAGTTAAGACGTTCGTGAATTGTCGGAATAAAAGGGTGACCAAAAGCTTGTGCAAAAATCTTTTCAGAGGTTCAAGATTTATTAAAATTTATTGCTTATCAAGTCGGAATTATATAAAGATTAAGTTTAAATTTGGTCAGAAATTTTTGGGTCGTCACAGTACCTACCCGTTAAAGAAATTTCGTCCCGAAATTTGATCGAGGTCGTCATGGCCAACAATAAGAATTTTATTATGATGAATATAAGTTGATTCATAGGGTTTTATCATGATTGAGAAATATGGATAAAATAATTCGATTACTCAAAACGTATGAGTGAAGCTATCGTAAAAGAGTGAAATGAGAAAATAGGGATTCGTCTTATCTTTTGACGTCATCACGGTTGATCTCTGGATTAAAGAAAATCTTTGTAATCTATATAAGATTTGATTCTTCGGCGATTAAGGAAATTATGATCCTCTTCGATTTAATGCAATAATCTGTCTCGATTTCTCTGTCGGATATTTTACTATAAATCAACCTCCTACGTTTCCTTATTTCCACATCTCCCATCTTTTATACTTTCTTCCTTTCTTCGTACTTCCAAAACATTCGTCAATATGCTCCATCCAGTTTTAATTCTTGATATATTCTTGACTATCACATCTGTCATTCTTCTTTTTCATCTTCCACTGGAAGAATCCGTTAATTTCTACTATGCTCTTGGGTTTATAGTGTTCTTAGTTTTCCCGTGTCTTTATATTGCTATACGCATCGATATAAACGGTTTGTAAATTCTGCGTTATCTTCCTGCTTATATTTTTCCTTATATTTTGGAGTTTCATGCTTCCGTCTTCTTTTCCCGACTTCAAATCAATCGAATAATGGTCTAGAATTCATAGATATGAAATTCGAAATGAACATAGCTAATGCTCTAAGAGAGAAATTGTAATAGCACAATTTGACTTGTGAAATTACCAGAATCCGAAGGAAAAGATAGAACTATCAATAGAATATGTTCTTTATATGTTTAGAGATTAGATTGAATGTAAGAGTCATGTAACATGGCACATGATGATGCTATGGTCTGTGAATCATTACGTTCCATTTAGAAACTCAGCATGACTTACTGTAATATAATCACGTTGATCAAATGTCATTATATTATACTAACTCATGCTTCAGTTCCCAACATTACTTCAAAAACATTCATACTTTACACTCAGAGGTTTCAGATATTTAGAAACTATACAGTTTTCTTTATGATGTGATACAGATAACGCGAAGGAATAAATGATTTCAGATAAGAATGGTTATGAAAATATCTTCAGAAATGTAAAGGATATTTATAATGGAAGATACGATGATATCTTAGAATATTTAAGATAAGAGGATGATGAAGAATATTGTTTGCAAGGGTTTTAGAGTAAGGAGCAAGGTATTTACTAAGGATTTTAGCTGACACCGAATCATTTGGATTCTTTGAAGGTAGATTTCGTCCTTGTGATTTGTCCACAGCCTCCTTCAGGGTTTGCTCAATCCGTTTTCCAGTTCCAAACCTTCTCTTTTTCTGTGCTTTACTAACACAATATTCTTTATCATCAACTTTTGACTGTTACGGTTGTCTACAGTTTTTGCTGCTTCATTCAGCTTTTTCAAAACTTCATAGTACTGATTCGTAGGCTGAAGTGCTATTCCGGATTTCAAAATTATAATTCCAGGAAATAACGTTGTATGTATATGCAGAAATGATGTGAGATTCAAGAATAATTATTGATGCTTCCTGGGGTTTGGTATGACAATTATTGTTACAAGATGTAGATGGGTACATGACAAGTTTTTATAGTGATCTTTCAGAGAGATTTAAGTCAAAGAGCAATAAAGTTGCTGGTAAGCTTATTACTGATGTGGTGGAATACAAAAGGTTCCCCAGTAACGATGGCGAAAAGACAACGTATATATCAAGGTTATAATAAGGCTACTCCGGATGAAAAGTCGAAGTTGTCTTTTTGGAGCTGTGATAAAATTCGCTATTTTGAAAAGGGATTGTAAAGTTATTTTGGGTAATAATAATGCTAAAGGATCTGACACGGATACGTGGTGAACCTTTGCTTAGTTTCAAGTATCCTCCGAATGCATATCTATATGCATATATTCTTCGTATGTATCGTGTGATTGGTTCATTCTCTCGATTGTTCCTTAGTTGAGATGTTTTCAATAATTTTGAAGGGTTTAGACGCAGGTTGTCATCGTCAATATCCGTATAATGAATTCATCGTGAATCTCGAATAATATGAATATCTTTATGAGTTCTGTGAATTAAAGTGATGTTCTAGTATAGTTTGAATTTAAAGTATGATTTTGAAGGATGTAGGAATTTAAGATTGATGTCACTTCTTAAATCTTGGCTTGGATTTTGATCTGTCAAAATCAGAATATGTAATTGAATTGGTATGGAAAATGGTTGTCTTGAATTTTGTGAAATGATGTATATTGCTATGAAAGGAGAGAGTATAATTAACGATTGTCGAAACATCATTGAAAATGTACAGTGTAACATATTAAGGTGAACTTAAGTATTTCTCGGGTATTACCTACCCGTTAAATTAAAATTTCACAAGTAATATTTTGTACAAAAGAATTTTTATTATAATCTTTATGAAAGTATATGTATGTATATTTTCTTCAGATGTAATATGGATTTAATGAGTTAATATTATATTAATCTCATTTGGTTTACGGTTGGAACTAGAAATGAATAATCCCTAAAACTTTAGAGATTACATAATCGCCGAGGAATATTTCTTCAACGTAAATTAAATAATGAATTAATACTTCATCACTCATTATTGTTGGTATCCCTCAGTGCCTGCGGTGCATATCATGTTGATGCTCATAATGTGGCTTGCGATGTTGAGGCTTGTGATGTTGTTGGTAATGCTGCTGCTGGTGCTGGTAGTGGTTTGATGTGAGTATAGATGATGAGAATTTGTTTTTTTTTGTATTGTGAAAGAAGATGTTTAAAGTTTCTTGAATAAAAAGATAGGTCAAGAGCTTTATAAAGGGAATGAAATGATGTAGGATGCACTTGCTAACGAAGTTTTGCTTTTCATGACGGTAAATTTTTTTTTTTACTAAATAATTCACCATGTAAGATACAGAGTAAAGGTCAGATAGCCTCAATAATATTAGTAATATTATACTCGTTGCGGCATATCCTGGAAAGGAGAGAGAAAATGGTGTTACGAACGGGTTCGCCGTTAAGTGCCTCATGTTCTTCACAAAGAGGGCAATGTGGTGGATGGAAGGGATCACCTTCTTCTTGTCTCCAATAATTAAGTAGACTACGAACCCATCCCAAATTCATCCAAAATAGATGATGGCTAATTGGTTGATCTATTCCGGTCACACTGCTTTCGGAGCTCGAGTGAAATTCCATATCTGAATTCGAGGGACTTGAACTAGTGGAGAGTTCCATTTCGTACGATTGAATAAAGGATTTTTCGATATGAAATAATTTCCGGCTATCGGATGGTATTCTAATTACATAGAATATCTATATATATAGAGCAAAAGATTTCATAGATTACGGAGGAATTTACGGAATATGTTAGGCAAAGTTTACAATAACAGATACGCTAAGATATGAATTAGCATATACGCTAAAATATGAACTTTGTCTATACACTATTTATGCAATCAATGCAGTAAGATGTGTCTAGACTAAGAATGATAAGCAGGTAATTTTCTAAGGGCGATAAGCTGATGATTTTCGACTAAAAATGATAAGCAAAACTTTTGACATGCAGTTAAGGTCGAAGTCCAGACTCACTAATGCATCTTAATAACTATCCGTTAGACACACTAATGCAAGACATGGTTCGCTAAGACCACCGCTCTAATACCAACTGAAACAACCCGTCCATATTACTATAAACGCAGTACGTTATTCATTGATCCCATAGCGAGGTATTTGACCTCTATATGATACGTTTTAGAAAATATTGCATTCGTTCATAAAAAGCACACCATTATTATACATAATGCATGTTTTAAACAATTAGGCGATTATTTAAGGAATAATCCCCATAATATATCGGTTTTCAAATACTACACACTTGAGATAACAGTCAAATATAATACATGACAAAGGTTTTATTGAATGCAACACTTTATTTAATTAAAACCATGAGACTCCATGCACAGCTTGCTCAGATTATGCAACAGCGGAAGACATTCTTAAGGACCTGAGAATAAACATGCTTAAATAGTCAACACAAAGGTTGGTGAGATATATAGGTTTATCATCGATATAAATATAGACCACAAGGTTTCATAGTTATAAATATATGTACACTCGCAAGTGTATAAAAGAATTCTATAAGTTGTTGAGCGCTTCGGTAACCATACTTAACCATTAATGTAGCATATTCCCTTTATTATGAAATCTCCCTACACTGTACCAAGTGTAGTAAAAACGAAGTACTATGCAACCATTTATGATACTAGAGCGACTAGCCTGGTTGGGGTTGTCAAATCAGATAGATCTATCAATAGGATTCGCGCTTACATGTTCTTACAACATGTAAATATTAGTTATCAAGCTATTAGGGAAGATCTACAAGGTGGTACAACTCAACGTAGAATATATTTTAAGTACTTGTGTCCATGGCGTAAAACATAAAATGCGTGTATTCTCATCCCAAAATATTTGTAGAGTTTAAAAATGGGACTATATACTCACGGTAGTAAAACTATATTAATAATAAGTTTTCAACTTATTACAAATATGGCCGTCATTCTTAGATTCACAAACCTGTAACAAATATATATGTATATCAAAATGTAATACAACTATTATTCATATCATATCTTCAATCACATGTGATTGTTTAAGTTCATATTTTCAATCACGTGTGATTGTTTAAGTTTATATTTTCAATCATGTGTGATTGTTTAAGTTGTCAAGTTAGCAGTCCAACATTAGTAGTCCACAATTAGTAGTCCACAGTTAGTAGTCCATAGTTAGTAGTTCACAATTAGTAGTACATAGTATACACGTGTTGTATAAGACTCAATCATGACTCACAATACCGCTATTGTAGTTACACGTATTGTGTATGTGGTGTCTTTTAATTTATCAGACGTATTGTGTAACCATGACATGTTAGAATACATGTATAATACAAGAAAAGTTAGCTAGGATATGGTTAGTATAGATTTTAATGAATTAATCCCGTAATCAAATTATCCATTTCTAACCAATATTGTTTTGCCCATAATTTCTTCGTTATAAATCCGTTTTGAGTGAATCAAATTGCTATGGTTTCGTAACGAACTGTAATTTGTGAAACTAAAATGAAAAAGTGGTTGTTTATAGTTGGAGTTACAAGTTATAATCCATATTTGAAAGAGGTAGTCATTTCCGTCGAAAGAACGACATCTTGATGACCATTTTGAAAAACATATTTCAATTTCGAGTTTAACCATGATTTTTGGATATATTATCATGTTCATATGAAATATCATTTTCCCAGAAGAACAACTTTTAAATCAAAGATTATGATAGTTTTTAATTATCCAACCAAAACAGCACCCGATTTTACTATGACGGCGTATGTCCGGTTTTACGGTGTTCTTCGTGTTTCCATGTTTTAACTCATTAAGTTAGTATATCATATAGATATAAAATATGTGTTAAGTTGTTTTTAAAATTTAAGTTAGAAGGATTAACTTTGTTTGCGAACAAGTTTAGAATTAACTAAACTATGTTCTAGTTTATAAACTCTTATATAGATAGCTATAAACATATGAATTGAACAAGAGTTGAAGTAGAGTTTTTACCTCAAGTTTAGAATGTAAAGTTGCTGGAAAGAAGTAGTAGAATAAAACTTGAGAGAGTTCTTGCAAGTGTGTGTGAAAATTGGAAGTAAAATTTGGAAAATGAATGTGTAAAAATGAGTTAGAAATGGTGCTTATTTATAGGCTTGAAAATTTGGTTTTTAGTGAAAATATCTAGTATAAGTTCAAATGTATTAAGTCATAGATGACATATTAAATTGATTAGGTCATGGATGACATATTACACAAATAATTGCAGATTTCTATTGAAATGCCCTGTTCATATACAATATAAACGATTCACAATAGTTGATTACATCGTGAGGTAATTGACCTCTATATGATACATTTTACAAACATTGCATTCGTTTTTAAAAGTTAAACTTTCTTTACATCGAAAGTTGACGGCAAGTATACTATTTCATAATACCTCCAACTATAATTGACTTAATAATAATCTTGATGAACTCGACGACTCTAATGCAACGTCTTTTGAAATATGTCATGAATGACTCCAAGTAATATCTCTAATATGAGTAAATGCACAGCGGAAGATTTCTTTCATACCTGAGAATAAACATGCTTTCAAGTGTCAACCAAAAGGTTGGTGAGTTCATTAGTTTATCATAATCAACCATTTCCATAATTTTAATAGACCATAAGATTTTCATTTTCATTTCTCATAAATATACGTCCCATGCATAGAGACAAAAATCATTCATATGGATTGAACACCTGGTAACCGACATTAACAAGATGCATATAAGAATATCCCCTATCATTCCGGGAAATCCTTCGGACATGATAAAACAACATCGAAGTACTAAAGCATCCGCTCCAACGGATGGGGTTCGTTAGGCCCAATAGATCTATCTTTAGGAGTCGCGTCAATTAGTAGACTGGTTTACTAATTCTTAGGTTACCAAGTAAAAAGGGGCATATTCGGCTTCGATCATTCAACCATATAATGTAGTTTTGATTACTTGTGTCTATTTCGTAAAACATTTATAAAAGTAGCGCATGTATTCTCAGTTCCAAAAATATATATTGCTAAAGCATTTAAAAAGGGAGTAATGAAACTCACTATACGATATTTTGTAGTAAAAATATGCATACGACGAAACTGAACAATGCAGGGTTGGCCTCGGATTCACGAACCTATATCATTTATATATATATATTAATACACATAAATTGTAATTGAACAAATTTATATATATTATTATTAGTGTTACAATTGTTATCTTAATAATCTATGTGTTTCATTATTAACTTAAATATATTTATTTTATATAAAAAATTTTTAAAGTATTAATATAGTTTTATTAAGTATATTTTTATATACTTAACTTTTATAGTAATAATAATAATAATTCAATAGTAATATTGATAATAATAATCATATGGTTTTTATGAAAATAATAATTGTTAGTCCACAATTAGGGTGTTCGATCTGTTCTTGATAGTGTTAGTGGGTTTTGAGAGAGTTTCTTGTAGAGAGATGCTAGAAAGAGAAAGTAAATGTTATTAATGACTAGCCCAGTTACAAGGGTGGGGAGCTTGCTGTATATAGTAGCAAGCTCCAAAGTTACAAACACATGGTAAACACTAAGTTACCGTGGTAAATAGCCTAATCTAGATTATTACAGTAATAAGAGTAAAACGCACACGCCACTAGATTAATCCAAGACAATAACCACACGACATTAAATATTACAATAAATATTGTCAACAATCTCCCCCTTGTCGTGGGGTTTTGGATTACGACCTTTGTTGAAATGCCTCATGAGTGCGTGTACTTGCACTCTTCACCTAGGAGTGTTATGGTTGTGTAATCCGTGAGATTTTCAACAATCTTCCCTCTTGATAGGGTTCATTGATCTTTCTTCTTTGAAAGGTGTGATCATGTCTTTGTCTTTTTGTCTTTTTGCAGTGGCATGGGTTCTTCAAGATATAACACCTCCCGTGACTCTTGTAGATTCTTTTGGAGTCTTCATCTGAGAGTGTTATGTTTACAAACAATAACACCTCCTATGATCATTTTCTTGCAGTTTCTTGTGCAGCCTTCTTCTGGGCTTTGGCTTCGGTTTGAAGCTATGAAGCTTTTGATGCTATCAACTTTGACCACGAACATTTGCACATATGAAGAGCAGATCTGAGAGTATGTTTGATTTGATTTATCTTCTTCTTGGGTTCAGACAAAGAGGTCTTGAAAGTGGCTTGATATGATCTTTCTTAGTTGTGAAGACCTCTTTTGCTCCCCCTCAAATGTTGAGTCATCTTTTTCATGATCGTAATTGTTTTGTTTTTGACTCGTGTGTCATTCTCCCCGCATGATGAATATGGTGTACCGTGTTTAGCATGTGTAGCATGAATATGGCATCCCGTGTTCATCGCAAAATAGCAGAGAGAGAATATATGTTTATCACCAGAGTGGGAACGTGTACCCGCTAAGAGGAGACAAAGAGGTTAAGGTAAAATTTGATCCTTAGAGAAAACAGGATCTTTCAGAAGCCGTTTTTGGTTTTGTAAAAATCAAGTTAGTTGTTACACTAGATAGGTTTAAATCAGGCATGCTAGTTGTTACACTAGATAAGTTTTCATAGACCAAAACTGTTTCCGAATTTGGGGACCTCACCGGTATTGGTAGGTCCAAGTTTAACCTCAGTGGATGTTGAGGATGACTGGTCACTGAAGTTCCAGTCGGCGTTAGCAAGCTATCCACCTCCATGATTAAAGTATCATGGGACTTTTATGCGACTATGCCGCTCTTGGTTATACCAAGTCTTCCAACTGTACCTAACACCGCATTGGTGTCAGTAGAAATCAATGTAATGTAGGAAGATGTTACATCACGTCCTGAAGTCATTGAAATGTCATGAGATGACACATCTCTTTTAGTTGTTGCACTCTCTAAGGAGTGTGTGTTATCAGGCTTAAAGGCTGATTGATCGTTAAGGTGATCATCCTTCCGGAGGTCTGATAAATCTACCAAGGTAAGCCTAAGTATTGTCATATTACCTCTCCGTTGAACTAGACAGATCTCCCTCATCAAGATAAGTCTGACCTCTAGACCCTGTTTGAGGTCCCACCTTCTAAAATAAAGTGTTGATAGAGGATTTCCAGCCGATACGCAGGGTTCCTATTCATGGTTTTTCGAAACCCCTTCAGCAGTTCGAGACTCCAAACACTTAATTTGCATCAAGATGTTGGGTCATTCAACCTTTGAGGCAGTCATCTAGACATATCCTCCTGAGGCAGTCACAGGGACACATCCTCCGTCATTGCTGACTGTAGTTTTGAGGCAGTCATTTAGACACATCCTCTTGAGGCAGTCACAGGGACACATCCTCCGTTATTGTTGACTTTTTGGTTTGGGGCAGTCATTTAGACACATCCTCCCGAGGCAGTCACTAGGACTCATCCTCCATCATTCCAGACTATTTGGTTTGAGGCAGTCATGTAGACACATCCTCTTGAGGCGGTCACTAGGACACATCCTCCGTCATTGCTGACATTTGAATCTTTAAACTCCCCCTTGATAGTTGCACGTTTTATCTTTGGTTTATTGGGAGAGTTATGTGTGAAAATATGGGTTTTACACTGTTATTTGTGCAAAAGCCGTTTTGATGTTTAACACCACTTTGAAGTGTGTTTGACACCGCTTTGAGATGCGGGTTCTACACAGAATTATGTAGAAGCCATTTTGGATGAAACACATGAAGGTTTAAATCCTTTTACCCTCCCCCTCAATATATGACGTGTCATGTATTGATAAAACCTTTATTTTCTTGGTCTTTTTCTCCCCCTCAAAATATGATTTATTTGGAATTAAAACATATTTTGACAATTTGCTACACAGAAAAATATAGGTTTTGATGAGAAAGGTTGTAAGGCAGTTGAGACGCGGTCTATATAAGGTTTTGGTGAAAACCTTCTTTGTGTGTCCATTTAAGGTTTTGGATAAAACCTTCTTTGACGTGCTGGTTCCATACAGATCTAGGGAACCATACAGATCTATATGGGAACCATCATTCCCCCTTTCTCCCCCTAAATTTTTTTTGACATTTCCACTGAAGTGTTTTTGAGAGAAACACTGGAAGACAATTGTGGAGCGGTGCATACACTGAAATATGAGCATACACGATATAAGGTTTTGAATAAAACCTTCTTTGGTTTGCGGGTCCTATAGAGGATAAAACCTTCTTTGGTTTGTGAGTCCCATAGAGATCTATTATGGGAACCATCATGATCTCTATGGGAACTCTCATTCCCCCCTTCTCCCCCTAAAAAAATTTTGACGTTTCTCCATTGAAATATTTTTAAAAGAAAGAAAGAGAGACATTCGAGACGCGGGGCATACACTAAAATGTGTGCATACACCGTAGAAGGTTTAGGTGAAATCCTTCTTTAAAGTGTGGTTCCCATACAGATCTATTATAGGAACCATCATGATCTATATGGGAACCCACATTCCCCCCTTCTCCCCCTAAAAAAATTTTGACGTTTCAAATTTTGATAACCGTCATTTCATTGCGGGTCTCATTGCTCCCCCTAGGCACATGCATTGCTCCCCCGAGGCACATGCATTACTCCCCCTTGACACATGCAGTTTCCAGGTTCATCAAGGAGAAGAAACTCAGATGAGTCTATTTCAACGGAGGGTGATTCACCTACAACTACTGAAGTATATCTACCAAAGGGTATGGATTTGGGCGAATTTAGTTTTGGATTAACCGGGGATTAGATGAGGTTGGAGGAAGGATGGGTTCAAACAACACATCAGATCATCTGAGGTTGCGAGTGGGTCATGCCTGAGTGTACAGTCAGGTGTCAGCGGGTTAAGTCCGGGTCTTGAACCGTTGTGTCCAAGAACCATTTTGAATTCAAATCAATTTTTGAAAGTCAAATTTGAATACCATTTATAGGCATTGTCGATCTGACTTATGGACATTGAATTCCACTTGGGTTTGATACACGGTGTATCCTTTAAAAGTAGTTCGGGTGGAATCAATGAGAATGGAAAACCATTTAACCTAGCCAGAGAAACGGATTTCGGCTTCATTTTAAGTAGCTCTGACGAGGAATACTTAACAGGTTTTGAAAAAGAAGTGGATCTTGGTGTTGAAACTGGTTTGGTTGTCCACTTCTTATTTGATACTTGTTTAGCAAAATTATTCCTTGAGTGTTTAGAAACAAGATCGGTTTTGGTACGAGGGGTTCGTCTCGGACCGATGAATGACTTCTTAGGTTTGTGTGGAAGCCATCCATATTGATCGCAAAACCCCTTAATCTCCCCATTCTCCCCATAAGTAGTTTCCAGAAATGGACGGTTTATTGTGGTCTCGTAACTGGAGTAAGTCCTTTTCCTATGGGGAATGAAAATTCCGGGTTGTGAAGCCTGAGGATCTTTAGATTTCAAGGATGTTTTTCTCGAATTCATCGTTGACTTTGGAGATCCTTGATTGGTTGGTTTGGAGTTCTTTGAAAAAGTAACCCACTTTTCAACCGTCTTGGGTGTAGACGTTGAAGCATTAGGTGACTTGGTCTCACCGTGGATCATGTTAAAGTGAGACTGTCTGGCCCGACGAGCTTGCTTGCGACTATTTCGCTTTTGATTCTTTGGCAAACCACCAGATACCGTGCACACAACCTTATCAATCGCAGAATCCAATTGATGTTGAATTTTTGGTTGTTGCAGGTTTCTGGTTGTTTCAGACGCTTATTTTATCAGTCTTCCACTCCTGTTTTGAACATGTTTGGAGTGGTTGGTTGGGTTCTTTTCTGACTTTGAGGGACCCTGATCTTTTGGTGAGGTCGGTGATATAGAAACCCTAGATGCATTCTTAGGAAAGACAATGTCAACAGGCAATCTAGTCGGGTTCATCACTTTCTTGGACCTAGAAATCTTAGGGGTCTTTGGATTAATAGGGCGTTTTTCAATCGTGTGAGAGATTGGTGAAAATGTCGCTTTAGGAATTGTTTTGGTCAAGGGTATCTTACAATTCCTAGCAGATTGTGAGGAACAAATGGAACATACCATCATTCCTAACAGTATCTTTCTTCGAAGGCCTGAATTCTCTGATTTAACATGTTGAGCATTATACAGTAATTGTTGTTTAAAAGTCTTAAAAGTAGAATATACTGCAACGATGTCAAACAATTTGTTTAAGAAGGCTCTGTTTTTAGCAATTTCAGAGTATCCAGGCACTTCGGGGATGGTCACATTTGTTCCAGTGGACACCATTTTGGGCGTTAAATGGTGTTCAGGTTTCATGGATTGAGTATTCTTTAAGAACCGACATTGATCTTGTAACCCTGCATTTTCTCTCTCAAGTTGATCATTATATTTTCTCAAATCTCTAATCTCTAACTTAAGATCGGAAAGTAGCTCATTGTCTAGGGCTAATGTAGGTTTACATTGTATGTAAGATAAACACCTGGCATTAAGTTCACTAGATTCCTGTTCTAGAGTATCAACTAGTGTTTTCAACATTGTAATCTCAATCTGAACTCCTATGGGAACTTTTCAGGTTTGGTTGAAGGCATTTCACAAGATGATGTTTGAACACCCATCGACACCAGTTTGGGTTTCAAACGGTGTGATGTGTTCTCTTGCAATTCAAAGACCTTGATTTTCTGAATTAAACATTGCTTATCATGCTCAAAAGATTCTTTATGAGAATTTAAATCACTTTCAAATTTATTAATTTTGTAAATTAAAGTAACTTGTTCGGATTTGTAATTCACACATTTAATTTCAAAATCGTTTGATTGAGCAATCAAGGCTAGTTTTTCAGCAATCAACTTGGGATTATCAGCTTGTAAAGAGTGAATGAATTTAGATGTAATCGTAAGCACATGTTTGAGTTGAATATGCAGATTCTGAAGTTTGATCCTTTCGTCTTTAAATAGATCATGTTGTTCCTTCAGATTCGCTTCGTTCTTTGTGATTTGTTCTTTTAACTGAAATTCACTCCGTGCAAGCTCATGTATCCGGTTGGCCATCCTGGATAAATTCACAGCCATTTTTGACAGAAAGAGTTATTGGACAAAATAGGTTTTTGGTCAGTTAAGACTTTGATCACTAAAAGATTTCGAGCATCAAAGTTTTCGGAAAGTCGGGGTTTTCAAACAAACAAAGTTTTAGGCATCAACTTTTTTTTGAGCGCCAAGTTTTAGAGCGTCAGGTTTTAGAGTGCCAAAGTTTTAAAGCGCCAAGGTTTTAGAGCACCAATAAGGACCACATACATAAATTTACAGAAGTTTAGGACCAGAAGTGTAAATTTTTGAAACTTTGGGGACCAAAAACATAAATTTTTGAAAGTTCAGGGTCCAAAAATGTAAATTTTAGAAATTTGAGGGACAAAAAAGAAAATTCTAAAAAAATTCAAAATTTTTCAATAGAAGTCCCTTGGAATTAACAGCCGTTAAATAATTTAACTAGAGGACTAACAGCGTTAAAATATTGTTGGGTATGTTGTTGGGTCAAAATTCGGGTCTGAACCGGGTCAGGAATCTGGTCATGGTTCATGAGTTAAATGGTAGTGGTTTAAATGGAGGGTTAAGAGGTGAAGGGATTCATGGAAGGAAAGGGGGGTTTAACAGGTGAGGGGGTCAAGTTAAATAAGGGAGTTCAGAATAATAGAGGGTTCAAGTAAGTGAACTGTCCATGTTCAATGAACCTCCTCATGTATGGAAGATGGGAACATACGTACAAAATGTGTACCAGGTGGGTCCCTTCAACAACCAAAAGTTCACCTTATTTGCAAGATTGCCACCCGTCCCTTTATTGTAACAAGTGTTCCTGTTTTCTTCCCAATTTTTTTTTCGAGCAACTAGTTGTAATTTTCGATCTCACATCATTTCGAGCAGCCATGGTGTTTTCGAACAGAGGGAAGTTTTCGAGCATGTGATTTTGAGCAGCACTTTTCGATAAGTAAATGAAGAACAGGTTGCCGGATTTGGTGGTGGAGGACGGTGATGCGTGGCGGTGGACATGGTAGAACCTTCAAAACTCAACCAAAACCCATGAAATTTTGCAGATAGTAGCCTTAGGACCCGTTAAACACAACTACGTTTTCAGATTTCGAAAATAATTCACCAAAATCACGAATTTATTCGAAATCAGTGACTATTTTTTTTGAAAAATGAAAAATTATGGATCTCCCTTGTGACTTTGAATTAGAACCTGAGATTTGAGATACATAATCACGAGATGTGTGATGACCCGAAAATTTCCGATCAAATTTAAACTTTAATCTTTATATGTTCCCGACACGATGAGCAAAAATAAGTAATGTTGAGTCTCGAAAGTTTTAAAAACTATATTCATATAATCAATTACCCTTTGACCATGCCTAGCGATTCACGAACAATTATATATACTTATACATATGTGTGATTATTAAATTGAGATATATTGTATAAAACATCGAACGGATTAGTGGATATGATTATAAGCTATGAGATCTATTTTATGAACCTGGAAATGCTATCAAGGTATTAAATAGCTAATACTTTACATAAATGTATTTGTTCGATGTAAGTTTATCGACGAGATTAAAAGATAGTATCAAATGATTGAATTATCAGATACATTGAATTATGATTAAGAGTATCTGTTATGAGGTCCACTTTGAATTAGGTAACCCTTATTATTAACCGTATTCGGAAAATGGTAAAGTGAGTTATAAGTGAAGACAAAGGTGTCAATTAACGGGAACTAACCAAATGTTAGTGGAGTTTTCTGTTTGACTTTCTATATAAACGTTAACTAGTTAACCTTCCTATTATTTAGAGTGAAAGTGAAACTTTGGGAATATAGTTATATTATTTAGAAAGTTTAAGGAAAACAAACTAAACGTTGACGCATAAGGAAATTATATTTTTTAAAGTATAAACGTTATAGGATATAATATCATAAACGATCTTCAAATATACTTTGAAATATAATTAAAATCTAAATATTTTATTAAAGTATTTCAAACCTATATATTATAAATATATTTTAATTTAGTCAAAAGACGTTTTGGTTTAAGTTAATGTTATTAAATATACTTCGATAACTAACGAGGGTATGAATTATAAAAGTAAATGACCAAAACACTCAAAAGATTAAGTTGCACTCTGAGTGGGTTAGTTTTTAATTAATTTAAGTCTATATTTTGATAAAGGTACGAGTCATAAAACGTCCTGATTTAAAATAATACATTTTGATAAACAACGAGTCACTGATTTATAGAAGTAAATGACCACAATGGTCAATTTTATAAGTTATATTTTTATAAAGGTAATTTATTGTTGAGTAAGTCTAATTTTTGTAAAAGGTACACGTCACGTAACGTAAAATGCTAGTTTTCTAAACGTACGAAAGTGCGCCCGAAAAACCGAAAGAGGTACATGAGTCGTGAGACCACGACCGTGTCATTTTTGTAAAAATTATATTTTTACCATGAGCGTAAATATAATATAATATTTAATTAATTCTAAAGATTAAATATATTATATATTAAATAATATATAACTTATGTATCATATGTAACATATGAGTGTCGGTAGGAATTAGAAAATGGATGCCAGCTGGGATTGATTTCACAAAAGGATTTAAAAGCTCGAACATGCTGGCCAAATTATACCATCTATCTATCGATCTCAAACACACATACAACTACATATTACTCTTTCTCTATTATTATTATTTATATTATTAGTATTAAGATTAATATTTTTACTAATCTTATTATTATTATTAAGAGTATTATAATTATTATTATTAATATACATAAAATATTATGACGAGGTCATGAGCGGGTCATTTCAAGACAAGTTTTATGAGTAGGATAGGGCTAAGGAAATTATGGGTTATGGCTATGGAGGTGATGGGTATGGTTCATGGGTATGCCCTTGAGGTCAAATTGGTAGTTATCGTCTCCGTCGCGTCTACGTACCTTTCCTACAGCATTGAATCTCAATATTGATACGTGAGCACTCATAACTTAACTTTTATTTACTAATAGTGTATCCCTGACTAGTGCTCGAGAAAATAGAATTATGCATATTTGTATTTTTGATATTGCCCTTAGATAGGTTATGTTGAATCCTGAATTAGTTACACCTACGGTTGAGATAAGGTATAAGATATGCATGTCCTTGGAAAGCTAGCGAAAAATTAAAAACTTTTCATTTAGATATCGAATGGATTCGATGAACGGTTAGAAAGTTATGAATTAAACAATTAATTTCGTAATTAAAAATGCTGATAATAATTAGTGAACTAGTTTTCTGGGTAATAAAAAGTGGTTATTTGGATTCTACTCGTCGAGTAGATGAATTTTCATATAAAGCACGTCTCGTTTCGTTGAACGGTTGTCAAGTTATGGATAAAAGAAGTTTTGTAAATTTTGATGAAACGTCGTTACGGAAACTGAAATTCTCGTTGATCTGCGTTGTTTCAGATTAAAACAAAATTATCACTGAATTCTTTGCTGTAAGATGTAACAAACGACTCTGGTCGTTTGTCAATTCGAGTCTCGACGATTTTTCTAAAAATCGTCAAAGTTGACTGTTTGGTCACATTTTAAAATTCTAAAAAGAGCTGAAACTTTTTTATTAAAAATGTCAGTTTTGTATCAGTTGTCATGGTCGGCCTGATGTGTGTTTACTTTTGACAAAAATCATGTTATATCTTTGTGGTAACGAGAATTTGAAGGCTTTGACCGTTTGTCAATCCGAGTTTCGAGGAATTTTCTAAAAATCTCCAAAGTAGGCTACTCGGTCACTTTTGTAAATTTATTAAAGCTGAAAAATTAACTTTGAAACACCGAAACCGCGTTGGCAACTACGAGTTGTCTAGGTTTAGTTTACTTCTGTAAAAATTTATGCTTAATCTTTTTGGTAATGTGTAACTTTTATCTTTGGCCGTTTATCAATCGGAGTTCCGATAATTTTTCTAAAAATCGCTGAAGTGGCCGTTTAGTCATGTTTGACCGAAAAATCATTTTTGTATAAGTTATTATATTTTTGCATGCGACCTCGTTTTTACTTTAACCTTTGACTTTTGCACATTAGTCTCGAGCATTGGGATTGTGGTACACTATGACTTGGCCTAGTTTATTAGACAAATATTGACAAATACATAAATATATATAATTACTATAGGTTCGTGAATCCGAGGCCAACCCTACACTTGTTCAATGATGTTATATGTATTTTTACTACAAAATACAGTATGGTGAGTTTCATTTACCTTTTTACCCTTTATATTTTTGGGCTGAGAATACATGCGCAACTTTTATAAATGTTTTACGAAATAGACACAAGTACGTGAAACTACATTCTATGGTTGAATTATCGAAATCGAATATGCCCCTTTTTATTAAGTCTGGTAATCTAAGAATTAGGGAACAGACACCCTAATTGACGCGAATCCTAAAGATAGATCTATCGGGCCCAACAAGCCCCATCCAAAGTACCGGATGTTTTAGTACTTCGAAATTTATATCATGTCCGAAGGAGGATCCCGGAATGATGGGGATATTCTTATATATGCATATTGTTAATGTCGGTTACCAGGTGTTCAATCCATATGAATGATATTTTTGTCTCTATGCATGGGACGTATGTTTATGAGAAATGGAAATCTGAAATCTTGTGGTCTATTAAAATGATGGAAACGATTGTTTAAGTTAAACTAATGAACTCACCAACCTTTTGGTTGACACTTGAAAGCATGTTTATTCTCAGGTTTGAAAGAGATCTTCCGCTGTGCATTAGCTCATTTAAAAGATATTACTTGGAGTCATTCATGACATATTTCAAAAGACGTTGCATTCGAGTCGTTGAAGTTCATTAAAGATTATTATTAAGTAAATGACAGATTAGGTCATTTATAGTTTGGATATTATGAAATGGTATGCATACATGTCAACTTTTGATGTAATGAAATATTGTCTTTTAAAAATGAATGCAATGTTTGTAAAATGTATCATTTAGAGGTCAAGTACCTCGCGATGTAATCATATGTTATTGTATTCGTCCCTATGGATTGGGTCGGGTCATCTCATGTGGTATCAGAGCGGTGGTCTTAGTGAACCAGGTCTTGCATTAGTGTGTCTTACTGTTAGTTGTTAATATGCATTAGTGAGTCTGGACTTCGACCGTGTCTGCATGTCAAAAGTTTTGCTTATCATTTTGTGTCGAAAATCATCTACTTATCATCCTTAGGAAATTATCTGCTTATCATCTTAAGTCTAGACGCGTTTTCCTGCATTTATTGCATAATAGTGTATAGACGAATTCTTATCTTAGTGTATCTGTTACTGTGAACTTTGATTAACATCTTTCAAAGATTTTCCGTAATTTATGGGATTTTGGTGTTATATATACATATGCAAATTATGTAATTGAAGAATACCAAATTTAAATCCTACAATCTATTTCATAACAAAATTCCTCCCCTAATCATACGAGATGGATCCCTCAACCAGTTCGAACTCCTCAGATTTCGACAGCTATGTCGATATGGATTTCCATTCGAGCTCTAAAAACAGTGTGACCGGAATGGATCAACCAATCAGTCATCATCTATTCTGGATGAAATGGGGATGGGTTCGTAGCCTCCTCAATTATTGGAGACAAGAAGAAGGTGATCCTTTCCATCCACCAAATTGCCCTATTGGCGATGAACCTGAAGCACTTACCGGCGAACCTGTTCGTGAAACCATCTTCTATCTTATTTCCAGAGTATCTCGTCACGATTATATATTATATCAAATTCTAGATTTTATTTATCCGCTCGTCCCAACCGACAATCATCCCGGTATACTAGCAGAAGTTAATGAACTTCGTGCTCGCGTGATAGCTTTAGAGCTTATGGTGCAAGGATTACAAACACCATCAGCAGCACCAGCAGCATAATCAGTACTACCAGTAGCATCAACATCGCAAACCTCGATACCCTAAACATCAACAGCATCACACGCCTCAACATCATAATCTATATCTCGGATATCAACATCACACGCACCATAGATACCAAGGAGTACTAACAACAACAAACGATGAAGTATTGATTCATAACTTCATCAGAAGAACATTCTACGGTGATTATGTAATCTCTAAAGTCTTAGAGATTATCTATTTCCACCCTAACCCTAAATCAGATGAGTGAACCAAAATGATTCAAAGAAGAATCAAAACCCTAATAAGAATAGTGCGCGATTTACAAACTAGACTTGTTATACAAGCATCGCTAGTAGTTACCGGAAGTATCATCAGCAGCAACAGTACCGTTAGCATCACCAGTATAGTCAGTAACGTCAGCATCGTCAGAATCAACAACACTTATGACATCACATATTCCGTCAGTTCAAGAATCATTGTGGAAACCATTACGAATTAATAACGAGGATATTGTATCAACGAGTCATGAAGTATTACCTCAGTTCCTTCGAAGAATTTATATGTATATCCTATATATACATATATATAAATTTTTAACCATAAGAAATCTTTTCGTACTAAGCTATTATGTATGGAACTTAACTATCCGGTTAATTCAAATTACTAATATGCTATGATGTACATTCTTCGTTAAAAATTTAATCATTGTTAACCACAATATGTGTTGCAACTCAATGAATTTTATTTCATAATAAATCAAGTGTATTATTCAATAACATGTTTGATTTTACACTTTAATATTTGATGCGCTGAAAATTTTCTATATCACATCAATCGTACCTTGCGAAGTTCGCAAGAATTCCACAAGCATCAACATTCTTCACTAAGGAAATATCAATAAGAATAAATATTGAAGTATTGATTACATTAGTGAGATACTCCGCGAAATTTTGTAATTCCTAATGTTTTAGAGATTACTCATTTCTAATTCAAGCCAAAAAAAAAAAAATCAAATGAATTTAATGTGATTTTAAACTCATTAAATCTGTATTACATCTGAAGAAAATATACTCACATATATTTTCATAAAGACTGAAATAAAAATTCTTGTTCAAAATATTAATTGTGAAAATTTTTTTAACGGGTAGGTAATACCCGGGAAATATATTAAATTACAATTAATATGTTACGTCCTTCAATTCGGATCCAACAATCATCAACTATACAAACATGCATTCTTCTATAGAAATCAAAACAACCATACTCATTTGAATCTAATTACATGCTCTGATTTTGGGAATTTCAGAATTTAACTCGAGATACAACCGAAATCATTATTCTTAGATCCTTACATTTTTCAAAACTATACTTGGAATTCAAAACTGTGATAGAACATCACTTTTAATCGTAACACTCAGATGAATATGAAAATCATTCGGGAGTCAGGACAATTCCATCATTTGGATATTGACTATGACAATCTGCATTTAAAACCCTTCGAAATTCCGGAAGACACTTCAAACATTGAACAATCGAGATGATGATCCAATCGCACATTATTCGAAGTCTTGTACCTGAAAAGCTCTTGAAACCAAAGTCGTAGTTTAACACGTACCCGCGTCGAATTCTTTATCATTTATTAGCAAAAACAACATTTCGATTCCTTTTCAAAGTAGCCAATTTTGTCACAGCTCCAGCAAAGCAACTTCGACCTTTCAGTCAGACCAGTCTTATTATAATTCCGATAAATACGTTGCCCTTTCGTCATTATTACTGGAAAACCTTTCATATTCCACCATATTACCACCAGTGTTTAATCATCTAAAACACAATTCTTCTGAATCCACCTCAGATTGATAATCTATGATTCAGATATTATTGCATTAAATGCAGAGGAAACATAAAAATGGTAGACGGTCTAAACGGTCAAAAGTTTGATGATAGAAGATAGTGAGTTGGTAAAGCTCAGAAAAAGACAGGATTTGGTACTGAAAAACGGATTGAGCAAAGTATGAAGGAAGCCGTGGATAAATCACAGAGACTGAATCTGCCTTCAAAGGATTCAAATGATTCAGTGTCTACAGAACTCGTTAGCAAACACCTTACTTCTTATTCTAAACCTTCACAGACAGATATTCTTCATCATCATCATATCTTAAATATTATAAGATATCTTCGTATCTTCCATTATACATATTTTCCATATCTTTGGAGATATTTTCACAACTATTCTTATCAAGTATCATTTATCTCTCCGTAATATCTGCAACATAAAAGAAACTGTGTTAGTTTCTAAATTCTGAAAAATTCGAATATGAATGTTTTTGAAGTAGTGTTGGGAACTGATGCATGAGTTAGTATAATATAATGACACTTGATCAACGTCATTATATTAAAGTAATTCATGCTGAGTTTCTAATGGATGTGATGATTCACAGGATATACCGTCATCATGTACCATTTACACGACTCTTACATTCTATCTAATCTCTAAATATATCAAGAAAATATTTCTTGATGATTCGGTCTTTTTCAGGGTATTCTGGAAATTTAACAAATCAGGATTTACCATTACCCTTTCCTTCTTAGAACAATTACTATATTCCTTCTTAAATCCATACATATGAATTCCGGACCATTACAAGAGCTATTTAATCGCAAGAAGAAGAAACGAAAGGACAAAGCTTTGAAATGGAAATGTGGGGTATAAACCGCAGCAAATAGAAGAGAGCATTAACTATGGAGGATGATGATTATAGAAGACAGAAGCAGGGACATCGAAATATCAGGGAAGATATAAAAATCTAGCAACAACCCAAAAAAAAAAAAAAAAAAAATTACAAACCGTATATATCGATGCATATAGCAACGTTAAGACACGGGAGAACCAAAAACACTATAAACCCTAGGGTATAGTAAAAGTAAATATATTCTTCTGGTGGCAGATTAAAAAGAAGAATGACGGATATAAACGTTAAGAGGATATCAAGGATCAGGATGGGATGGAGCATATTAACGTATGAATTGAGGAAGAAAGAATAGAGGGTGTGAGTCGTAAGGAAATGGAGAAGGCGGATTTATAGGGAAATATCCGACAGAACAATCGAAACAGATTATCGCGTTCAACCAAAGAAGATCTAAATCTCCTTAATTACCGAAGAATCAAATCTTATTATGAAGATTTCTTCTAAATTCCTTAAATTCCGGAAAGCAATCTTGAACACGCCGCCGGTTAAGTCAAACCTGCATTTATTCATTTTTCACTCTTTTGCGATAGCTTCACTTATACTCTTCGCATAATCAAATTGGGTATCTATATTACTCAATGATGATAAAACTCTATGTATCAGTTTACATTCGTCATAATAACATTCTTACTGTTAGCCATGACGACCTTTATTAAATTTCGGGACGAAATTTCTTTTAACGGGTAGGTACTGTGATGACCCGAAAATTTCCGATCAAATTTAAACTTTAATCTTTATATGTTCCCGACACGATGAGCAAAAATAAGTAATGTTGAGTCTCGAAAGTTTTAAAAACTATATTCATATAATCAATTACCCTTTGACCATGCCTAGCGATTCACGAACAATTATATATACTTATACATATGTGTGATTATTAAATTGAGATATATTGTATAAAACATCGAACGGATTAGTGGATATGATTATAAGCTATGAGATCTATTTTATGAACCTGGAAATGCTATCAAGGTATTGAATAGCTAATACTTTACATAAATGTATTTGTTCGATGTAAGTTTATCGACGAGATTAAAAGATAGTATCAAATGATTGAATTATCAGATACATTGAATTATGATTAAGAGTATCTGTTATGAGGTCCACTTTGAATTAGGTAACCCTTATTATTAACCGTATTCGGAAAATGGTAAAGTGAGTTATAAGTGAAGACAAAGGTGTCAATTAACGGGAACTAACCAAATGTTAGTGGAGTTTTCTGTTTGACTTTCTATATAAACGTTAACTAGTTAACCTTCCTATTATTTAGAGTGAAAGTGAAACTTTGGGAATATAGTTATATTATTTAGAAAGTTTAAGGAAAACAAACTAAACGTTGACGCATAAGGAAATTATATTTTTTAAAGTATAAACGTTATAGGATATAATATCATAAACGATCTTCAAATATACTTTGAAATATAATTAAAATCTAAATATTTTATTAAAGTATTTCAAACCTATATATTATAAATATATTTTAATTTAGTCAAAAGACGTTTTGGTTTAAGTTAATGTTATTAAATATACTTCGATAACTAACGAGGGTATGAATTATAAAAGTAAATGACCAAAACACTCAAAAGATTAAGTTGCACTCTGAGTGGGTTAGTTTTTAATTAATTTAAGTCTATATTTTGATAAAGGTACGAGTCATAAAACGTCCTGATTTAAAATAATACATTTTGATAAACAACGAGTCACTGATTTATAGAAGTAAATGACCACAATGGTCAATTTTATAAGTTATATTTTTATAAAGGTAATTTATTGTTGAGTAAGTCTAATTTTTGTAAAAGGTACACGTCACGTAACGTAAAATGCTAGTTTTCTAAACGTACGAAAGTGCGCCCGAAAAACCGAAAGAGGTACATGAGTCGTGAGACCACGACCGTGTCATTTTTGTAAAAATTATATTTTTACCATGAGCGTAAATATAATATAATATTTAATTAATTCTAAAGATTAAATATATTATATATTAAATAATATATAACTTATGTATCATATGTAACATATGAGTGTCGGTAGGAATTAGAAAATGGATGCCAGCTGGGATTGATTTCACAAAAGGATTTAAAAGCTCGAACATGCTGGCCAAATTATACCATCTATCTATCGATCTCAAACACACATACAACTACATATTACTCTTTCTCTATTATTATTATTTATATTATTAGTATTAAGATTAATATTTTTACTAATCTTATTATTATTATTAAGAGTATTATAATTATTATTATTAATATACATAAAATATTATGACGAGGTCATGAGCGGGTCATTTCAAGACAAGTTTTATGAGTAGGATAGGGCTAAGGAAATTATGGGTTATGGCTATGGAGGTGATGGGTATGGTTCATGGGTATGCCCTTGAGGTCAAATTGGTAGTTATCGTCTCCGTCGCGTCTACGTACCTTTCCTACAGCATTGAATCTCAATATTGATACGTGAGCACTCATAACTTAACTTTTATTTACTAATAGTGTATCCCTGACTAGTGCTCGAGAAAATAGAATTATGCATATTTGTATTTTTGATATTGCCCTTAGATAGGTTATGTTGAATCCTGAATTAGTTACACCTACGGTTGAGATAAGGTATAAGATATGCATGTCCTTGGAAAGCTAGCGAAAAATTAAAAACTTTTCATTTAGATATCGAATGGATTCGATGAACGGTTAGAAAGTTATGAATTAAACAATTAATTTCGTAATTAAAAATGCTGATAATAATTAGTGAACTAGTTTTCTGGGTAATAAAAAGTGGTTATTTGGATTCTACTCGTCGAGTAGATGAATTTTCATATAAAGCACGTCTCGTTTCGTTGAACGGTTGTCAAGTTATGGATAAAAGAAGTTTTGTAAATTTTGATGAAACGTCGTTACGGAAACTGAAATTCTCGTTGATCTGCGTTGTTTCAGATTAAAACAAAATTATCACTGAATTCTTTGCTGTAAGATGTAACAAACGACTCTGGTCGTTTGTCAATTCGAGTCTCGACGATTTTTCTAAAAATCGTCAAAGTTGACTGTTTGGTCACATTTTAAAATTCTAAAAAGAGCTGAAACTTTTTTATTAAAAATGTCAGTTTTGTATCAGTTGTCATGGTCGGCCTGATGTGTGTTTACTTTTGCCAAAAATCATGTTATATCTTTGTGGTAACGAGAATTTGAAGGCTTTGACCGTTTGTCAATCCGAGTTTCGAGGAATTTTCTAAAAATCTCCAAAGTAGGCTACTCGGTCACTTTTGTAAATTTATTAAAGCTGAAAAATTAACTTTGAAACACCGAAACCGCGTTGGCAACTACGAGTTGTCTAGGTTTAGTTTACTTCTGTAAAAATTTATGCTTAATCTTTTTGGTAATGTGTAACTTTTATCTTTGGCCGTTTATCAATCGGAGTTCCGATAATTTTTCTAAAAATCGCTGAAGTGGCCGTTTAGTCATGTTTGACCGAAAAATCATTTTTGTATAAGTTATTATATTTTTGCATGCGACCTCGTTTTTACTTTAACCTTTGACTTTTGCACATTAGTCTCGAGCATTGGGATTGTGGTACACTATGACTTGGCCTAGTTTATTAGACAAATATTGACAAATACATAAATATATATAATTACTATAGGTTCGTGAATCCGAGGCCAACCCTACACTTGTTCAATGATGTTATATGTATTTTTACTACAAAATACAGTATGGTGAGTTTCATTTACCTTTTTACCCTTTATATTTTTGGGCTGAGAATACATGCGCAACTTTTATAAATGTTTTACGAAATAGACACAAGTACGTGAAACTACATTCTATGGTTGAATTATCGAAATCGAATATGCCCCTTTTTATTAAGTCTGGTAATCTAAGAATTAGGGAACAGACACCCTAATTGACGCGAATCCTAAAGATAGATCTATCGGGCCCAACAAGCCCCATCCAAAGTACCGGATGTTTTAGTACTTCGAAATTTATATCATGTCCGAAGGAGGATCCCGGAATGATGGGGATATTCTTATATATGCATATTGTTAATGTCGGTTACCAGGTGTTCAATCCATATGAATGATATTTTTGTCTCTATGCATGGGACGTATGTTTATGAGAAATGGAAATCTGAAATCTTGTGGTCTATTAAAATGATGGAAACGATTGTTTAAGTTAAACTAATGAACTCACCAACCTTTTGGTTGACACTTGAAAGCATGTTTATTCTCAGGTTTGAAAGAGATCTTCCGCTGTGCATTACCTCATTTAAAAGATATTACTTGGAGTCATTCATGACATATTTCAAAAGACGTTGCATTCGAGTCGTTGAAGTTCATTAAAGGTTATTATTAAGTAAATGACAGATTAGGTCATTTATAGTTTGGATATTATGAAATGGTATGCATACATGTCAACTTTCGATGTAATGAAAGATTGTCTTTTAAAAATGAATGCAATGTTTGTAAAATGTATCATTTAGAGGTCAAGTACCTCGCGATGTAATCATATGTTATTGTATTCGTCCCTATGGATTGGGTCGGGTCGTCTCATGATGATTACCAAGCTTTCCTTTTAAACACTTTTTCCAGATTTGCTCGAAATCTCCAGAACCCAAAAAGTCAACAGAAAGTCAAGCTTACTTTAAAAATGATTTTGCAGTAGTTTTGACATCTAACCACCTTTGAATCTTGAAAGTGTTTTCGTTTTGTTTATGATGTTAACAGCAGCTTGTACTGACTCAAGCACACAAACAACAATCACCACAAATTAAATGATATTGGAAAATCAAGTAATCTGATTTCTAGATCTAGATCTGATTTTAGTTTTTGTTATAGATTTTAAATAAAATAAATGAACTATTAGATGGATAATCTTAGGTAAACAAAAACTAATTTAAATAATTTTATCAGTTTAAAAACAAGATTCAATTATCAATATTCCAACCCAAAACCAAATGGAACACCAACACTAAAAACGCGATGAACACCTTGAGACTTGGATCTACTACACGAGTGTATAGTCCGGCTCTTGATACCAATTGTTAGTCCACAATTAGGGTGTTCGATCTGTTCTTGATAGTGTTAGTGGGTTTTGAGAGAGTTTCTTGTAGAGAGATGCTAGTGAGAGAAAGTAAATGTTATTAATGACTAGCCCAGTTACTAGGGTGGGGAGCTTGCTTTATATAGTAGCAAGCTCCGAAGTTACAAACACATGGTAAACACTAAGTTACCGTGGTAAATAGCCTAATCTAGATTATTACAGTAATAAGAGTAAAACGCACACGCCACTAGATTAATCCAAGACAATAACCACACGACATTAAATATTACAATAAATATTGTCAACAATAATGATACTAGTAATAAAAAAAATGATAATAATAATAATGATGATACTATTAATGATAATTATATTAATAATCATAATGATAATATTAATGATAATAATAAAAATAATGATAATTCTAATAATAATAATAATAATAATTTTAGAATACAACCTTTGAAGAAACAAGCTTCTAAAAAAAATAAAACGCCACTGCCTGGACTCGAACCCGCAACCTCTCGATTAAACCCAACACACGCGTACCCAATAATCATAATCATCTCATTATTTCCACCATCATTATAACCTAACTATCGTGAACCTTTTTCATCATCCTCTATCGTACTCTAATCATTATCATAATCATTTTCTCTCATCATCATCAATAACAACATCACAATCTTAAACTAAATCATCATCTTAATCATGCATCATGATCATGATCATCATACGGTATCGATTATCGTTATCATTTTATATGTGTAATGATCATAAATACCATCAAAATCTTAACATCTAATATCATTAACATCATCGTTAAATCATCATCATTATCATAAACATGTCCTCATCATTATCTCATTACTATCCTCTATCATCAATTCTATTCATCGTCATCTTTATATCATTATTATCATCACTTTAAACGAATCATCATTACCGAAATTTTCACATGATCATATGGAAATTGAATGATACTTACATATAAATTAAGAAAAATACCAATTATTTGCGGTTGGTGTTTCTAACCCGCTTGTAGACACTAGTGTCATGCAGCCCAACAGCCACTTAACTGGATTTCTACGGCCCAAATAATAACCAAAGTGTACAGCCCAAATAACAGACTTATATTGATCTGTTGTCCAACATTCCAATTCGTTTCTTTTTTTTATTTTTTTTTCTCGAACGGTATCTTAAATCCTCAACAAACAATCCCCACCTTCCTTAAAGTACCCTTTCAAGTCAAAAGTTGAAATTTTTATATTGTGGAAAAACACTTTGCTAAACATTATTATTTTATTTTTGATAACCCGAAAACAATTTATGCACCCAAGATTTTACTACATAAAATCGAAGTCTACCTCATTTTCTTATTTCTATGATCGTAGCAGCAAAAAGTAGTAATAATGGAGATGTTATGGTGACAGAAGCATGAACCGGATGTAATGTAGTAGCAACTATGGTTCGATGGTGGTGTTGGAGATGGCAGTGGTGGCATTTGGTTAGGTTGAATAGCAAGCTAGAAACGGAAATACATAGCAGTAGCATTCAATGCGAGGGTTTCTAATGGTGGTGATATTGGTGATCGAGCATGTGGGTTTGTTGAATGTTTCTGTGATATGCAAATGTATATGTATATAAATATATAAAGAGAATGAGGTGGGTGTTGCCATGGTGTCTAGTTATCGATCACATAAGAAGGAAAACAAAATAGCAATAGCTTACCAACGAGACAAAGTGATTTTTGATGGGTTCTCCTTGGTTTCAATGTAACGGGTCTCAAGGGTGGGGTTTTGGTTATTGTGATAAAAGTAATGGTGTTTGCTCATGAAGGGTTGATGGTGGTGTGTCGGTTTTGAAGCTAATCGTAAACAGAAACAAATAGGTTGCAGGTTTCGATTAAAAGGAAGATAAAACGAGGAGAGGGAGAGGAGAGAGAGAGATGGAAGGTGAAGGTGATTGGTTCTTCGATGGGTTAATGGGTGTTTGTTTCGGTTTAAAGTGTAGTATAAGTAACAGACCATAGTTACAACAATTGATCGAGGTTTGAGTACGTTTATGATGGAATTCGAACAGTTATCAGTTGCAGAAGTAGGTATCTTTTATGGTGGTTCATGGTTGCAAAATAGAAGAAGGAAACGGGTTGGGGACTTCGAAACTAAACAGGAAATAAGATAGAGGTGAAGTGAAATGGGTTATCGATGATGGTTCTTATTTGTACAGAACCCGTAAGCAGATACACAGAAGCATTAGTGAAGCGATTGTACCTGGTGATCGAATAGCAAATAAATGAAACAAGATAGTTTGATAGAGTTGATCATGGTTGTGTGTGAACTTTGAGTGTTGGTTCTAATGATCTCATCATGGCTCGGGAGATGGTTGATGTTTGTCGAACATTCAAGGATTACTAGTTTTAGGGTGGTCATTGAAAATTAAAGAAAAAAAGAAGTGTTTCTTGTATTTGGTTGAAATGTAAATATATATACATACAAATGCAACGTATGAAAATAATAAAAGAAATAAAGCAAACATAACAACTTGTCTACTTTTCCAACTCATGAGACATGTATAATTAACCCGTGAGATTTATTTGTTTTAAAGATAGAGACATGATATGGGTGTGTCTTCTCTGAATGAATGATATCCGCACATATGTATATTTTATATTAATTGATTGAGATATATAATAGGTAGTACAATCAATCACTACAGCAATTTAATTTTTGCACTCAATCAGTGCAACATATTTATTATAATAATAAGAATGTGAATTCAATTTAAAACAGTAAGGCCATCGTTTAATTTGGATAGATTCTACCGACAGTTTTTACGGATCGTGTATCGTTCATTATTTGAAATCAGTGGCGGATAAAGTCTTCGGAAAAATCCCAAATTTTTAAATTAACTATTTTTATTTATTTTGGTCATTATGGTATAAAATTCGATCCTTAATTTGTTAAATAAAAATTACATCAACTGTCCCTCTCATTTATGGGTGAAATATAAAAAGTGTTTAAACTTATCAAATAGTTCCTAAATACATTTTTAATAAACCTAAAATTTATAGAACTCATTTTCGTATCACCGTTTATTTTAAAATTACATAGATTTGAATTTAACTTACTTAATATCAATCGGAACATCAAACGAGTATTACGATCATTTAATATTTATTTTTAATATACTTTATTTATATATAGGTATATTTTAAATAATAATTATTATAATATCCTATTTTTATTTTTATTAATTCTTAATAACAACAACATATAATACTCCAAATTATATTTTGAATTATTATTTATAGATATGTACACACATATCTATTTACAATTAATTGTTCATGAATCGTTGGGAATAGTCGAAGGGTAATTGAATATATGAACATAGTTTCAAAATTTTCGAGACTCAACATTACAGACTTTGCTTATCGTGTCGGGAACATGTAAAGATTAAGTTTAAATTTGGTTGGAAATTTCCGAGTCGTCAAAGTACCTACCCGTTAAAGAAATTTCGTCCCGAAATTTGAGTGAGGTTGTTATGGCTAACAATAAAAATGTTTTTGTGACGAATATGAGTTGATAAATAGAGTTTTATCATTATTGAGTAATGCATATAAAACAATTCGATTATTCGAATCGTATAAGTGAAGTTATCACAAAAGAGTGAATTTAGAATAAAGATTCACCTTAGCTTCTGACGTGGTCACGTTTGAATTTAGATAGCTTTTGATGTTGTCTCGATTGAATTCCGGAATTCAAGGGATTTAAAGAAAATCTTCGAAATCTAAAAGATTTGATTCTTCGGCGAATAAGGAAATTAAGATCTCTATAATTAAATACGGTGATCTGCCTCAATTACTCTGTCTGATATTTCCATTATAAATTAAACTCTTTCCGTTCAATTATTTTCATCACTCCTATACTTTTCTTTCCTTGATTTTGAGTACAGCAAGTAATGATTCAGGATTCGTAGATATGAGCTTTGGAATGAACATAACTAATGTTCTAAGAGAGATTGTAATGGCACGATCTTGATTGGTTAACTTACCTGAATTCAAGAGAAAAGATAGAATTATCAGGAAGATATATTCTTGATATGTTTAGAGATTAGGTAGAATGTAAGTCGTGTACATGGCACATAATGATGTTAGGGTCTGTGAATGATCATGTTTCATTAGAAACTCAGCATGACTTACTGTAATATAATCACGTTGATTAAGTGTCATTATATTATACTAACTCATGCATCAGTCTCCAACACTACTTCAAAATCATTCATAATTTAAATTCGAATTTTTTTTTTAGAATTTAGAAACTAAAATAGTTTCCTTTTATGATATATCACAGATAGCGAGGAGAGATAATTAATCTCGAACGATATATTTATGAAGATATCTTCATAAATATTGAGGATATTAATAATGAAAGATACGATAATATCTTAGAATTTTTGAATCAATTTGTGATGAAAAAATTCATTCACGATGATTTAGAGCGATTAAGGAGCAAGGTATTCGTTAAAGATTTCATCAGAAACAGGATCATTAGGATTCTTTTATGTACAAGATTAGTCCTTGTTCAAAGTCTCTTTCATGATTTGCTCAATTCATTTTTCAGTATCAAAATCTTTGAGCTTTTCCAACACTCCATTCTTTATCATCAAACTTTTGACTGCGATGAAAATTGAAAATTGAAGAATGCGATGAAGATTTGGGGAGAAATGTGCTTTTTAGATCTTGGCAAAGGTAAAAAAGTGAAGATAAAAGGGTTATGACGGTTTATATAGGAGTTCATCGATGCAATTTTTATGGCCAAGATTGAGACACGTGTACGGGTGAGTTTAAATGTGGGGTACGAAATAACACTTTTACAGCTGGAGGCGCGTGGAGGATCCCAACCGTACAAAATTAATCATAACAGCGTCATTAAAATTCGTCTGCATTTAATGCCTGTAATGTTTTCCCCGATGCAAATGGGCAATGAGCAGGCTAGTTTGGCATGCGTTATCAAAAGTTTAATAACTTAAACATTTTTCAAATGCTCAAGTCATTAAACTGGGGGAACTTAAAGGTGTATCCTATCGTATACATGCATAAAAGGCATAATGGTTGCATAAAAGTAGCATCAGGAAGGCTGGAAACAAGAGTTTTGTGAAATTATCCGTCCAGCGTTCTCCGTTGTACAGGCTGCTCCGTCGTGCGTAAGCCCTGAAGGCCGCCTGGCGCGTAAGCCCTGAACGGAGAACGCCACCTTTAGCGTAAATTTCGGATCACAAGTAACAGAATGTATCATCATCTGACACGTGTCCCCGAGCAATCTGGTGAATCTGACACTATAAATAGACCCCTTGGGTCATCATTTTACACAGTTCAGACATTCTGACAAATTCCAGAGCTGAGACTTCATCTCTCTCTCTAACACTTTCTCTCACTAGAAGTCATCCGGCTAGCACTTTTACGCTCTACGGACGACAGATTGATTAAGCCACCCCACAAGTTTCTACACTTGTGAACTGGGTATGCAGGGATTATTTCCTAAGAGCAAGCATCAATCGAAAACACTCGCCCACTTAAAGCTAGAGTACTTCTAGTATCGTGTTGACATACTAAGCCTTACCTCATAAGAAAATAAGTGTTAACAACTGTTAAGGCAGTCTTCAGTTTTCACTGCTTCATCAGCTTTTTCAAAACTCAGGAAACTGATTCATAAGCTAAAGCGCTTTTCAGAAATTCAGAATTGAAATTCGTAAATCCAGGAGATAGAATTTGTATATATATATATATATATATATATATATATATATATATATATATATATATATATATATATATATATATATATATATATATATATATATAAATTGATGTCGTAAAATCGCTGAGAATTTCGAGATTATCGATTGATGCCTTTCGGTACTTGGTATGGTAACTATCGTTACGAGATACCGATGAGTTCATGATAAGACTTCAATATATAAATATATTGATTTGTCGTAGAGATTTAATCCAAGGAGCAACGAGGTTGCTGGTACGTCTGCTGGAAATATAGTGGAATATAAGAGATTCCCCGGTAACAATAAAAGAGCACGCATATATATCAAGGTTATAATAAGGTTGTTTCGAACGAAAAGCCGAAGTTGAATTGCTGGAGCTGTGACAAATTTGGCTAATTTGTAAAGAGTTGCAGTGTTATTTTCGGTAATAACAATGCTAAAGGAGCTAGCACAGACACGTGTTAAACGTTTACTTACGTTCCAAGTGTTTTCAGGTGCATAACTATATGCATAAATCTTTCCTTCCGTAGATGAAGTAAGATTGGTTCATCCTCTAGATTGAGGTGTTTTCAAGAATTATGAAAGGTTTGAAGGGAGATTGTAATCGTCAAGATACCAATGAGGTTTAAGATGAAATCAAATGGCAAACTTGAAGAATTGTTTAGTTTCATATGTTATAATCAATATTTTAATTCATTTTAATTGTCCAATCTTGGTAGTCCACAGTTTGCAGTCAACAGTCACTAACTCAATAATTCATATATAGTTTATAATATTCGAATTAATTAATACTTATCACGACCCGTGTACATGTCTCAGACTCGATCACAACTCAAAGTATATATATTATTGTAGAATCAACCTCAACCCTGTATAGCTAACTCCATCATTACTGCATATAGAGTGTCTATGGTTATTCCAAATAATATATATAGATGCATCGATATGATATGTCAAAACCTTGTATACGTGTCCCGATATTTAAAGTGCGTAAAATAAATAACAGAAATTAAATGACAATAAATAAAATTGTGAGAATTAAAATTGCGATAAATAAAATGCGATAAATAAATTGCAATAAATAAAATGTAATACAGAATTAATCAGTTAGCTAGGAACAGTTAGCTAGGATTTTTTTAGCGTGGATTCTTAACAGAATTTTTCATAGTTAATTTGTTTGTTTCTAACAAATTTTATTTTGTTAAATGTTTTCTTCATTATGCCACTTGTTGGATTCTGATAGGTCAAAATCCAATTATGAAATTGAATGAAAATGGTTTCTCTGTGGTGAACGGATTCGTATAACTGTGGGTGTAAGTAGAATAGTAAATGACTGTTGAATCGGATTCGAAGAATGTACAGTGTAACTTGTTAATATGAAAGCTAAATATTTTCTCGGGTATTACCTACCCATTAAAATATTTTCACCATTAACAGTTTGTACGAAAGAATTTTTAATTACAATCTTTATGAAAACATATATACATATATATTTTCTTCAGAGGTAATCATGGATTTAATGAGTTAATGTGATATTAAACTCATTTGATTTACCGTTGGAACAAGAATATATAATCTCTAAAACATTAGAGATTACATAATCGCCATGAAGAACTAAGATAATTGATGTAGAACGATACGTATAACGATGATTATACTCGAGGTACAGAATGAGATGTTGAGACATGGATTGTTGATGGTACGGGTGCTGTTACTGATGGTACTGTTGGTGCCGGTGATGTTGCCGAAGCTGGTATGTTTTGCACCATATTTTCCAAATTGATTACTCGAGCGCGAAACTCGTTGACTTCTTCCATTATTCCGGGATGATTGTCGGTTCGGACGAGCGGATGAATAAGATCTAGAATTTGAGATGGTATATAATCGTGATGAGATACTCAGGAAATGAGAGAGAAAATGGTATTACGAACAGGTTCGCTGGTAAGTGCTTCAGGTTCTTCGCCAAGAGGTGAATTCGGTTGGTGGAAAGGATCGACTTATTCTTGTCTTCATTGATTAAGTCGACTACGAACTCAGCCCCTAATTCATCCAGAAGTGATGATGGCTGATTGGTTGATTCTTTCCGGTCACACTGTTTTCAGAGCTCGAGTGAATATCCATGTCGGAATAGCTATCGGAATCCGAGGAATTCGAACTGGTTGAGGGATTCATCTCGTACGACCAGATGAAAGATATTCGACAAGAAATAGATTATAGGATGTAGATTAGTACCCTGCAATACATAAATTACATATGCATATATAATACTAAAATCCCATAAGTTACGGTGGAATCTACGGAAGCTGTCAGGCAAAGGTAACAATAACAGATACGCTAAGATATGAATTTATCTATACACTGTCTATGCAATTAATGTAGCAAGATGTGTCTGGACTAATAATGATAAGCAGGTAATTTCCTAAGGATGATAAGCAGATGATTTCTGACTAGAAATGATAAGCAAAACTTTTGACATGCAGATACGGTCGAAGTCCAGACTCACTAATGTATCTTAACAACTATCAGTTAGACACACTAATGCAAGACCTGGTTCGCTAAGACCACCGCTCTGATACCAACTGAAATGCCCCGTTCATATACAATATAAACGATTCACAATAGTTGATTACATCGTGAGGTAATTGACCTCTATATGATACATTTTACAAACATTGCATTCGTTTTTAAAAGACAAACTTTCTTTACATCGAAAGTTGACGGCAAGTATACTATTTCATAATACCTCCAACTATAATTGACTTAATAATAATCTTGATGAACTCGATGACTCGAATGCAATGTCTTTTGAAATATGTCATGAATGACTCCAAGTAATATCTCTAATATGAGCAAATGCACAGCGGAAGATTTCTTTCATACCTGAGAATAAACATGCTTTCAAGTGTCAACCAAAAGGTTGGTGAGTTCATTAGTTTATCATAATCAATCATTTCCATAATTTTAATAGACCACAATATTTTCATTTTCATTTCTCATAAATATACATCCCATGCATAGAGACAAAAATCATTCATATGGATTGAACACCTGGTAACCGACATTAACAAGATGCATATAAGAATATCCCCTATCATTCCGGGAAATCCTTCGGACATGATAAAACAACATCGAAGTACTAAAGCATCCTCTCCAACGGATGGGGTTCGTTAGGCCCAATAGATATATCTTTAGGATTTGCATCAATTAGTAGACTGGTTTACTAATTCTTAGGTTACCAAGTAAAAAGGGGCATATTCGTCTTCGATCATTTAACCATATAATGAAGTTTCGATTACTTGTGTCTATTTCGTAAAACATTTATAAAAGCAGCACATGTATTCTTAGTCCCAAAAATATATATAGTTTTATTAAGTATATTTTTATATACTTAACTTTTATAGTAATAATAATAATAATTCAATAGTAATATTGATAATAATAATCATATGGTTTTTATGAAAATAATAATGATACTAGTAATAAAAAAAAATAATAATAATAATGATGATACTATTAATGATAATTATATTAATAATCATAATCATAATGATAATATTAATGATAATAATAAAAATAATGATAATTCTAATAATAATAATAATAATAATAATAATAATAATAATAATAATAATAATAATAATAATTTTAGAATACAACCTTTGAAGAAACAAGCTTCTAAAAAAAATAAAACGCCACTGCCTGGACTCGAACCCGCAACCTCTCGATTAAACCCAACACACGTGTACCCAATAATCATAATCATCTCATTATTTCCACCATCATTATAACCTAACTATCGTGAACCTTTTTCATCATCCTCTATCATACTCTAATCATTATCATAATCATTTTCTCTCATCATCATCAATAACAACATCACAATCTTAAACTAAATCATCATCTTAATCATGCATCATGATCATGATCATCATACGGTATCGATTATCATTATCATTTTATATGTGTCATGATCATAAATACCATCAAAATCTTAACATCTAATATCATTAACATCACCGTTAAATCATCATCATTATCATAAACATGTCCTCATCATTATCTCATTACTATCCTCTATCATCAATTCTATGGTGGTTCATGGTTGCAAAATAGAAGAAGGAAACGGGTTGGGGACTTCGAAACTAAACAGGAAATAAGATAGAGGTGAAGTGAAATGGGTTATCGATGATGGTTCTTGTTTGTACAGAACCCGTAAGCAAATACACAGAAGCATTAGTGAAGCGATTGTACCTGGTGATCGAATAGCAAATAAATGAAACAAGATAGTTTGATAGAGTTGATCATGGTTGTGTGTGAACTTCGAGTGTTGGTTCTAATGATCTCATCATGGCTCGGGAGATGGTTGATGTTTGTCTAACATTCAAGGATTACTAGTTTTAGGGTGGTCATTGAAAATTAAAGAAAAAAAGAAGTGTTTCTTGTGTTTGGTTGAAATGTAAATATATATACATACAAATACAACATATGAAAATAATAAAAGAAATAAAGCAAACATAACAACTTGTCTACTTTTCCAACTCATGGGACATGTATAATTAACCCGTGAGATTTATTTGTTTTAAAGATAGAGACAGGATATGGGTGTGTCTTCTCTGAATGAATGATATCCGCACATATGTATATTTTATATTAATTGATTTAGATATATAATAGGTAATACAATCAATCACTACAGCAATTTAATTTTTGCACTCAATCAGTGCAACATATTTATTATAATAATAAGAATGTGAATTCAATTTAAAACAGTAAGGCCATCATTTAATTTGGATAGATTCTACCGACAGTTTTTACGGACCGTGTATCGTTCACTATTTAAAATCAGTGGCGGATAAAAGTCTTCGGAAAAATCCCAAATTTTTAAATTAACTATTTTTATTTATTTTGTTTATTATGGTATAAAATTCGATCCTTAATTTGTTAAATAAAAATTACATCAACTGTCCCTCTCATTTATGGGTGAAATATAAAAAGTGTTAAAACTTATCAAATAGTTCCTAAATACATTTTTAATAAACCTAAAATTTATAGAACTCATTTTCGTATCACCGTTTATTTTAAAATTACATAGGTTTGAATTTAACTTGCTTAATATCAATCGGAACATCAAACGAGTATTACGATCATTTAATATTTATTTTTAATATACTTTATTTATATATATAGGTATATTTTAAATAATAATTATTATAATATCCTATTTTTATTTTTATTAATTCTTAATAACAACAACATATAATACTCCAAATTATATTTCGAATTATTATTTATATATATGTACACACATATCTATTTACAATTAATTGTTTGTGAATCTTTGGGAATAGTTGAAGGGTAATTGAATATATGAACATAGTTTCAAAATTTTCGAGACTCAACATTACAAACTTTGCTTATAGTGTTGGGAACATGTAAAGATTAAGTTTAAACTTGGTTGGAAATTTTTGGGTCGTCACATCTATTGGTATATACCAATAGTAAATACTTCTAGAAGCTGTGTATAATATGGGTAAAAATACCGTAGGAATGCGAGTAGAATTCTTTGAGGAAATTGAACGGAAATACGAGTATAGCTATCCTTTATATGTATTGGTATATTATAAAGTGTATTCAATACTTGTAAGGATGCATTTACACTCGTAATACATTATATGTAAATACATTTTAACATAAGTTAATTACGTCGTTTAAATAGTAATATATATATTATTTGAAAACTCTTTAAATTAGTAGTATCAAAATATATATATTTATATATGATCATATACATAGCATTGTATATGTATATTTTATTTGCTAAAAGCCTAAAGCAGAATTACGCGAATTATAATGCAAAGTTATGAAGTGTTCGCTGAAAATAAGTATAACAGCTATATTTCCGCACAAATAAAGGACTGCGGTTTAATCCGCTGAGTTTCCGCGGATAGTTAAGTAATTCGCAGACCGCGGATATCTCGAATACTATAAATAGGGAGCTTGGCCTCTCATTTATAGGTTGTTGATTCTCTGCCATTTTGCCTAAGCCTTTGTGATTTCCACTTGTGATCTTGCCCAAGGGATTTTTACATCGCGCAAAGGTGAATTATGCTAATTAACAATCAAGACCGGGTCGGGCTGGTTGATCACTTGATAGTTACAGTGTAAGACGATCATCGGGGTCCAAAATAATCATCAAACACTCCATCCTCCATCATAATCTTATTGCACTCAATCCGTAATTAAGTAACATCATTAATTAAGGATTGATCAATATAATACTTTGTTAATATACTTAATGAGATATTTAATTATCATATTTTCAAGTTAAATATATATAAATCCATATATATACACAATAATTAAACAATTAAACAATTAAATCAAGTTATGACGTTCGTGAATCGTCGGAATAAAAGGGTGACCAAAAGCTTGTGTAAAACTCTTTTCGGAGGTTCAAGATTTATTAAAATTCATTGCTTATAAAGTCGGAATTATATAAAGATTAAGTTTAAATTTGGTCAGAAATTTTTGGGGTCGTCACATAACCCATCAAAGATTTGTACACTTGAAGCTTACAAGCATCAAGGATGAGAACCGTGATGAGTATCAAGCACCAAGAACCCCACCGGAGCACTTGTTTACTGTTTTTCGAGATCTGATCAGATTCCTGGACTTCTGGAAAATTGATTTTCAGTTAGTTCTTTTTGAATAGATGACTTTTCATTTAGGCCTTGTCTTAATCCGATATACGGTTTAGGATTTATAGCCCTCCGAAAGTCACTACGTCTTTGTAATGTTGTGCTGAAATTTCTGACCTACTCGCACTTAAACCGTCGCCACGGTCAAACGAAGACGAGTTAGGTTCTGAAAATTGGTCAGCGGTTAGAGGACTCATATACGGAGCCATAGCCACTAACTACGCGTCTTTTCATTTTGTATAGATGTCGTAGCAGCTGACCGAAGTCAGCCTATTATTTCGATCTCTATTCTTGTCAAACTTACTTAGCTTTTATGATGATGAATAATGATGATGATGACACTTAAACTTAATTTATTCACTTTTAACCTTTTGGGAAAACATACTGACCTAGTGACCTTTAACTTAGGTTGACGACCTTTCAGATCGACTTACTACTTGCATACTTTCATTATCGACTTTACCGCTTTTATCACTGTAAGTTATAGCTTCCCTTTTTACTCATACTATTTTTGAGACTGAGAATACATGCGCTTTTTATGTTTTACTTACTTTACCCGAGTACTTAAACTTTACATATGTGTGGGTTATATAACGGCATAAACATTCCCCTTAGCACGGTAACGTTTAATCATTGGTTTTGAACTGGTGAACGCGAATATTAGATATGGATCCATAGGGTTTGACATTCCCACTCGGGCTAGTTGCGCTAGCATTTAACGGGTGTTTGATACTTCGAGGACATACGCACTCGCCAAGTTTACTTTTAGGGGGTATTACTATTACGTTAATTTAGTTACTGGGTGCCCACGGATAAGCATATACTTTTTATACTATTTTGAATACGATAACTCGTGGTCTACATTACTTTACTGTTTACAAACTATAGCTCACCAACATTCGTGTTGACTTTTAAGCGTGTATTTCTCAGGTACTTAGACGATGTTGCTTCCACTGTTAGACTTGCTGTCTTGGTGTTATAGACTTGCTGTTATGGACCTGCTATGTTAGATTTCCGCTGCACTACTTAGAGATGTCTCAATCATGAAACTTTTATCTTGCATTCGTAACTTATGTTATTTTCAAATAATGACTTTGTAATGACCTTTGTGTCACGTTATCTTTTGTAAACGCTATTTTTTTATGAATGCAAAATTGGTTTTCAAACAGCATGTAGTATTTGACCGTGTAAAGATCCTGTTGTTGACGAATCGTACACGATGGTTTTGTGCAGGGCGTCACATTTGGTATCAGAGCATTGGTTGTAGGGAATTAGGTTGCATTAGTGAGTCTAGACCAGGCCGAGTAGGATTCATAATAGGACTAATCTACAACTTACTTGTTTACCTGTTTCTGCGGAATTGCTGCATGCTACTGTATTATATTACTGCATGTTACTGCTTACTACTACTGCATGCTACTGCTTACTTTTACTGCTATATGAACTTGTTGCATACTACTGCCTACTTTCACTGTTATGTGAACTTACTGTATGCTGCTGCTTATTCTCGCTACTGCATGCTACTATCTTCTTTCTGCATGATACTTCTGTTGATACTGCTATTACTGCTATGCTATGTACTGTTGTAGACGCTCTAGGCTACTGTAGTTACTATGCCTGATTACGTGCTTGCTACCCGTCTGCTTTTTGCTGTACTGACTTGGAGAACTTATCCTTCTTAGTTCAGATGTTTTTCTGAACTACCTTCCCGCTCGTCTAACCCTAAGGATTAGTATTGTAATCCACATGTTACTACCGTTCCACCATTCCAGAGATCGAAACATTACTTCACGCAATCTAGGAGGAGTACCCCTCAGAATATACGCCCACTAAAGTTGATCCTCGGAGGAGGAGATATGTGAGGACTTGTCGGAGTAACCGCACCCCGAGCTCACCCTAATTAGCCACGTACAACATATGAACATTAGAATGATGCTCAGTTTCTGCAAGTTGACTAGTATCCCGTACGCTTTCATGACCGTCACTTATCTCTTTCATTCTATACCACTACTCGATGATCTAACGACACTTCTGGACTTAGGTCCTTAACACTCTTAGGCATTGGAGAAGTCGGGAGGACATTTCATTTCACAAGGTCATAGTGCCTTCCACTAATGCCCAGCCATACCCAAAGACTTGGGAGTCACCTCAAGAACATATCGTATTACTACTAGTGACACGTACAACCCAACACGAGACCCATATTGAATTTCTAGAAAGGAACCTAACGACGTTACCCGAACCCGAACATTTTGAAGAAAGTTCGGGACATTTAGGCATTGATGCATGACCTACGGAACCTACGCACCCACACCGAGAAACCATGAGATTAATTATGTAGATTTGTTTTGAGATAGCATAAATAAAGCACTGTTAGATGAAATTGAGTAGAACTTAAAGTGATCACGTTACATTGACCATATGGAGTGATATTGGAATGAACGTACGATTTAGTACAATATAATGACGCCAGGCCAGCGTGATTATATTGAAGTAAATCATGCAGAAGTCCCAATGTTACTATATAAGGAATATGAAACGATTCAAAGGAAATTTTGGTAGGAACCACTTGAGTATACGCATTATGGTCTGTTAGAGGTAGGGAAAGAATAACCACTTAGCCCATATACTGTACAAGAAAGGCCTTGATTGAAGAATTGATAAACCGAAAATTTGTTATGGATATAGACACCCTGGACACTTAAGGAAAAATTTCTTAAATAGGAAAAAATTTAGACTTACTTGCGGTAGAACAATCGTTATCTCAGCTATGGGGACTCGCATGAATCCTGATTTTAGTTAGGGTACGTTTCGGAATTGTTTAATGCTATAGCGATAGAGACCTTATATCTAAGAACCTTAGTGTTATGACTAATAAGCCATTAACAACCATGAGAGTTAAGTACACTATAGGACAAGCTAATGGTAAGTTGGCAGTGATAGAGGAATAATTTGAGGTGGTACGTTAAAATTAACAGGTGGGTCATTTGGAAATGATCTCATGTCAACAAAACATGGAAGTTTTAAAGTAGTAGTGGAAATGATTAGTTACCTACGCACAGGCAGATGTCATTTGAGAAGATTGATGGAATTTTTCACGGTAGTGCAATAAGATTTGGTTGGAATAACCTAATACTCATAAAGTTAGGAAGCTTGATGTAAAAGTTGGAATGGACTTTAGGATTAACCTAATACTCATCAAGTTAGGAAGCTTTGATGAAATAATTGGAACGGGCTGGCTTTCAAGGATGAAAGTGAAAGTTATTTATAGTGAGAAGGTCATTCGTATACCTTGCAAGAATGGTGAGCCGTTAATAGGTTGCGGGGAGAGAAGTAGCCCGAAGTTGAACCCTATTAGTTGCATGAAAACAACCCGAAATCCCACAAAGGAAATGGGAAGGAATAACCATGGATTTCATCACAAGCTACCAAAAATGGTAGGCGGTTAGGACACTATCTGGGTTATCATTGACCGCCTCACCAAATCTGCTCACTTTCTAGCCATGAAAGAAACCGATACAATGGACAAACTTATACGACGATACATAAAGGAAATTGTATCCCGTCACTTCAGCAATTCAAATTCTATATTAAGGACTACCCAAGAATTTGATTTGATACTCATTCTTACACGACTCTGAATCCTAACTCATCCCGAGAGATTTCTTATTCGATGATAATTACACAATCATCCTTCTTACTTTGATATTAGTCATACCAGTTCAAAACTTTCCAAAATCAATGGGTGGTTAATTCCCATTCTCATACTCTCCCATTCGTATCTCACTCATAAGCAACAACTTCACACTTAAGCATTTTTGGTCAAAGGACTTATGCCCTACTAATAGTCATCAACCACATTTAAATTCAACAGTTTTCATTACCTCGTAACATTTTTGCTCAAATATCACCCGAGATTTTCAGAAGTCTTTTACTCGATTCTCATCAATGTTTTTCCAACTAGTAACCTCCGAATTATGAAAATTTTGTTGCCAAAATTTTACACACACTATTTTACTATGCGATCCTCTCAAAGTTTTATAAAAATAAATTCATTTTATTTGCCATACGTGCAAATTTTTGAAATCGTATATGTTATATATAAAGTAAAGTAAATGATTACTTATTTTTGACAAATACATATGAAATTTTACTTTCGCTTTTACAAATGAAATCTTTTATTCAAAAGATATTTTACCTTGAATGGTACGTGTTGTACATAACCCTAGTTTACTAAGAACTTCGTTTTTTTTCTTTCATTGTCACCTTAAACGATTTCCATAAAATTTTCGTTGCTTGTCATATAAAATTTTTCATTGCTTATTCGTATCCAAGTCATCACGAAGACTCTACAATCGTCGAAATTAAGAAATTCATGTGTGTGTGTGTGTGTGTATGTGATGAAGGCACTTACTACCACGTCATGCAGAGCCTTCGGGTATCCACTAACACTTAAACCATTTAAAATTAGTGTTTTACCGCAGGGATCTTATTTGTCACACCTGTCGGAGCGATGTTCTTTCTTACATAACTCTAAGTCCTGACTTATTCCAGGGGACTCTCATTTAGTGATACTAACACCATCAGTATTCCGAGTTTAGTGTTAGTCATAACCTGTTTGGCATTTTACAAAGTCAAGAAGCGATTAACTTCTTGTCCTCATGCTCTATCCTTCATACCTCACTTTTTAGCAATGGCTTCACACGTGAACATTTTTGGCCCAAAGACTTATGTCCTGAAAATTATCAAAACTACATTTAATTCATTAGTTTTCATTACCTAGTATCATGTCACCCGGTGCTTCAAAGATTTTTCACTAAATCTTTTTCAACTCATAACCTTTGAAATACGAAAAAAAAAAATTATGTTTATTAAAATTTTTGCACGTTGTTTATTTGTGTCCAAACGAGATTTATGGACAAATGAAAATAATAAAATTTTCCTGTCACTTATGCGATTTATAAAATCATATATGTATGTATATATTTAAGTTAATAACTTTATCCTTACTTATTTTAGTTAGTACTCTAATGCCCCGTTCATATCGATTATAAACGATTCACAATAGTTGATTTCATCGCGAGGTACTTGACCTTTATATGATACATTTTACTAACATTGCATTCATTTTGAAATGACAAACTTTCCTTACATCAAAAGTTGACGATATGCATACCATTTCATAATACATTCAACTATAATTGACTTAATAATAATCTTGATGAACTCAACGACTCGAATGTAACGTCTTTTAAAATATGTCATGAATGACTCCAAGTAATATCTCTAAAATGAGCAAATGCACATCGAAAGATTTCTTTAACACCTGAGAATAAATCTTTCTTCTCGTAGATGAAGTGCGGTTGGTTCATCCTCTCGATTGAGGTGTTTTCAAAAATCATGAAAGGTTTGAACGCAGATTGTAATCGTTAAGATAAAAATGACGTTTAAGATGAAATCAGGTGGCAAACTTGAAGAATTATTTAGTTTCATATGTTATAATCAATATTTTAATTCATTTTAATTGTCCAATGTTGGCAGTCCACAGTTAGTAATTCAATAATTCATATATAGTTTAATATATAATATTCGAATTAATTAATACGTATTGTAACCCGTGTACATGTCTAAGACTCGATCACAACTCAAAGTATATATATTATTGTAGAATCAACCTCAACCCTGTATAGCTAACTCGATCATTACTGCATATAGAGTGTCTATGATTATTCCAAATAATATATATATATATATATATATATATATATATATATATATATGCATCGATATGATATGTCAAAACCTTGTATACGTGTACCGATATTTAAAGTGCGTAAAATAAATAACAGAAATTAAATGACGATAAATTAAATTGCGAAAATATAAATTGCGATAAATAAAATGTAATCAGTTAGCTAGGAACAGTTAGATAGGAACAGTTAGCGTGGATTCTTAACAAAATTCTTCTCATAGTTAATTTATTTGTTTCTAACAAATTTTATTTTGTTCAATGTTTTCTTCATTATGCCACTTGTTGGATTCTAATAGGTCAAAATCCAAATATGAAATTGAAGTTATTCTGTGGTGAACGGATTCGTATATCTGGAGATGTAAGTAGAATAGTAAATGACTGTTGAATCAGATTCGAAGAATGTACAGTGTAACTTATTAAAGTGAAATCTAAATATTCCTCGTGTATTACCTACCCATTAAAATATTTTCACCTTTAACAGTTTGTACAAAAGAATTTTTAATTACAATCTTTATGAAAACATATATACATATATATTTTCTTCAGATGTACTCATAAATTTATAGATATCGATTGTTAAATCGTTGATGAAAGATGTGAATGATAACATATGTGAATTAATTATGATAGAAGCTCCTTAAAGCTTCTTTTATCCTTTTCGGGTATTACCTACCCGTTAAAAAATTCACATGTCATAGTTAATATGAAAAGAATTTTTATTACGATCTCGAGATATACATAAATATATATACATATATCTTTCAATCGTGAACAGAAAGTAATGAATTAATATTTCATAATTCATCATTCTCGGTACTCTCCGATGTCTGTGGTGCTTATGGAGCTCGTAGTGATGGAAATGATGCTTGTGCTGGTGGTGTTGGTGTTGGTGTTGGTACTGCTTGTGGTACCTGCATAGTAGATGCGAGCCTAGCTTCCAAATTGAACACCGTCACCTCCAAGGTTTCTATGTTTACGCTCAAACCTATGAATTAGTTCTACCCATTCTTCCGCAAGGTTTGTCAATTATTGATATTTAGTTTGAAGTCTTCTAACTTCTTCTAATAATCCTATCTGATTAGAATTTAGGAGTAGAGGATGAATACTATCTTTAATGACATCGAGTCGACCTTCGAGGCAAAAATTCGTGCGAAAAGAGTGAAAACGGTATTGCGAACAGGTTCGCCGGTAAGCGGATCGAGCACTCCGACGTTAGGTGGTAAGTTTGGCTCGTGATATGGAGTACCTTCTTCATTTCTCCATAGGGTTGTATTTCTCGAACCCATCCCCACTTTCTAAAGAAATCACGGTAGTTGATCGGTTGGTGCGCTCCCGTCACGCTGTCTTCGGAGTCAGAGGAACTTGGTCGATTCGTAGAGGCCATCTTACGTGATCACAGAAAAGATTTTTGGTATGAAAAGTTTAGTGACAGCAAATGATAGTTAGATGGTATTCTCAATGCATAAAATGCATATATATATATATATAGTACCAGGATCCCTTAAATTACGGAGAAATTTACGGGAGATATCAGGCAAAGTTTACCGTAATAGATACCCTAAGATATGAATTTGCAGATACACTAAGATATGAATTTTGTCTCTACACTATTCATGCAATCAATGCAATAAGAAGTGTCTAGACTAAGAATGATAAGCACGTAATTTCCTAAGGATAATAAGTAGATGATTTTCGACACGAAATGATAAGTAAAACTTTTGACATGCAGACACGGTCGAAGTCCAGACTCACTAATGTATCTAAACAACTATCAGTTAGACACATTAATGCAAGACCTGTTTCGCTAAGACCACCGCTCTGATACCAACTCTAATGCCCCGTTCATATCGATTATAAACGATTCACAATAGTTGATTTCATCGCGAGGTACTTGACCTCTATATGATACATTTTACTAACATTGCATTCGTTTTGAAAAGACAAACTTTCCTTACATCAAAAGTTGACGATATGAATACCATTTCATAATACATTCAACTATAATTGACCTAATAATAATATTGATGAACTCAACGACTCGAATGCAACGTCTTTTGAAATATGTCATGAATGACTCCAAGTAATATCTCTAAAATGAGCAAATGCACAGCGGAAGATTTCTTTAACACCTGAGAATAAACATGCTTTAAAGTGTCAACCAAAAGGTTGGTGAGTTCATTAGTTTATCATAATCATTCATTTTCATCATATTAATAGACCACAAGCTTTTCATTTCCATTTCTCATAAATATACGTCCCATGCATAGAGACAAAAATCATTCATATGGATTGAACACCTGGTAACCGACATTAACAAGATGCATATAAGAATATCCCCTATCATTTCGGGACATCCATCGGACATGATAAAACAACATCGAAGTACTAAAGCATCCGCTACAACGGATGGGGTTTGTTAGGCCCAATAGATCTATCTTTAGGATTCGCGTCAATTAGTAGACTGGTTTACTAATTCTTAGGCTACCAAGCAAAAGGGGCATATTCGGCTTCGATCATTCAACCATATAATGTAGTTTCGATTACTTGTGTCTATTTCGTAAAACATTTATAAAAGCAGCGCATGTATTCTCAGTCCTAAAAATATATATTGCAAAAGCATTTAAAAACGGAGCAAATGAAACTCACGATACTGTATTTTGTAGTAAAAATACAGATGACGGCATTGAACAAGTGTAGGGTTAGCCTCGGATTCACGAACCTATATCAATTATGTATATTAACACATATAATAGTAATCAAATAATTTAGGTATTATTATTAATTGTTATTTTTTTAATTTGTACGTTTCATTAATAACTAAATTAACTATATTTATTTTTATATACATTAAATAGATAAATAATATTTATTACAAACATATTAATATAGTTATGTTTTATGTAAATAATATATTTTTATATAGAAAATCTTTATTTGATATATTAATAATACTAATAATAATAATGATAAAAATAATAATATTAGTGTTAGAAATAATAAAAATGATAATAAAATTAATAATGATAAAAATAATGATAATTCTAATAATAATAATAATGATAGTTTTATTAATAAAAATGATAATTTTTATAAAAAGAAAATTAGTTTCAATAATAATACTACTTACATTAAAAATAATAATAATAATAATAATAATAATAATAATAATAATAATAATAATAATAATAATAATAATAATAATAATAATAATAATAATAATAATAATGGGTAATAAGTAAACTACCTCGAAGAAGTAGCCCTAAAAATGCCCAAGTCCGGGTTTGAACCCGCGACCTCTCAACTATCAAACACTGAACTAAACCATCAATCCATCTGTTGTTGTCTGATATATTTAGCTCATTCCACCCATTAAACCCGTTTCATTATCAAATTGAACTAACACACCATTATTACCTAAACTATCATCATACTATCATATATCATCATCATCATTAACGTGTTTCATTATCATCATCAACATATTATGATCATAATCATAATCATCTTAATTCTATAATCATCAATCTTTATCATTATCATAACATTATCATAATTTTAACATTCTAATACCTCAATCAAGATCACCTAGTTCATCGTACATCATCATTATTAAACCAAAACATGTTATACGTTTTATTATATGATTAATCTGGCCCAACAAAACTAAGCTGTATCTTCAGCCCAATAACAATTCCATAAGCCCAATAACCCTAATCAAATTTAAACGATCCATTAATCTTAATTCAATCATCAGTTTTATAAATAGAAACTTAACAGGAATTAGTATAATCCTTCAGATGGGTTTCTAGGATTGGAAATTGACAGGTTGCAATGGTAAGGAGAAATTAGCAACAGATACGATAAATCGCAACTGAAGGTATTTCGTATGTCCGAGAGACATATTTAATTAATGTGGCTAATGTGTTATGATCCAAGTCGGGTCATACCCAATAACAAGCTTACTGACACCTTATATGTATTTAATCTTAACGATTGGATCGCTAAATAAATACACGACACTTGAACTTTAGAAAATCGGTTTTTCTAAAATATTATCACTTGAGATAAATTATTTGGATAATTTATATGCATTAAGGATTTAATTATTTATAGGTTTAAATAATTATATTGTGTTATATTTTATAAATGATTTATAAAATATGTAAGTAACTTGATAAATACATGGGTTATATAATTTAGTTTTATAAAAACTAAATCTCCCTTTTAATAGTCCTTGGTGGACGTTTTTTTGGGTCTCCAAGGAAGACCAACCCATGACATATTTTGTTACTTTTGATACAATATTCCTTATATGCATGCTAGGCTTTTAAACCAAGTTTTGACTCAAGTAAGAGGGACAATTTTAGACATAAAAAAAACTGCACTTCTTCCTCCCTTTTGCTGTCTTCAGGCCGTGGGTTACCAAGGGAAAAAGAGGAGGGTTTTTGCTTGCTAATCTTGCTCATTTAAGTGTCCTAAAATCCTAACTTCACAAGGGTGGTGATGGTATTCAAAGCTTGGGGTATACTACACTTGAGGCTTCAAGTTAGAAGATTTTAAGTCATCATTTTCATCAAACATTTCAGCTCAAATACTGCTGCTGCTGTTCGGTTTTCTCAAGGGCAGAAAAGTGGGTTTCAAGCTAAGTTTTAAGGTGATAAAGGTTTAACCAACTCAAGGGTGGTTTGGTGTATTGTTCTATCATCTTCATCATCATCTTAAGCCTTCAAAATAGCCCTCAAATATCGATTTTGAGGAGGTATAAACTCTCTCCTTCTCTTTAATTTGTAAGTATATTTAACAACTTGATCCTTGTAGAATTTTAACTTTAAATTGGTTTAAAGATGACAAGTAAAATTTGATAATTACACGCTTCCGTTTATAATGATTCTTAAAAGGTTTTAAGACTTATCAAACTTGTTAAATTCCCAACAATGGTATCTAGAGCCGAAGTTGTTGAAATATGCTTCGAATTGTTGTTTTAAACCCACTAAATTTGCATTCTAAGTACATGCATGAAAGTAGAATGCAAAAATTGTAGGGTTTGGGAGGGTTTTTCATAGGTGCCGAATGTTAAGGGTGTCCAAAAGTGGGTTTTGGACTCTTTCATTTGGTCAAATTTGGTTGCATGTTGATGTTCACAATCTTGGCCTAGACCTTGTGTTGATTGCATGTTTGGTTGAATGATTGGTATATTCATTTGTATGTAATGTTAATTCATTCAATTGATTTGTAATAATTATTCATTTGGCATGTATTAATTATTATTTTGGCTATGTAATTTGTTTTACATTTGGTATGTAAAATAGAATAGGTTGTATTTTCATTTTCTAGATAAAAATGTATTAGGATACATATTTTGTAAAAATGAAGATACAAGATGATGAAGACTTGAAGAACACAAGGAGCATTTGGATGCAAGGTTAAGTGGGAGATTGGAAATCTCTTGCTTTGTGTTATAACCCCTTAACCGGTGGCATTTGTTTTCGGCTAAACAAATGTCCACCAAAATGGCTAGATTGTGAACACACTTATTTTGCATGTGTGGTTGTTTGTATGATTATTGTTTTGTATGTTTGGTTGATACAATTAATCACAAGATAACAACAAACAAAACGACAATTTAATTGGTTAAATTAGACGTACTAAGTACATGCAAAACGGCAATTTAAATGGTTAAATTAAAATAGCAACCAAAAACCTCAATAAATGGTTATTAAGAACAAGAAAAGAATAACGCATATAAAATGGTTTATATCAAGTAATTGGCTCAATTACAAGACATGAAATTGTTTTTTTTCATAAGTACCATACACTAAATGCATGTTGGTGTATGGCATAAAAGTTTTCTCAAACTAGAATTAATGAAAACTTAAATCCCTTTTACAAACAAGGTAAACAAGTTTAACGCCACCCTATTGTGTGACACTTAAAAGTATTAGGGAACTCATGATGGGATAAAGGTCACCTAACCGTTATGAGCAAACTAATATGATTAAGGTAAATTTCGCATGCTTGTGGGATAAAGGTCACCTAACCACTTGTATGTTAAATTTACCAGTCTATACAAGTAGGACGACTTGATTTGGGAATCATGAACTTAGGGTCACCGAAGCATGAGGAATAAATAGGCGTTGATGGGATAAATATGCCATGCAAAAGGATTGCATGATCCCATACTCTAGAAGTTGCAAATGGATTGCAATTGTCATTTATTGACTACCTAGCTAAATCAAATTGCGGGATAAAGGTCACCTAACCGAAATTTGGTTTATCGTTGGATTCTAGAATTTAATAATTCAATTGGATTTAAAGGGTATTGAATGTTAAATTAAAATCGATACTTAAACGAACTTTGTTAATTTTGTAGATGGCCGCCAATAACAACAACAACATTCCAAATGCACCAATAAACTTTAATAACCTATCATTGAGGTCCATCCTCGAAAAGGAAATTAACTCCCAATCCGTTTCATCTAGTGTACTAGAGATGAAAAGCCTCATTGATCGATTGCACCGTCTCAACAGTCCCGTGTCTAATGAATTAACCACGGACCTTATCCTCAACTCTTTGTCAAAAAGGTTTGACACATGCATGTTGAATTACAGCATGAATGATTGGGATAAGAGCATTGGCGAATTACATGCCATGCTAAGGACGGATGAATCAAGCATGGGTAAAAAGGCTTCACCCATGCTCATGATCAAAGAAGGTGGATCCAAGGATGAATCCTCTTCAAAGCCAAAGGTGGCTAAGAAGAAAGGACTCACCTACAAGGGCAAAGGAAAAGGGAAGATGGTTACCCCAACCAACAACACTAAATGGCAAAAGGTTGCCAGACAAGCAAACCCCAAGGAAGATCCGTGCTTTGGTTGCGGTGTGATAGGTCACTGGAAATGCAACTGCCCGGTCTACCTAAAGGAGTTGAATGCAAAGAGGGATGCAGGGCAAACCTCAGGTAATGTATACATGATATACGTTGAGCTTAGTATTACTTCTTCTAATACATGGGTATTAGACACAGGATGTGGAACTCATATTTGCAATTCATTGCAAGGGTTCATAAGAAGTAAACTAAATGCGGGAACAACAAGTCTCTACATGGGAAATGGTGCAAAGGTGCACGTAAAAGCTCAAGGAGACTCTGTTTTAAAACTACCAAGTGGTTTGGAGCTTATATTGAAAAATGTTTTGTATGCACCTGATTTAACACGAAACATTATTTCTGTTTCCCGTTTAAGACAATGTGGTTTTAATCTTAATTTCATTAATGATGATATCCATGTTTCTTTGAATGATGTATTCTATTTTAAGGCCTCGCGTTTGAATGGTATTTATGAATTGGTTCATGATAACACATCATTCGATAGCTCAATATACCAAGCAAGCACCAAGAAGCTCAAGAGGGATTTGAGTGATTCCTACTTATGGCATTGTCGCCTTGGTCACATAAACAAGAATCGAATGCATACACTTCAAAAGAATGGCCTTTTGAAATCAAATGAACTGGACTCGTTTGATGTATGTGAATCTTGTTTACAAGGCAAAATGACTAAAGCACCTTTCAAAGGGACCTATGAAAGGGCTAAAGACTTATTGGGATTAATACATTCGGATGTATGTGGACCCTTTAACCCCATGACTAGGAATGGTGAAAGATACTTCGTTACTTTCATTGATGACTTTAGTCGTTTCGGATATGTCTACTTATTAAGACACAAGGACGAAACTTTTGAAGCATTCAAAGAATATCAAAACGAAGTACAAAATCAACTCAATAAGACAATCAAGGTACTTCGTACCGATAGAGGAGGTGAATACCTAGGCGATGCCTTTCAAGATCATCTTAAAAGTTGTGGGATTATCTCGAAACTCACTCCTCCTGGAACACCCCAACATAATGGAGTTTCCGAAAGGAGGAACCGAACCCTAATGGATATGGTTCGATCTATGATGGCTAGAAGCTCGTTACCTCTATCATTTTGGGGTTATTGCCTATGCTCCGCGGCTCGTATTCTAAATATGGCCCCAACCAAGAAAGTGGATCGAACTCCTCATGAGATGTGGTTTGGAAAACCTCCATCTCTTTCATACTTAAAGGTATGGGGATGTGAAGCTTATCCTAAGCGTTACATCCCTAATAAGTTGAATGCTCGATCCACGAAGTGTATCTTCATAGGATATCCCAAGGATGATATGGGATACTATTTCTATGATCCAACCGAACAAAATGTATTTGTTGCTCGGAAGGCGGAATTCCTTGAAACTAAGTTCCTTATGGAAGGAAATAGTAAAAGGAAGATAGATCTTGAAGAGGTTCAAGATCAGGTAGATGATACACAATTGGTTGACACTAACACTCAACATGAAAATGTTGAGAATGATCAAATGGATGATCACAGTATACAAAGCGTTCGAAGATCTGATAGGATTAGTAATCCTCCTGAGAGGTATGGATTTCTCATGGATGATTGCTATGTGGTTGATTTGAATGAACCAACAAACTATCAAGATGCTTTGTCAAGGGATGATAAAGATAAATGGCTTGAAGCCATGAACGCTGAGATGCAATCCATGTATGACAACCAAGTTTGGGAACTTGTTTTACAACCAAATAACTCTAAGTTAGTTGATTGTAAATGGATTTTCAAAATAAAAACCGACATGCATGGAAACTTGAATACTTATAAAGCTAGACTTGTAGCAAAAGGCTTCACTCAAACTCAAGGGGTTGATTATGATGAAACCTTTTCGCCTGTGGCAATGCTCAAGTCTATCAGGATATTATTTGCCATTGCTGCTCATTATGATTACGAAATATGGCAAATGGATGTCAAAACTGCTTTCCTAAATGGATATCTTGAGGAAGATGTCTATATGGTTCAGCCCGAAGGTTTTGTCGATCCGAAATATCCTAAGAAAGTATGCAAGTTAAAGAAGTCAATCTACGGATTGAAACAAGCATCTAGGATGTGGAATCATCGTTTTAATGAGGAAGCCAAGAAATTTGGTTTCATTAAAAATGGTGATGAAGCTTGTGTATACAAGAAGGCTAGTGGGAGCACTATCATGTTCCTTGTGTTATATGTGGACGATATATTATTATTTGGGAATGATATACCGACGATGCAAGGTGCTAAAACATGGCTAAAAGGTTGCTTCTCCATTAAGGATCTTGAAGAAGCACAATACATATTGGGGATTAGGATCTACAGGGATAGATCCAGGAAATTGATAGGTTTGAATCAAAGCGCATACATTGAAAAGATCTTGAAAAGGTTCAAGATGGAGAACTCTAAGAAAGGTTTGGTACCTATTCAAAGAGGAACGCTTCTTAGTTCATCTCAGTGCCCCACCACGAAAGATGAACATGAAAGAATGAAAAATGTCCCATACGCGTCTGCTATTGGGTCAATAATGTATGCAATGATATGCACTAGACCGGATGTGTCATGCGCTCTTAGCTTGACAAGTAGATACCAGAAAAACCCAGGAAACAGTCATTGGATTGCTGTTAAAAGTATATTGAAATACCTTAGAAGGACTAAGGATATGTTTCTTATATACGGGTCCGGTGAGGAGGAACTCGCTGTAAAAGGTTACGTGGACGCGAGCTTCCAAAATGATCGAGATGATTCTCGATCACAATCCGGTTATGTATTTACATTAAATGGAGGTGCGGTCTCTTGGAAGAGTTCAAAACAAGATGTTGTTGCATTATCCACTACAGAATCGGAGTACATTGCCGCCTCATTGGCAGCTCAGGAAGCTGCATGGATGAAGAAATTCATCGATGACTTAGGAGTGGTTCCTACCATTCAAGACCCTCTTGAGATCTTTTGTGATAACGAAGGTGCGATTGCTCAAATCAAGGAACCTCGTGCTCACCAAAAGACCCGTCACATTGAGCGAAGATTCAACTACATTAGGGATGAAGTTGAAAAGGGAAAGATATGTATTCGCAAAGTTCACACAGATCATAACGTAGCGGATCCACTCACGAAACTCTTATATGGAGCAAAACATGAAGGACATGTTTGTGCATTAGGGCTTCGATATTCTAGTGATTGGTCATGATCTGTTTTAAGTATTGTAACGGGACGAAGTGGTTCAAACTCATTAATATAATTATGGTTTGAGTTAAGTTCCTATTTTGCATATTTTATCCATGAATAAGCTATTATTCTAAATTCCGTAGTCGATCACATTTGTGGGAATGAGTGTGAGGTTTAGACTATTATGAACTTGGATTGGTATACATTCACGGACTGAATGTGGGGCAAGGTTGCTACCAAGGTTCATAGATATTTGTGGGATACAAATATTGGTTATCCATGAATAAGCTATTATTCTAAATTCCGTAGTCGATCACATTTGTGGGAATGAGTGTGAGGTTTAGACTATTATGAACTTGGATTGGTATACATTCATAGGTTGAATGTGGGGCAGGGTTGCTACCAAGGTTCATAGATATTTGTGGGATACAAATATTGGAAGACCCGCGCTCAAGATTTACTGTATGGAGCCTTTGTGGTTGATCACATGTAATCTTGACTAAAGGCGAATATCATCGTATCCTCTGACCTGAGATACATATTGGGTCCTGATATTCACCGAGTATTATGCCTTGACTCTTTCCTTCGCTATTCTGAAATATGGTAGTACATAAGGAAGAGCTCAGGTATAATACAAAGTGTGTATCTAGGACGTATGTAGTCAAGATGGAATTTGTCCCTCTTATTCGTTGAGAGTAAGATGTCTAAGGCCTGATAAAGTTGAGTCTATAAGAGAGTGGTCACTCTGTATCTCTTGGATTTGACATGACATCTAGGATGAAAGGATATAATGAAAGATTCACCTAATCATATTCGAGATGGGACTCGAAAGGGATGATTTTATTGAATGGCACAAAGTCATAACATATTGGGGGTGATGGACGGTCGTTAGGTGGTATCCGTCACTTGCATTAATTCTTATGTTTCTCGTGCAAGTGGGAGATTGAAGGTATTTCGTATGCCCGAGAGACATATTTAATTAATGTGGCTAATGTGTTATGATCCAAGTCGGGTCATACCCAATAACAAGCTTACCGACACCTTATATGTATTTAATCTTAACGATTGGATCGCTAAATAAATACACGACACTTGAACTTTAGAAAATCGGTTTTTCTAAAATATTATCACTTGAGATAAATTATTTGGATAATTTATATGCATTAAGGATTTAATTATTTATAGGTTTAAATAATTATATTGTGTTATATTTTATAAATGATTTATAAAATATGTAAGTAACTTGATAAATACATGGGTTATATAATTTAGTTTTATAAAAACTAAATCTCCCTTTTAATAGTCCTTGGTGGACGTTTTTTTGGGTCTCCAAGGAAGACCAACCCATGACATATTTTGTTACTTTTGATACAATATTCCTTATATGCATGCTAGGCTTTTAAACCAAGTTTTGACTCAAGTAAGAGGGACAATTTTAGACATAAAAAAAACTGCACTTCTTCCTCCCTTTTGCTGCCTTCAGGCCGTGGGTTACCAAGGGAAAAAGAGGAGGGTTTTTGCTTGCTAATCTTGCTCATTTAAGTGTCCTAAAATCCTAACTTCACAAAGGGTGGTGATGGTATTCAAAGCTTGGGGTATACTACACTTGAGGCTTCAAGTTAGAAGCTTTTAAGTCATCATTTTCATCAAACATTTCAGCTCAAATACTGCTGCTGCTGTTCGGTTTTCTCAAGGGCAGAAAAGTGGGTTTCAAGCTAAGTTTTAAGGTGATAAAGGTTTAACCAACTCAAGGGTGGTTTGGTGTATTGTTCTATCATCTTCATCATCATCTTAACCTTCAAAATAGCCCTTAAATATCGATTTTGAGGAGGTATAAACTCTCTCCTTCTCTTTAATTTGTAAGTATATTTAACAACTTGATCCTTGTGGGATTTAACTTTAAATTGGTTTAAAGATGACAAGTAAAATTTGATAATTACACGCTTCCATTTATAATGATTCTTAAAAGGTTTTAAGACTTATCAAACTTGTTAAATTCCCAACAGCAACAATATCAAAAGGAAACGAAAAGCAGAAGGTTATAACAAAAGCTGATTGTAAATAGCAGTAAATAGATGGGTTTGGTTGGATCTAAATCGAGAAACAAGTGATGATTAAATAGAGAATAAATTAATGGAATAATCACCTAGAAGCAGCGACCAATGTTTTGCTGAAGCGAAATTGATCGAAACAATAGTATTTAATTGAATTCGACAAGGAACAGGAATAGATAGTTCTTCGTGATTTTGAAAATTGAAGTCGAGATTTAGGGAGTTGCAGGTGTTGGAGTCAACATGAAATATTTTGGAAATCATGTATCAAATGCTCGTAAAGTAAATTGGTTATCTGAAATATGGTAATTCGTTCCAATTTGATCAATGTAACTTCAGTTGAGTTTTTATTCATATGTTTTGACTTCGAAATTTATCCTCAAATCATAATATTACGATCTGTAAATTTGTAGAGAGTTCAAAATGATTATTCCTAATACTTCCGTGTTTTTAGATTTGAATGAATACATCGAATTGAGCTTTGGATTAAGTCGGTCGTGAACAAAGGAAACAGTGGGTTTCTTTATTGTATTTTTTTCTGTTTTGTTTCTTTTCGAATGGTATTCTTTAGAGGATTTTATACAAGTAATTGAATGATTAATCTAGTAATTATAATTGATAAATGTTGTCTTGTAGCCATAATTGATCGATGCATATATTGAATTTGTGAATGAAAACAAATAATAAAGCAGATAGAATAGATTAATTCCTGTTTTTGGAGATCGACCTGTAACTGCGTCCGACATATACAAAAATTCTGTATAGTTTGATCGTGATGCAACACTGACTCAGTTTATATATTCAATAACTAATTAATTAATATTAATAATTAATATTAAAATTAGTAATAATACATTAATATTATAGAAATACTAATAATAATAATAATAATAGAATTAATAATAATAATATTAGTAATACTAATCACAAAATAATACTACTAATAAGAGAAATGATAAAAGTAATAAAGATGTTGTTAATAATAACTTCAAATAAAAATGATAATTTTTAGTAATTAGGTTAATATTGATATTGATAATAATAATTATAAAATTGATATTAATAATATTATTAATGATATTAATAGTAATACTAATTATAATAATATTAATATTAATAATGATAATAATAATATGAGTAATAATAATAATACAATAACAATTTATATATGTCAAAATTATATCTATAGATTATATATTTGAAATAATAATATTAATAACACTAGTATTTAGTATTGAAAGTAATAATATCATTATAACAACTTATATTTATAATTAAATTTAATATATTGGTATTACACTTTGTTGATTATGTAATATAACTATATAATATCTATTATGTAATAACTTATTTTGAGTATTTATTTCTTATACATTTTTAATGCATATACATTGTACATATAATAATTATGTACATAAATCATATATATTTATATATAGATTCATTATATTATTTTACTTTTTTAATTTAGATGATTAAACTGCATTCTATAACTCCAAATCATTATATATACTTATTTTTATATTTATATATACATATATATACATATTTACTTACAACAATTATTCGTGAATCGTCGGGCTCAGTCAAAGGTCAAATGATCTTATTAAAATGGTTCAAAAATTTTGAGACTCAACCTTACAGACTTTGCTCATCGTGTAGAAATCATATAAAGATTAAGTTTAAATTTGAATGGAAATTTCCGGGTCGTCACAAGTACATACTAAGTTATACCTTTAAATTATTTAAAAATCGTTCCTTTATTGAGTTGTTTAACTTAAGTCAAATAGTTTTGTGCAAAATGGTACACGTTGTACATATTTCTAAATTTACTAGGAACTTCGTTCCATTTATGTTGTCACATCAAACATTTAAAGGTTTTTCAAAACTTCCTTAGTGGATTTTATTAAAGGTTTTCGTATTAGACTACACCATGTATGGATCACACTTTTTCTCGCCCACCGTTAGGGACGAAGCTTATCATTAAGATGTTTGTTAAAAACTCTTGAGCCACCTTGGATGGCAATTTTACAAAATTTGTTAAGAAGTCTTTGCGCTCATGAAATGTTCCTTTAAGGTTAGACATGGCAAAAATGCGGGCTGATAAATCAGCTTTTTGGAGTACACTCAGTGGTTACCCTATCGTAAGAAAGGCACTAGACGGGTTTCCACTCTCAATGTTTCACGACCAAATCGCAACACCCTCGTAAACATCATCTCTATGAATCAGTATATTGAGGTACAAGAAATCACTTTTGGGATTATTTTCACTCGGAGTAAACCATTCTTTAGGACCAAGAGTTCACATATCTTCTCATCCACGCATCCCCTTAAGTATAAGGATAAATTCTGAACGAACCGCTCGAAGAATTCACTCTCGTTCAAAGATCACACCTTTCATGCGATTTTCTTTCGGAAATGTAATATAAGATACCTTGAGAATCTATGATTCTTGTTATCCTCTTGGAAGGGACTGCTTAAAATTTCTATAACACAGATGTGGTTACTCTACACATTTCTTCCTTCGTTGATTACAACTATATGTTGTTCTAGTTAATGTTAACCCTAACTTCAACATGTAACTGAAAGGATAAAGTTACATTATGGGACTGTGCTTTCATTCCATCTAAGGATAAGTTCACCTGCAGTATGGTAAACTGAGTGATATCCTTCATTGTTCGTTCAGACCATCCTGAAGACACTATAAATAATTATGGCTTGTATTGCATGTAAGTCTGATTTGTCACTTTCGGCTAAAATTGCAATTCATTTAATCAAACAAACGTTTCTTAAATATCGGGTTCTTTATGCCTATGGTCTTCTTCCAAAATTAAGGGGTTAGTAAAATCCGTGGCTAACACTATCTAGACATCAAATCGCATGGTTATGATCACCATATTTTCCATTCTACCTGTCAGCTTGGTATTGCGACATAAGCGCTCAATGTTTTAGATGAGTTTAGTAACATTCATGTTGTATTTCATGCATCCGGATTACTGAAGATTCCTGTAGGGCTAAAAACATCATCTTTTCTTGTGATGACCCGGAAAATTTCAACTTATTTAAACCAATTCTCTATATGATTTAATATTTTCGACATGATAAGCAATGAAATTTTGACAAGTTTTAAAACTTTTGAAAATGATTTTTTATATAACGGTTGACCACCCTATTTGTCTAACGATTCACGAACGTCATAACATGTACTATATACATATTTTAATAAATATAAGAGTTTTCGATATATACGGAATCATGCGAATAATATTTATATACGAAATGATTAAAAATTGACTATTAAATGATGCTATTTCAAATTAAAAATTTTACGTATTAAGTCATTTTATTTTTATGATATAATTTTTTATTTTTTTAAGAAACGAATTTAAATTAATAATGTATAATTTGTAAAGCACAACGTACAACGTGTAGCTTAAATAGTTGAATTTAAATTAATTCATTTACTATTCACATGAAAACGACATGATAGAAATTATTAATTATAAGTTACATAGAATACCCCTGAAGAATTTAATAAATACGACTTTTTAAAATTTTAAATTTCAATTAAGGTATTATTAAAACATGTCGACACACAAGAAAACAACGGAGTGTGAGCTGGTGAGGGAGGCCATGCGATCGCATGGCCATAGTGCCCAAGACCCATGCGATCGCATGTTGAGTCTTGTGGCCAAAACTCTATAAATTCGCCCGAAGCCTGATTCGTGTAATTCATTTTCATTTCATCTCATCATGCACTCTGTATATATATATATATATATATATATATATATATATATATATATATATATATATATATATATATATATATATATTATAAATATTAATATTAATATTAATATTAATAATAATATTTAGTATATATATATATATATATATATATTATAAATATTAATATTAATATTAATATTAATAATAATATTTAGTATTAGTATTAGTAAGGGTATTATTAATATGTATACATAAAATATTACGACGAGGTTATGAGCGTGTTACTTTCAAAATATGTTTTCGAGCGGGATAGAGCTAAGTAAATTATGGGTTATAGCTATGGAGGTTATGGGTACTGTTCGCAAGTCAAACCTAGTGTTTATCATCTCTGTTGCGTCTACGTACTTTCCTGCAATATTGAATCTCAATATTGATAAGTGAGCATTCATATCTTATCTTTTATATATTAATAGTGTATACATGTCTAGTGCTCGAGTATATATGTTTATGCATGCTTGTATACTAAATTTCATCGTTAAATAGTTTATAATGAATCACTAATTAAATACATATATTACTGGTAAAAGGTATATGATATACATGTTTTTGGAAAGCTGGCGAAAAATCAATAACTTTTCATTTAGATATGGAATAGTTTCGATGAACGGATTAAAAGATATGATCAACTGAATTATAATTGACGTTAATTGGAATTGCTTTTGAATCTGCAATTAATATTTAAACAACTTGTTTGTAAGATTGATAAATTGGATTTTTGAATATTACCAACCGAGTAAATGAATCCTTATATAAGGTACATCTCGTTTTGTTAAACAACTGTCCAAAATTGACTTTTTGAAACGACTTTGGATAACTTTTGTATGTCGATCTCGAGCATTAGGATTGTGATACACTATGACCTGACCTAGCTTGATAAACATTTATTGACCGACATATGTTCTCTAGGTTGAGATCTACGGTTATTTGGTAATCCGAGTTTCGGTCACATTTTGGTGAACGACTTCATATGCTGCTAAAGTGAGTTTCATTTGCTCCCTTTTTAATTGCTTTTGCAATCTATATTTTTTTACTGAGAATACATGCAATTTATTTTAAACGCAATGGATACAAGTACATACTTAATTCTACACTGAGTTTGAACCGAAAATCCCTTAGCTTTGGTAACTAGTAGCTGCCAGTACATAGGATATGGACTGGTGGGCGCGAATAACACTTTATGGATCCATAGGGCTTGAGATCCCCGTCCGAGCTAGAGCACTAGCCTTTTAACGGATGTATGCTATTTGAGAAGCGTACACGTTGGTTTGCGTGTATTTTTAAGATGATTATACAAAGGGTACAAATTATATATACGTTAAGTTTAGTTACCAGGGTGCTCAATTTCGTAGAATATTTTGATAAACGTTTCTGGATGGAACAACTGAAATCTTGTGATCCACTTTTATGTACAGATTATGCAAAACATTAAAACTATGAACTCACCAACCTTTGTGTTGACACTTGTTAGCATGCTTATTCTCAGGTTCCCTAGAAGTCTTCCGCTGTTTGCTTATATGTTAGACAAGCTATGTGCATGGAGTCTTACATGGCATATTTTTCAAGGAAACGTTGCATTCACCAAATCATCACCATGTATATTAGTTTGACTGCATTGTCAACGGAAGTACTATTGTAAACTATTATTTATAGTGATTGTCTATATGTAAAAATCATCAGATGTCGAAAACCTTTGATTTAAATATTCATTTATGGTGTGCCTTTTCAAAAGAATGCAATGTTTACAAAACGTATCATATAGAGGTCAAATACCTCGCAATGAAATCAATGAATGACGTGTTCGTCCATATGGATTTGGAGCGATCCTCACAGTTGGTATCAGAGCATTGGTCCTAGTGAACCAGGTCTTGCATGAGTGTGTCTAACTGGTTATTGTTAGGATGCATTAGTGAGTCTGGACTATGACCGTATATGTTTTTACCAAGTTTTGCTTACCATTTATCGTCGAAAATTACTTGCTTATCATTCCTAAGTCTAGACACGTCTTACTGCATTTACTGCATAGATAGTGTACCAACAAAATTCATATCTTAGCATATCTGTTACTGTAAACTTTTCCTGACATCTTTCAAAAATTTCTCCGTAATTTACGGGATTTTGGTATTATATATACATATGTAAATTATGTATTGAGGAGTACCAATCTAAATTCTATAATCTATCTTATATCAAAAATCAATTCCCTGATTATACAAGATGGATCACGTATCTAGTTCAAATTCCTTAAATTCCGACAGCTATTCTGATATGGATATTCACATGAACTCCGAAGACAGTGTAACCGGAATGGATCAACCAATTAGCCATCATCTATTCTGGATGAATTGGGGATGGGTTTCGTAGCTTACTTAGTCATTGGAGACAAGAAGAAGGCGATCCCTTCCATCCACCACATTGCCCTCTTGGCGAAGAACCTGAAGCACTTACCGGCGAACCTGTTCGTAATACCATTTTCTCTCTCATTTCTAGAGTATCTAGTCATGATTATATACTATCTCACATTCTAAATCTTATTCGTCCGCTCGTCCGAACCGCCAATCATCCTGGTGTAGTAGAAGAAGTCAACGAGCTTCGCGCTCGGGTAGTGGCTTTGGAGAATATGGTGCAAAGGTTACAAGCACCAGCAGCATCACCGGTATCAATAGTACCACCGACAACAACACCAACAGTACCATTACCACCAACAACATTCGCATCGCAAACCTCAACTTCACAATCTGTCCCACGGGCATCAACGTCATACGCACCGTAGTTACCAAGAAATACCAGTAACAATAACCGATGAAGTATTAACTCATTTCCCCTGAAGAAATTTTATGTATATTTAATATATATGAATTTTGAAATCAAAATAAATCTTTTCGTACTAAGCTATTACGTGTGAATCGTAACTGGTAGGTACTACTCGGTTAGTTCATATTACTAATATGCAATGATGTACATCCTTCCTTAACAACTTAACCATTGTTAACTACAATCTCTGTTTCAACTTAATGAATCCCATTTCATAATAAACCAAGTGTATTAATCAATTACATAATTGATTTTACATTTTCAATTTCGATATACTCGAAACTTTCCAGAAAACATCATCTGTGCCTTGTAAGGTTCACAAAAATTCTACGAGCACCAACATCCTTCACTGACGAATATCAATAAGAATAAATAATGAAGTGTTGATTTCATTAGTGAAAAACTCCGCAAATATTATGTAATCTTTAATGTTTTAGAGATTAATCATTTCTAAGTAAAGCAGAAAATCAAATGAGCTTAATATGATATTAACTCATTAAATCCGTATTACATCTGAAGAAATATACATACATATATTTTCATAAAGACAGTAATGAAAATTCTTTTGTACAAAATATTACTTGTGAAATCTTTAACGGGTAGGTAATTCCCTGGAAATATATAAGTTCACAATTAATATGTTATACTGTACATTCTTCAACTTTGATTCAAAAATTATTAACTATGCTCACAGCGATATACAATCGTTTCCATACAAATTCAATTACGTATTCTGATATTGACGGATCAGAATCCAAGCCATAACTCTGAACCGGTGACATCATTCTTAGATCTCTACATCTTTCAAAGCTATACTTTAACTTCAAAACTGTGCAAGATCCTTTAACGTTGTTATTACCGAAAATAATCTTGCAATTCTTTTAAAGATATCAAATTTTCATCACACTTCCAACCAGTCAACTTCGATTTTTCAGATTAACCTTATTATAACCTTGACATATACGTTCTTGTTACTGGGGAACCTATCATGTTCCACCACATTAGCAGTAAACTTACCAACAACTTCACTGATCTTTGACTTTCCGAAAAATCATTATATTTATCGAAACTCCATCATTTACTCATCTGCATCTTATAACAAGAATTGTCTTGCCAATTACTGGGAATCAGCAATCAGTATTTTGAAATCTCACAGCATGTCTACTCCAACAGTTATATGTGTACATATAACATCTATCTCCTATACTTACGTACTTTGAATGTGAAGTTTCCGAAAAACACCTTAAACCGCGAACTAGTTCTCGAAATTTTGAAAAGTACTGATGAAGCAGCAAAAACTGTAAACGACCTTAACAATAAAAAGTTTAATGATAAAGAATAGTGTGTTGGCAAAGCTCAGAAAAAGAAAAGGTTTGGAACTAGAAAACGGATTGAGCAAAGTATGAAGGAGGCTGTGGATAAATCACAAGGACGATGAAATGTCCCGTTCTTATTGATTAAAAACGTTCCATATTAATTGATTTCGTTGCGAGGTTTTGACCTCTATATGAGACGTTTTTCAAAGACTGCATTCATTTTTAAAACAAACCATAACCTTTATTTCATAGATAAAGGTTTTAAAAAGCTTTACGTAGATTATCAAATAATGATAATCTAAAATATCCTGTTTACACACGACCATTACATAATGGTTTACAATACAAATATGTTACAACAAAATAAGTTTCTTGAATGCAGTTTTTACACAATATCATACAAGTATGGACTCCAAATCTCGTCCTTATTTAAGTATGCGACAGCGGAAGCTCTTAATAATCACCTGAGAATAAACATGCTTAAAACGTCAACAAAAATGTTGGTGAGTTATAGGTTTAACCTATATATATCAAATCATAATAATAGACCACAAGATTTCATATTTCAATACACATCCCATACATAGAGATAAAAATCATTCATATGGTGAAAACCTGGTAATCGACATTAACAAGATGCATATATAAGAATATCCCCATCATTCCGGGACACCCTTCGGATATGATATAAATTTCGAAGTACTAAAGCATCCGGTACTTTGGATGGGGTTTGTTAGGCCCAATAGATCTATCTTTAGGATTCGCGTCAATTAGGGTGTCTGTTCCCTAATTCTTAGATTACCAGACTTAATAAAAAGGGGCATATTCGATTTCGATAATTCAACCATAGAATGTAGTTTCACGTACTTGTGTCTATTTTGTAAATCATTTATAAAACCTGCATGTATTCTCATCCCAAAAATATTAGATTTTAAAAGTGGGACTATAACTCACTTTCACAGATTTTTACTTCGTCGGGAAGTAAGACTTGTCCACTGGTTGATTCACGAACCTATAACAATATATACATATATATCAAAGTATGTTCAAAATATATTTACAACACTTTTAATATATTTTGATGTTTTAAGTTTATTAAGTCAGTTGTCCTCGTTAGTAACCTACAACTAGTTGTCCACAGTTAGATGTACAGAAATAAATCGATAAATATTATCTTGAATCAATCCACGACCCAGTGTATACGTATCTCAGTATTGATCACAACTCAAACTATATATATTTTGGAATCAACCTCAACCCTGTATAGCTAACTCCAACATTCACATATAGAGTGTCTATGGTTGTTCCGAAATATATATAGATGTGTCGACATGATAGGTCGAAACATTGTATACGTGTCTATGGTATCTCAAGATTACATAATATACAATACAAGTTGATTAAGTTTTGGTTGGAATAGATTTGTTACCAATTTTCACGTAGCTAAAATGAGAAAAATTATCCAATCTTGTTTTACCCATAACTTCTTCATTTTAAATCCGTTTTGAGTGAATCAAATTGCTATGGTTTCATATTGAACTCTATTTTATGAATCTAAACAGAAAAAGTATAGGTTTATAGTCGGAAAAATAAGTTACAAGTCGTTTTTGTAAAGGTAGTCATTTCAGTCGAAAGAACGACGTCTAGATGACCATTTTAGAAAACATACTTCCACTTTGAGTTTAACCATAATTTTTGGATATAGTTTCATGTTCATAATAAAAATCATTTTCTCAGAATAACAACTTTTAAATCAAAGTTTATCATAGTTTTTAATTAACTAACCCAGAACAGCCCGCGGTGTTACTACGACGGCGTAAATCCGATTTTACGGTGTTTTTCGTGTTTCCAGGTTTTAAATCATTAAGTTAGCATATCATATAGATATAGAACATGTGTTTAGTTGATTTTAAAAGTCAAGTTAGAAGGATTAACTTTTGTTTGCGAACAAGTTTAGAATTAACTAAACTATGTTCTAGTGATTACAAGTTTAAACCTTCGAATAAGATAGCTTTATATGTATGAATCGAATGATGTTATGAACATCATTACTACCTTAAGTTCCTTGGATAAACCTACTGGAAAAGAGAAAAATGGATCTAGCTTCAACGGATCCTTGGATGGCTCGAAGTTCTTGAAGCAGAATCATGACACGAAAACAAGTTCAAGTAAGATCATCACTTGAAATAAGATTGTTATAGTTATAAAAATTGAACCAAAGTTTGAATATGATTATTACCTTGTATTAGAATGATAACCTACTGTAAGAAACAAAGATTTCTTGAGGTTGGATGATCACCTTACAAGATTGGAAGTGAGCTAGCAAACTTGAAAGTATTCTTGATTTTATGAAACTAGAACTTTTGAAATTTATGAAGAACACTTAGAACTTGAAGATAGAACTTGAGAGAGATCAATTAGATGAAGAAAATTGAAGAATGAAAGTGTTTGTAGGTGTTTTTGGTCATTGGTGTATGGATTAGATATAAAGGATATGTAATTTTGTTTTCATGTAAATAAGTCATGAATGATTACTCATATTTTTGTAATTTTATGAGATATTTCATGCTAGTTGCCAAATGATGGTTCCCACATGTGTTAGGTGACTCACATGGGCTGCTAAGAGCTGATCATTGGAGTGTATATACCAATAGTACATACATCTAAAAGCTGTGTATTGTACGAGTACGAATACGGGTGCATACGAGTAGAATTATTGATGAAACTGAACGAGGATGTAATTGTAAGCATTTTTGTTAAGTAGAAGTATTTTGATAAGTGTCTTGAAGTCTTTCAAAAGTGTATGAATACATATTAAAACACTACATGTATATACATTTTAACTGAGTCGTTAAGTCATCGTTAGTCGTTACATGTAAATGTTGTTTTGAAACCTTTAGGTTAACGATCTTGTTGAATGTTGTTAACCCATTGTTTATTATAACAAATGAGATGTTAAATTATTATATTATCATGATATTATGATATATAATATATCTTAGTATGATGTATATACAGTTAAATGTCGTTACAACGATAATCGTTACATATATGTCTCGTTTCGAAATCATTAAGTTAGTAGCCTTATTTTTACATATGTATTTCATTGTTAATACACTTAATAAT